>NC_092061.1:8942857-9261071 GCF_039877785.1 Chaetodon trifascialis | reverse complement strand
CAGCTGAATAACTGGACGAGTCTGAGCGTCGTCAAGTTAGCGGAAGGGAAGACAAATACCGGAAGTCAAACGATCAACGCTACTGAATTAAATACTAAATGGTGTTTGAACATGTACACAGTGAGTTTGATACACTTGACTAATACCAGTAAATACTGCACTCCTTGTACGATCTTCAGTGAGATTATCCGTGGGATTAGTTCAGTATGTGTTATGTTTGGTCGCATCTCGGACCTGATTTGAATATACGGCATGTGACTGTCGTTTTAGCAATCAAACAGCAGATGTGTGTATTGTACGCGGTGGAATAGAAGTTTTTGGACAGAGTACACGTTTCAACTTTCACCACGCGCAGTAAGTCCAAATTTTATTTCGAAATTTGTACCGGAAACGCGTCTGTACCCGGGCTGCCTTTACTGTATTTTGTGTCGTGCCTGAAAGGACTGTGAAGTCTTGCAGCGGTTCAGACTTGAGGAGTGACAACTTACGATGGCGAGTGCTCTTCATCCGTTTGCCCCTCGCTCTTCCCGGTTCTGTGGACGAAGGCGACAGCTGCAGGTCTGAGCTCGTAGCCGTTTCGTTTACCTCGCCAGGACGAGCCCAAACCGCCAACCCCTGCCAGGGCAGCTTGGATATTCAAGGACATTTTAACGTTACCATAGCTACTTTGGCCTGTTCTGTCGATTGAGGAAATCCAGCGTGTGTTTCTCCGGCGCAATGATGTGGCCAGATTTTGTAAACACGGGCTGAAACGTCTGTGAATATCATGTGAATGAGTCGAGCCGATGATGTTTCTGGACGCGTCATCTTTACATGTCGTACCCGCACCCCTTCCTCTGCCGAAGGGACAAACAAACGGCCACGTAAAGGAAATTGGTTGCTGACTTTTCGATGCGTTCATCTCGACTATGGCATCGTTTTCAGAGCCCATCGAGTCGGCGGCCGCTTCGTGCTGAAAGAATCCCGCGTCGCTGCTCGAAGTGGTGACCTCAAAACGCGAAGAAACACCAGTGAACTTTGGTTCGCTGAGTGCTGGAGTGCGGTGAAGCCAGAGGTGCATCGCTGCTGTGCGTCAGGTCCAGGTATGTGACAGGCGTCGCGAGCCATCAATTTGTCGCTGCCGTGCTGCCATGTTGCTAGGTAACTAACTGATGGTGGGTTTACTCCAGTTCAGATTTGATCGTCCCCTCAGAGGTGCATCGTCACGGTTTACTAAATCCTATTTCACGAGGTTTTTTTAACGCCATGTGTTGAATTTGTTTAGACTAACTTTGTCTTTGGCCTGAAGAAGTGCAGGGGATCTGTCCTGCTGTCATGCCGCGGCCCTGCGCTGTCACACAGGCGTGCTCGTTAAAGCTGCTGAAATGTTCCTCCCTTCGTCCTGACTGCAAGCTCTTCTCATGTTAGTACATGATGCATCTGATAACATTAAGATATCACTGGAGGATTTTGCAGGCTTCGTGTTCTTGCTCTTTTGGTGTACTTGGCAGGTGTGAGAATTTATTTAAGACCCTGCAGCAAATCACAGCATGTTTGACAAACTGTGGAAATGGAGGAGCACACAGTTTACTGAGGTTGCAGTTGCACTGAAAACCTGCAGCCCACAAGCTTGCTTTTGCACCCCCCCCCCCCCCCCCCCCCCCAGGTTCATTCTTATTTTAATAAGACTTCATTAGTTTCAGCATCAAGAGTCACTCCACTTGACTCAGCAGGGCCTGGGTGAGTCACTGAGGCTGTGCTGACTTGGAGGTTGTGGCGTTTCTTGTCCAGATGATGGTTCTGCTATGAGGGCAGGAGCTCCTGCAAGGCCACGCTGCTGTGACCTCCCCTGCTTTGTTTCCATCGCAGCCTGTCTTTGAATTAGGATTACAATCTGAGACTAGGCTTGATATTTATCTGCGCTCCCGCTCGGAGCCCCAGCCTTATAGTAAGATCTGCCCTGCATTTGGAGCTTGTTGACAGAGAAAGAAATAAAGGAGGCACATGCTGAGAGATGCACATACTGGGGTTGGAGAATATTGTACACACACAGGGTGTAATCAGTCTTTGACGTGTTGAAACATGCGTCCTATCTTCTTGAAGCCATGACGGTTGTGAAGGTTGTGTAACACCCTCAGTATCAGCTGCTCTGATCTTATAGATTCCATAGGCTTTGTCACTTCTGAAGCAACATGAAAACGAATTGGAGCGGTGAGGTTCACTTGATTTCATGCCTTCATTCCTGAGGTGAAATTCTAGGCAATCTGTGCTTCTTATTACACAGATTGCTTTCTTCTGAGTCATGTTTGGTTTTGACTTCTGGACAGACTCGTTACTTATGTTCCCCATTTTTGATCTGAAACACACATAGCTGCATTTGTTGCTGATTGTAACAGTCACCGCATGAAAGCTGTCAGCGACTAGCAGGATATTCTTGCATGCCATTCATTTGTGTCTCGAGGAACTATGCCATAAATACGCTGTGCTGATGTTGCTGCCTGTTCTTCAGTCACTGAAGTGCGGCTCTGATGATTAAGGCCACGCTGCTCGAAGTGAAGGCCGTGGATCGTAGCATTGCTGATGACCCAGAGTTCAAATCTTCCTCACATGACTGCAAACCAGGGCTTCAACTGACGGCTGTTTTCATTCTTGATTCATCTGCAGATTATTTTTACAAGTGATTGGTGAGTCTATAAAAACAAAAGTGAAAAATACTCTTCAGAATTTCCCAGAACCCAAAGTGACGTTTTACAGTTTCTGTCATAAATGACAAATGAAAGCATCAGGTTGTTTCATTTAATAAGCCAGAACCAGCAAATGTTTGTACAACTAATTGAGTAATTGACTATTTGTTGTAGCTCTACTGAGCACCGTCTTCTTTACCAGTCATGCCTGTTATGGCCTCTAGGATGCTGTTTCTCTGATGTAAACATGGCAGCTCATCAAGGTATTCGCCTAACCAGTTTTCTGATGGGGGACGTCCTTCCCTTTCCCCAGCAGACACTCACACAGTACACATATGTGGTGCATGGGCAGGGCTTTGGAAACTATTTTGAAAACTTGACTTTCAAGCTCTAGAGAAACCTATATCTCTTTTTTGTCAATTTTTTCTGTAATTTAAGATTAGTAATAATATTTGATGATACTTAAATGTATCCCTACATTCAATATAGAGAAGTAAGTAAAAGTAAAGTACTTGTAAAATGAGTAAGATAGGTATAGCAGTATTTAATATTGCAGTTTGTTCAAGTAGTGAGTTGTGCTCAGTTCCAATGTTCAGCCTAATTAGCAGAGGTCTCACGCTTAATTTGCATCACCTGTGTGCTCAGTGAAACTGTGTGAATGAAGAAGGGGACGGTACTTTTGTCAAGTCAAACAGTCATTAAAATGCAAGCCTTATATTTTGTATATATCTTTAAAAAGAAATTACTTCATCACTCTATATTACTCTGTCGGTTTTTGGTCAGATCAGAGTAAAACAGCATGGATTGACAAAGCAAAGTGACCTGTTGCACCGACGTACATTCAACACGTTTTTTAAAGAACGACTTCCCTGTTCATCGTCTTTCTTACTCTTAGAAGACTATGAACTGTGGGTAATTCCCTCAAGCACGTTCTGCAGCATTACAGACACTCAGAAAGGTGCATATAGAAAATAAGAAGTGTTCAGGAGAGCTTCTAAGAGCTCATTCATTTCACATCAGTCCTAACCCTCTTAGGTATCTGTACACTGAGGGAGCTGACACTGGGGCTGGGCCATGCTGCTCCACAGTTTCAACTTTACAACACGTCTAATCACTTTAATCTCACTGACAGTACTCTGCCTCATGTAAATTTTTAGCTCCACTTAAAGGCATAACACGGATTACTTTGACACTTAGCTTTTAAAATATTTTAGGGTAGGAAGCTGTTTTTTGTACCTGCAGAAATATGTTGCCTATATTGTCGTTATTTGTCAGTGCGTTTAAGTTAAACTGAAACTCGGCTTGTGTTGAACATAGTTGGAATGGCTGAGAGGGTTTCTTAAACAAGGAGATGTAGTGTTGTGACATCTTTTTTTAATCATGTTTAAGTGCATCTACAGCGAGCCAAGGGATCTTACAGGTAGACAGTAGCTGAGAGGCTGAAACCTGATCGCTCTTTAACGCTCAGGTGTCTCTCTTGAATCGAACGCTCCAGACAAACACTGTGTCACAAAAGGAGAGAACCTGCAGGTGATTATGAATCAGTGTATTGTGTGTGCTGTTCTGATTTTTAGACGTGGCTGTTGAGTTTTTTATCTATGCTCAGTTGTATTTGCTGAATTGAAGCAGCTGGGATGCTCTTTTTAAGCCGACACAAAAAGCAAAGTGGAGACACTGCAGTGACCCTTTTTGATGAACGAGGATAACAATTTCTGACGGCATTTAGATACGATGCTAATGTTTGCTCATTTGTGTCACACAGGTCTCTTTCCCCGAGACTAAAATTACTCACCACTCCACTAATGTTATACAGTAACAGGAGTGCCTGACAACCCCCTGACCATCAAAACGCTGTGAGAATATGTAAATATATGCTGTATGTCTGAGCGACTGTGGAGTGGAAAATTCCTGACAGAGGAGCCTGCAGCTCGTGTGTGTTCTGTGTCCAAGCCTTGTTTGAGTATTCATAGCACTGTGTGGAGTCCTTGTGAGGGAGTGTTATTTCTTATTTATTTTTATTCTGACATGCGAAAGGTCTTCTGTTCACCTCACACAACCCGCCGCTGCTTTGCTTTTGATTGTCTTACAGCAGAAGTCAATAATCCCGCGGCTGCTCAAAAACACGAATGCACAGCAGTGGAGCGAAAACATTTCAGTCCAGGAAACAAGACAAGGCTCACTTCCTGTCAGTTAAAGTTTGAATGACGTGCGCTGCTTCTGCTCACCACATAATTTGGTTCAATGTCTGTGCTATTTGAGCGGCTTATCAGATGAGATTGCAGGCACAGGAAGAGCAGAGAAACATCAGGTACAAACACTGAAAAATGAGCCACACAAGGCTTTTCGAGGAGAGTTAAAACTGAGGCTTCGGCTGCAGTGACGTACTCTGCATCTCGCACGATGACATGGAATCATAAATTCACAGTTTTGTGTGGTCATTTCCCATTTTCTAAAAACGTGCTGGACTTTTGTGTAATGTTGGTGTTGCCATGTGTAATTTACCCATCATTGAATACAGTTTGGTTATTTAAGCAGAGGAATGGTATAATCTGGGTTTGCTGCATGCTGCTCTCCCGTGTCTTCTATCCCAGTCATACACACAATCCCTGTCACCCCCCCACCAGAGATAAAGGTGGGTGTATACTCATAAAGGCTAGCTGATAAGATGCAGTGGATAGTGACAGAGATGGAGCAGCTGTGCGTCTGTTAAACCACAAACAACCTTGTTCCTTTTTAGAATAGATTGCGTACTTATTTTAGCCTTTTCTATCTGCAAAGCAAACAAGCTTGAACCCCATAATCTCTCTGGGGCTCATTTCTCACAGTTTGTGAATTGTTCATATGGTTGCATTAGCCGGTTTCCTGTGATTGCTTTGTTAGGATATTAGAAAAGTCAATTTATTCTTCAGCTTGACATGTAATGTGGGAATGCGGTTTGTTAAATGAGCTTGCAGAGAGATACTGAAGGTATTAAAGCTGATTAACAGCAAGCCCTTTAGGATATCTTGGACTATATAGTCAGAATAACTCCTGGGTGCAAAGTCTTATGTCATGTTGGCGTCATTTCTTTTGACAACCAATAGAGACTGATTTTTATGGGCGCTGACAACACTGGAGGCAATTTGAACAAGTTATGAGTGCATTGTCTGTCAGGAAGTCGTAACACTACACTGAAAGAAAGTGTTAAATCATCAACAAAGCAGCTTTGTAAACTGTCCACTGGTGTTCACTTACTGTCTGTCAGAGGACACGACTGTTGCCAGAGCAGGAAGTGGTACAAGGTAAACGTCCCAACGCTTGTTCAAGTCAGATATGTGGAATAATTTTAGCTGTTAGCATGATATGACAGAGCTTGTAAGGACAAGCATGAATTGTGCTGTTGTGAAATACATCAGTCAGCTGGAACGTCGTCATGCTCAGCCTGATGTCTGGAATTGGATAACAATGATGTATAGATGAGGAACATTACTTCCTGTTTGTTTATTCATTGTAGGATATACACACAATGGCTAATGATGCACAACACCAGGTTCAAGGTCTTTTGGGAAACAGCAGAATGCAGAATTTAACATGCATTTACAGGTTGTATTAGATATGCTTATACATAGCATATTATAATATTTGGATTATTTATATCATGTGGAGTCCAAAATCTACCAACCACTCAGTTTGTTTTTACCAGCACTTCCTTGTTTTAGCCGGCAATGCTAACACAAGATCTACAACATTCAAGCAATCGGCTATCTGAAATAACCTCTTAAGGAAAACACTGACATTTTCTCTCAAACACGCACATGTTACACACACACAGACCCCCCCCCCCCACACAAATCGTGAAGTGATGAAGCCATTGTGAGGGTATTCCTGAACAGTATGCTCATCCTCTCCAGATGTGCCATAGTCAGACTGGTTGCCTCCATGGCAGCTGGATGGGCTGATTTTCCCTGTCCTGTCTGGATTAGGCGTTTGGATGATTCGTTGTCTTTTATGGCTTCCAATTTTGGATTTCCAGTCCAGACAGTGAAACTATCAGGTCTCATATTGGCATCTGAAGCGTGTTGACAGACAGAACGTTATCTGGCTTGTGTCCTTGTAAACTAATCAATCACAGGCTTGTTGGTTTTTCTCCACCCCTGATTAAAAAATGTTTTATGAGCTTCAACCTTTCTTGGCCTGTGTCTGTTCCTGGGGGGTTTTCTCTGCCGACCTCTGAACCCCTGCGATGTAACGCAGCATCGTTTCCTTGTTAAAGTGTCCGAGTGAAACAAGCAGACTTGTGATTCAGTCTGTGTTGTGGAATGTCACGAATCGCTCTGTTATGGTATGTTGAGCAAATTCACCCGCCACTACAGCAGATGCTAGTTTCCAACATGTCTCACAGCTCCCCAAAACCAATTTAAACAGTTTCACTACTGAGCAACATATTTGTGGAAACCAAAGATGAGTACGGCTGCCTATCCACCTGTAGGGATTTGAAGCAATCCAGAATAAACCTCTTACAATTTATCATGCCCTCTTATGGGAGCGTAGGGACGCATTGACAGCACGCTGCTTTCTCTGAAGGTCTCGTTTTTCTTTTAATTCATCTTGAGCAGACAATCAGGCATCATGGCAGTATCTCAGATGAGCTTCCATCATGCACCTGGGTGCCAGCCAAGCACTGAATGGAACATTGTGTTTCCTCCGCACCTCGAGCTCCACAGACTCCACAGCGAGGGACCGCCCTCCTACCTCAGTTCCCTTGAACAAAGCAGGTGATGCTAATGCTGCTGCCGAGCTGTTGACAGGGACAACAGGGGTACAACCTGTCCCCACCAATCCCTGATGAGCCAGCTGATGAATGGCACATCACTGCTAATGCTCCTAGAGTTGTGTTGTCTTGGAAATGAGACGAAGACGAAGCTCTTTGTGTGGCTGTGCCATGTTTTTCTAGCAATGTGGGTGGACTCCAAAGAAGAGCTGAGATCTTTTTATACCAGTCAGTCACCTCCTTAGTTGAGTTTCATTTTATGGAAAAGAAAGCCACTATGGTCCGAAGCTTTGGAACAGCCTGCCAGAGTGCATCAGGACCGCAGAGACTGTTGATGTTTTTAAAAGAAGGCTCAAGACTCACCTTTTTAGTTTAGCTTTCAATTGATTTCTTATACTCTTTTAACTCAGACATGTTTTATCCGAGTACTTTGTCTTTTAGCTCTTAGGTCCTTTTATTTTATTCAATTTTAGGTTTTAGGTCCTTTATTCTATTTTCTTTTAGGTTCTAGGTCTTTTAATTCTATTGTCTTTTAGGTTTTAGCTCCAGTGCTTCCTCATGGGGGGCCTCCGCACTGGGAGGGGTGTCTGGTCTGCCCTCCGGGGCGTCGTCCTGGGGACCCCTCGGGCCCAGAGGACTGGGGGGCTCTGCCCTGCGTGTGGAGTCCACCCCGGTTTGTCTGGGTTGGGGGTCTCTGTTGCGGTGGCGCTCCCTGTGGCCACGGCCGGTGATCCTTCGCAGTGCAGATGAGCTCCCCGTAGGTGGTTTTCTTTTCCTTTTTCCTCTCATGATGCCTCAGTGCCCTGCCATTTTCGTTGGGGTGGGTGTGTGTGGGTATGTGTATGTGTGTGGTTGTGTGCGGGTGGGTGTGTGCATGACGTATGTCTGCAGGTGTGTTGGGAGGGGTAGTTGCTTTTATATTGCTATGTTATGTTTTTATCTTTTGTCAAGCACCTTGTGCTGCATTTTTCTGCATGAAAGATGCTATAGAAATAAAGTTTGAAATGAAGCCTGTTGTGTACGTCACGTTGGTGGTGATGTTCATCAGGTTGTGCAAGAGGTGAAATGGTGGCGCTCTGACATACACTCTCTCTACCAGGAAAGTTCTTGGCTCTTAAGCAGAAAGATGCAACAGTATCTGTGGGGCAAAGTTTCAAACCCCAGTGGATGATGTGTTAACTAATCTAATCTGCGAGGAGCATCGTCTGCTATGAATTAGAAATGCTCCTTGAACCACCCTGTCATTGAAGTGCCGCTTGGTTGACTTCTTCGATTTGTAAGGCTGTCTCTGACCATCAAAGTCTACACATTTCTATCTGAGCTTTTTCAGTATGGACCATATATGCTGTATGCCATTTGTTTGTGTTTTGATGTACCCCACCCCCAACCCTCGCAGCGCCCTCTGACTCACATGGATCATGTAAAATGAAAGCGACAGCGCTGCTTCATGTCAGTATACCCAAGCTACCCTTTCTTTTCCATTGGCCGCAGACACCTGATTTCTCCGAGGCTAAAAATAGACTCCTTCAGACCCTAACTCCCCCTCCTCACTGCCCCCTCACCTCTTTTCCTTTTTTCCTCCCGGCATACAGGCTTTTATGGGGGAAGTCTCTCTGCTTATGCCCATTCTTTGCTTCCATGTTCCAGACAAAGCCCCACGTCTCCATTCAGAGCGCCACGTCTCTGTGGGAGATGTCAGAATCCTTTATGTTATAGGACTGATAAAGAGTTTCTAGTTTTTATAGGCTGTGTCTCTGATAAGAAAATCCCAAGGTGATAAAGCCTGCTTTTCCACAGAGCTGTAAACCTGACCTCAGAACCCATCCAAATGTTAGCCAAAGTCATAGGACCATGAGCATCTTTGAAAGTGGCCTTTTATGGTCAGTGTGAGAGACAGCTTCTGTCTTTGGTCACTGGCTAGAACAATTTTTGGAAGCGTGCATTATTCATGCTGCACAAGTGAGTTTGAGGTATTTCACCAAAGGGCCGCAGACGGCCTCAGCGTTTTATGAGCAGCTTTCTTAACATTGACAGTTAATTTACCTTGATGCATGGCATCCTCTAAATGAACACAGGCCTACTCATTGAACTGACGACTCAGACCTAAGACTTACGGAAGAACGTAATATAAAAGCAATAGCTTGAGATTGAAGGAAGTATTTGAAGATCAGAGCTGTTCTTTTATGAATGTGTTGGTGTCAGTTAAACAAGAGGTTAGTTTTATATTACTGCACCTGTGATGGCTCTATCCGCTCCCATCTGAACTGAAATCCCTCAGGATTTGACAAAGCATTTAAGTTATTCCGTCTAGCAAAAACACGGATTAAAAACCATCTCAGCCTCCCCCCTCCCCTAGTTTCTCACTTCTAATATACTTTTGGTCTGACGCTTGCACATTTTTCTATTCCTCTGTCCCCAATTCACTTCAGATCCATTTTCCTCTCAGCTACTAGAGCATGAGAAATTGGGGCACCAAGACCCATTTCTTCCCAAGGATTCAATAAGTTGAATATCGGCATTCTCCTGTGTTTCTGCACATTATTCTGACTCACTGCCACGTTGTTGAAAAGGGAGCTATTAGTGGTCTGCTCGGCTAATTTTAAACTATATGGAGAGAACTTGCATCATGATTGCACGGGGCATTTTTCACCCTCCACGTGACGCAGGAAATATCAGGCTCGTCTTGGTGTTATTTTAAACTGACGTACAGCATTGGCAGTGAACACAAAGCACTTTAAAACCTGCACGCTCGCACTGTGAAGCCCACATTTTTGATCCTGCATCCTGTTATGTCGAGAGCTGTCAACTACATGCAGTCTATCGCCGTAGCCAGCGGACAGAAACCAGAGCGCAGTGGAAACGAGCTGCGCGACTGACAAAAGTGAAAGTGGAGACAGAAGAAACAGGAGAAAGAAGTATCAGCCCCGGCAGCATCTGGTCTCTACTTTCCTCGTCACTCTGACTTCATCTTGGCAACCAATGAGGAAAGGGCCCTCTGTGTCTCCATGGTAACCCCCCGTTCAAGCAATGATGGCGAGAATAAAGGGGCAGGAAAGGGAATACATTGTGGCCTCAGGCGAAACATTTTTCTTCACAAGTTTTTTAGAGTATGATCCATCACATTTCTCGTCTTCGACGTAGTTATTCAAAAAAGTTGCGTTGCCAGTTGTTGGAGCGCTAATGAAGATTTTTTTTTTTAAATATGGGAAGCTTGAAATTGACTGAGTAGACAGGCCAATGCGATTTCACATGCTTCAACTGTATCAATAGCCACAAAACTGCCACTATTTACTAAAATGTAAAATAACACACTCTTTAAACTACAGACATTTAATACTAATATAATGATAATAATCCATTTCTCTACTTTTTCTTGAAACTTGTTAAAAACCTGTTGATTGTTCGTCAAATCATTTGAATATCTGAAACACCTGTTTCCATTCTGCCACGGACTGATGAAGGAGGTGTCGTCTCACTGCGATAACAAGTCTCAGCCACGTCACTGTAGTGTTTCATGCAGTCAAAACCACTTTGCGCTATTGTGAGAGATTTCTAGTAGCAATGATACTGGAAATCCATTAGTTGTTATTCCTCCAAGCCTTTGTGCCAAGCTTTTGTGCTGTCGGCGGTGAGCAAGCGCTCAGCAAAGACCCCACATTAGGAAGAAGGGCTTGATTTGAATCAACATCTTGTTGCTACCAAAACACTCATAGAGGGGCTGATGGAGATGTTTGAGAGCGATTGTGTGGACCTGCAAAAGCATTTCCTGCCCTAGGGTCCGTAGGCGACATGAGTTAGCTAATGGGATGGACAAAATGCTGGGGTAGGGATGCTTTCCTTTTCTGTATCGGTGTGAGTTACATAAGACCACTCTGCGCACGGTTGATTCAGGCTGTCTGAGCGCTTAGAGAGAACGACAGCGAGGGGAGATCCTCATTTAACCTTGGCACGTAACTGATTAATCCAAGTGTAATTTGCATATAAGGTCATCTAATTTTGGATTTCAAAGTGAAGCGTGGCGTTGATTAGAGATAGAGTTGGTATGTAACAGGCCCCATTTGGAAAACGGTGGGCTGTTTGAGCACCACTGAGGCATAAGAAAACAATGGCTCTGCTTATTAAAGCAGCTTAGAGTTCTCAGCAGTCACTGGGCACCAGATTTATTTATGTTGAATTTTAATTACATGCTGTGAGGGTATCTAATCTAAACTTTACTTATTTTCCACTGGTTCAAAGCTTCAGATGGGATGAGGTCCACTGATCTGCCTTGGAGTGAGCTCATGTTTGCCGCGAGCTTTTGCGCAGCTTGTTTCATGAAACTCAATATTCATCATGTATATGAGGGTCGGTAGAAAAACAGCTGATCTGCAACAGCTCTGGTTTAGGTGTTGCTTTCTTTGAGAATCAATTATTGCTCTACGTGATGTTTTCAAGGAGTCAGTGATTAGTTGTGACACGGTTTAAATGTGTCTTTTGCCAGAAATCTGAAGAATGGCTTGCCTCATCCGTATGCTGTCTAAAACTCTCAGTTGGTGGATGCTTAACAGTTTGTTTGACTGGATTTTTTCATCTCGTGCACTGCAGTAATCGTCTTTGCTCGCGACGCCATGTTCTCCGCTGTGGCCGTGCTCGGCGGCGGTTCTTGTTTTGTTCCCTCTCTGTAAACGAGGATCATTTTTAGAAGCAGCTCTACTGTAGGAGGAAGAGGACAAGGAGAAGGAGGAGGAACACAATGGAGGAGATGCTCACAGGGTGTCGAGTATTTTTAGCTTTTCCCTTGTACTGCGCTGGTGAGTAAAGAACAAGGGCAGGTTGTGCATCCCACCTCCTTACCCTGTGGAGGAGCATGGGCTTAAGGGACAGGAAGAGTGATGGCCTTGTTTTGAGGTGCATCATGGGAGCTCACTGTATGTACAGTATGTACCCAAAGATGACGCACCACTATTTATTGTGATTTTCTTCATCCCCTGCATTTTACTCCATCATCACAACACTCTGCTGGCTAATGACCCTGCTAGTGACACCGGTTACTCATGTTTTTTATGGTGCCCTCATCTCTCATCTGATCTTATGAGATCACATTATGTTTCACCTACATCTGTCTGTTTTGTTGGCTCAGCCTCCGTTCAAACTGAGTCTGTTGTGCAGAATAAATGATGGATCACTCAAAATGTTTTCCCAGCTTTTGCTCTTTAGTTCTTTGAGTTGTGCATTATGTGCCACTGCAAACAAACCACCCTGACCACTTTTTAAACATGGAAAGAAGAGATGAATGTTTGCTCTCCCCTTCTGTGCTTTATTGAAGTCAAACAAAGCAAAACATGGTCTTTGTCAAATAGCCTCCACCCAGGCTACACCTGTATACTGTCAAGAAATACCCTAGTCGCCATCCCATGGACTGTTTAAAAGGGTTAGAGATGAAAATATCTTGTATCAAGGCTAAAATGTTTGATGACTATCTGGCACATTCACAAATGTGGTATAAATGAAGGTTGAAGCTCCCCAAGTTAACACTTAATACAGATAGATTTATAGTTGATGATAAAAGTAGTCAGTCTGGAGGGAAGAATGCAGATCCCATCCTTCATTAAAGCCTAAAGGGGGCAGGTTTGGTAGGGTGTGAATCAATTTTGTATTTAGTAATCTGTGCCACATAGTTTATATTTATCTCAGTTATACTGTTGATTAATGATGCTTTAACTTTTGCCCTCAACAGATACCCAGTTTGAGCTGGTTTGAAATATGCGTCATGGCCTCTGGACTCAGTGCAGGTGGATGGTGCACTCCCTCGCTCTGGCCACGCAGCGCACACACCCCAGCACGATCGTCATTGTCTTAAACCCTTTGACATTTTAACTGGATTGGTTGATAATCCCATCAACTCAATCAAGGGTTCTTGTCACAGGCAGGAGCTGTGTTTGCAGCGGTTGTCATAGCTGAAGTTGTCTCTGCAGCGCGAAGGCAACGCTGTGTGAAACTGATCTGTGGTATTTTGGGCAGTGCAGGGGCTAACATTTTCCACTTGTATTTTAAAGGGGTCTTGCCTCGGGTCAATCATGAGGGAACCCCTGCTCCCCCCCCCTCCCCTCCAGCTCCTCTGGGATTCACCACCTCCTCTGTTGCTCTGCCTCAAAGTGGTGCTCTCTGAAACAGGGCTAAATTTAAAGGAGCACCACCACCATTGTGGAAAAAGCCTCCTGTGAGTCAACACCTCCCTCACAGGATTGTGCTTTGTGTCAACAGCAAGGCCCAGCTGTTGCTCTCTGTCCTGTGGCCAACCTGTCTGCTGTACTTCTAGCTTTCAATCAGAAGCCATGTGTTGCACCTTCAGACAGAGTTAGTAATGGCACTTTCCATTATTGTGGCTCAGGACAGCCTGGGGTGGCAGGGAAAATGGATCGCAGAGTGAAAGGTAGATTTAATGTTTAGGTGTAAGCGAAAGCCTCTTGTCTGTGAAGGATAATCCAGTCTTTGCTTTGTGGAGTGAGCAGGTTTCATCTGTTAAGACACTTATCCCCCGTTAAGAGGTGAGCAGATGTGCACATCTCTGAGCGCTTGTTTGTTTATGCTGGCTCAAGGAGTCACACAGATGTAGCTGTGTTTACAGGCCTTATGGCTCTTTATTAAGCATCCCGCTATCTGGAAGGTTCCACTCGACTGACTCTGATGATAGTTTGTCCGACCTGTGCCTCTGAAGAGGCTTTTAGCTGCTCTTCAGTGTTCTTGTTCGGCTCAGTTTTGGAAGAGATTGAAAAGTGAATAACACGATTTTGAGCATACTCTTGCCTGGAGGATGGAAGTATCGCTGCTGGCTCATCACACCACGAGCTAGATGCAGTGTTATACACCTCTGGGGGTGTGGTCTTACCACAGCTGGTCACATGATGAGCAGGGTAAGAAAGCGTTGGTGTGCAGAGATACAAAACACAGTCTTACTCGAAGTATCTTGGAGCTATCGCTGGCTTCAGTTTGGTCGATACAGGAGCATTGGAGGCTGCTTTATGATGAGCGCTGTGCAGCGGCGTGTGCTGCTATTGCGTCACTGCCTAGAGGGGGGAAGAGACTGTATTTTTAGAAGGGAATGAGCATATTCTCTGAACAAACAACGTCAAGCACTCTGCTTGCGTATGCTAGGATTATTGTGACCGGGCTATTTTTAAGCTGTGTGTATGTGTGTGTGTGTGTGTGTGTGTGTGTGTGTGTGAGTGTGAGAGTGCTTTTTTCTGGGTCAAGCATGGTGCCAGTGTGCTCTCAAGGCTGCTTGTGGATTGTGCATTACAGGTCCTATGCTGTACACAGCATCTGCAGCAGTCACAAAAGAGTCAGAGAGACACAGGTTTAAAGCATCAAGGGAATTTTCAGGATGTGTGTGTGTATGCAGTACTGCTGTAAGGGAGACATATTGGTTATGTTTGTGGAGCAGGCGGCCGATTCAGAAGGCCTTATTAGTTTATAGTGTGTCATTTAAGGAGAGGATATTGCGCCCTAAATCTAAGCCGTGGCCACAAAGTGTGTGTGTGTGTGCTGTGTTACAGTTTCATTAAGATATAGTATCCACATGCCAAACTGACACCACTGCTAATAAACACAGACAAATATGTAACAGACACATATTTGTGGGAGCCGGTTTGGGTGTGTCTATCTGTGGCTGTTGGCCCAATGAGCCAGAAAAGGAGAGACATGGTGTGTGTGTGTGTGTGTGTGTGTGTGTGTGTGTGTGTGTGTGTGTGTGTGTGTGTGTGTGTGTGTGTGTGTGTGTGTGTGTGTGTGTGTGTGAGAGTGTGAGAGAGAGAGAGAGAGAGAGAGAGAGAGAGAGAGAGAAAGAACCAAATTAAGCTGAAAATTGATTTATAAAAGGGTGCTCAAAGTCATGCAAAAATGAAATATTTGATTAAAAAATGTTTAGAAATGAATGCAAAAATAAGTCAATGGTAAGTAAAAATCATTCTGAAGGAAAAGTGCCAAACAGCTGCTCTTTCCGACTTCTCTTATGTGACGATTTGCTGCCTGTCTCTGATTTATATGATGGTAAGTGTGAGTGTCTTGAATATGAATGCATGAGATTGAGCTCTGGGGAATTGCAGTTGGCCTTTTTCAATTCATTTTCATTGACTCAAAAATCAACAGATCAGTTCTTGCTAATGATAATAGAAGGTTTCAGCTCCGTCACGTAGTACAACTGTTATAATCCTGCCTGGCTATTGGGTACATAATTCACATTCACATCAGCATCACTACAAATCCCTGTACTGCATCATCACCCCAGACTCCTAATGCATCCAGCTTGACAGAGCAATGCTATGACTGTATGGAGTCCCTCTGTTATGCTTCCTGTTGCTCTCATCCTTCCTGTCTTTACATACCTGGTGGCACCTCTTTGTATGTGGGTTGCCAGTTGATGGCAGCTGACCGCTCTCGGGCAGATGATCAGACAGTGAGAGAATCTACCTTACCGTGTCTCATTAAGTGACTTCCAAATCGGTCCAGCTGTCACATCCAGAATCACGGGCCGTGAGGAAATTCTCAGTAACACAGAAGTTTCTTGCAACTGTTGCCACATTGTTGAACCATGCTTCAAGTAGATCGTGAAGCTGTTTGTCATCAACACTGTCAATAAGGATGAGCGCTGTGACTTTCGCCTCTAAACCTGGCACTGATATGTAGAGGCCTCTCGGGCTCCTGAGCCGCAGGCTTTTCTCTGGGCCTCTCCAGGCTAGCCTAGTTTTATCCCAGCCTTTCCCAAGAGTGCAGCTATTTTCAGCAAAATGTGGTGTTCTGCTCTGATTTGGTCAATGTGTTGTTCTTGTGTGTAAAGCAGAGATATGTAAAATGTATACAAGGAAACATCACCCTGTTTTAGCCTCCCAGTCTGGAGTAAGCACCTGCTTCAGGTTGAGAAGTTAGACAGGCTACATCTTTTTCTTGGCGGTGCTTCAGCCAGCTTATTAGGTGGATGTGTCTTCAGTGGGGAGTTGAGGGGCAAGCACTCAATAGGTGGTGGACCAGAGCCCTTGGCGACACTGGAAGCCTCACCAAAGCTGGCCTTTGTTCACTGGATAAGTGACGCAGTGGGAATATGAGTGTGATTATACAGAATGGCCTGGTGCCGGGCTGCTGAGGTCTACTCCCTGCCATAGGTCAGAAAAGAATGAATATTGGGGTTATGCAATGCTGTGTAGTCACATTTGGTCAGCCAAATGCGGACAGTGCCAGCACCGTGTTGTTGTCTTCTGTCAAAAACGCAGTACAGTCCCATCAGCACGGTGACTAAGATCCTGTGCACTGTGCTTTCACCGGCCACATCAGACCATTAACCAGGCTTTAAATCTTTGTTGTTGAATTATTAACAGGTGAGGAGCTCTTTTCCAAAATGCTACACATCCGCTTTGTGAAAATAAAAACATTGCCGAGGATTCCATCTATCGTAGTGTTAATTGTTTTCTGCTCCAAGGACAGAAGTCAGCAGTTTATCTTTACAAATATTCAATAGTGAGCTCTTTCGAGTGCTCTCTCAACGAGGGGATGTCTCCCTTTTGTTACCCTCTTCAGTTAATGTGTCACCTTAGCTGACAGCCCTTACAGTCGAACTCTTGTTTTTTACTCGCCTGGCTTCGGAGAGCTGTTCTTCCCTTAGCGGTCAAAAGCAGATTTCTGCAACTCACGCCACCCACATGTTGGTTATGTATAGCCCACACCTACCCCTAGCTGCCCAGTAGTTTGAAAACAATGCTTTGTGCAATTCTAAGGCTGCTATTTGTGAAACCTTGATCATGCACAGGGGGCTCTTACGATGTTATGTAATGCTCCCCACTCAACTGTAATCCCTCTTATGCTGAGCGAGCCCCCCATGTGACGATGCTGAAGGGTTGGGAAAAACTGGGTGGCTGTTGGGACTGTCGGCAAGGCACGGATGCTCTCTGTAGACTCCGGCCACCCCCCCAACCCCCCCCCAACACACGCACGCACACACACACAAACTGAGCTGTGGCCTGTTTATAAGAAGAGAAGTTTATCCTGGAAAGTGGCTTATTTGGATCTGAGGCGCTGGATGGAGGCACAGCGCTGATGCTCGTTCGTAGTGCCAAGGCTTGGACCAGACGTACTTTAACTACATTGAGCGTTTATGTCCTGAATGACACTCCGGATCTCCTCTCCTCTTCATCTGCGTGTGAGCCACGAGAATGAGTCTTTGTCCTCGGTTATGTGTCGAGGAATCTTGCAGTTTCTCAAATTAGCCTGCATGCTGTTACCTTTTGCTCGTGCTGAATGTGTTTTGTTGCTGATTGAAGCTGGTTTCTGCTTTTGAGGGATGGATGCTGATGAAGATCTATTTGAAGAAGCATTAAGTATTTTTGGAGATCCACCACCAGGGTTAACAGCATGTTTTGACTCTAGCAAACACTGCTAGTTGGATGCTTGTGGGCATTTATGTTCAAATATATTCACAGCTTATGTACATCATGTTTTTATGTGCTTCTTCCCTCACAGGAACCATCAATGTGGACTTCAGCTGGTGATTTGACAAGTCACATATAGGAGCCCCCTCCTCCCCGAGTCTCTCCTGTCCCCTTTCCCCCTCCCTTCCCTCTGTCCCCCCCTCACCCCTTCCCTTGTCACTCTTTTCCCCAATCCCACTTTCCCCCACCTCCAAGATTCACCATGCTTATCAAGGAGTACCGCATCCCCATGCCCATGAGTGTGGAGGAGTACCGCATCGCCCAGCTCTATATGATCCAGGTGAGGTCACCATATATCCAAACCAAAGTCTCATCCACACACACCTGATTGACAAGTGATGCAGGAGCCAGGGGACAAAAAATGAGCAGTCAAAGAGGAGATATATTAACACAGAGGATTTTTCAAGACTGCGATCACAGTGTGCCCAATTATGAAATGATTGGTCACACGGTGTCTGACGCTGGTGGAGGAATGGAACAAAGAGCGCTTGTGTGCTGATAGATTATCCAATTTAAACTCTCTGAAGCTGGCTGTTTCCACCCGTCATAGGCTGCATGTTTTTATTCAGGAGGAGGGCGGGTGCACCCCGCTCTCACAGCAAACGTACTCACACGTATTGCCGCAATGGAGATGGACACGCTGCTTTGTCCGCGTGAGACAGTTTCATTTATCTAACCAGGCCCTCAGAGGGTCCGTGGAAGAGGTTTAGGGTTTACAGCTCCAAGCAGAAAAGGTTGATTTATGCAGCTTTAGCTTTCCTGTGTGGCAACATTTTTTCTCTTCATATGACATGTGTACATGAAGGAGGATTTATTTAATCCAGTGGTACTGCCAGGTGCATTGTGAGCAGCAGTACACAAAAAGCCACAGAGAGCAATAACAATGACTCTGTGTTTTAAATAATTCTGCATGCATTTTTTTAGTGACTATTGTTTAGACATGCTGTACACATTTCTGCATTTAGGTGGATTTTTCTGTTTGAATATTTTATCGTTGAGGCACACGCTGGCTAAACATTCAGCGGTTGTGTCAGGATTTATGCTGCATGGTTATGTAATGTGAATCACAAGTGGTTTTACGTTTGTTGAAGAACAGGTTGAAGTAACAGGCCTGTTTGATCAGGTTGAGGCATTTCGCCGGGTTTAGCGTGTCTTACTTCAGTAGGGATCTTTATATTGTGGTGGTAATGTTAATGAAAGTGTGCTTTCCTCAGGACACACGAGTCAGAGGAAGTGTATGAGTATCGATAGCTGCACTGTCAGCAGCGAAATCTGGTAAATTTATGTTGGTTTTACTTTAACTTTCCTTTACAGCCAACACAAAGCAAAATATGGACCGTGAAGTATATCTATTGACATTTATCTCGCGTATACTCACACTAATTTGAGTTAGATGATCATACGTGGGAGCACCACTGTTTTACTGAAGCCCTCAGGGAACAGCTCCACTGGAGATACTGAGCCGTGCGTAAGGAAACTGTAGCATGCCTTCAAGCTGTTGACCTTCCCATAGAGAAGCCTCTCCTACAACAATTAATCTTGCACCAAAATATTGAATGTTCATGTTGACAAAGTTGTCTAAATTTGATATCCACCCACTGGAAGAATAGTTTAGCACAAGCTACAGCTTTGTGCGCCTGTATCTCCTCTCATACTATGTACTATGAAAACTGTCTGAATACAAACTTGACAGATTAGTTGCAGCAATATTGTGTAATTGTAAAGGAATTTCTTTGTCCTGTCTGCACAAATGGAAATGATATTAGATGAGTACAACACCGGAAAGAGTGTACTGGTCCGACTTCTCAGTTGACAGCCTCGTCGGTTCTTCTATTCTTTGTTGTCATCTCCTCCCCCCGGTGCACCAAACAGACAGGTATTCCAGTCGAGCTGGACATGGTTGGAAACATGACTCAGTTGACATGCCCCAAAGCAAGCAGACATTTCAAGACAGCACAAACTATTTGCTGCACAACTCTTCTACACACTTGATGATTTCTGTGACTATGTGTTGCGGAGAGTTATTAATTATGTGAAACACTTCACTTCAGATCCCCTGCATGGCCTCTGTTTGATTTTGTCAGACAGGACATTGTGCAAGGACATTTCACATGCACGAGTGGACTGCCACAAAGTCGCATTAAAAGCAGTTCATATGTGCCTTCTCAAGCATGTAAACAAATCAGGAGGAAGAGGAATTCTTACCTTCGTGACCCATAGTTACCTTTCCCCCTGACCTCGCACTCTTTGCACAGCCTCGCTGCTGTGAGGCTCCTGTCACGATGGCAACCATGACATCAGCAGCGTGCCGGTGGTCAGGTTTTGTTCGAGAGAGGGAGTGAATGAAAAGAGGAAATGGAGGATAAAAAGAGAGGCTGCGAAGGAGGGAGGGGGAAGAAATGAGAGAGGGGGTGGAAGAAAAGGAGAGAGATTTTGCTGGTGTCTGTAGATACCCTTGCTTCATTGCTGCATGTTACCAGGGCAACTGCAGCATGTAGGCCTGCCTGTCTGCCATCCATCCCTTGTGTAAGCCTCATAGATGAAGTCAGGGCCTTAGGACAGCCTGGTCATATCTGCACCTCAGCAGCCAGTGCCCCACCGCTCTCGCTACCTTTCCTTTGCCCTTACAGTGCCACCTTCTTATTTGGGAGCTAATTGTAAATTCACTATCACTGTGTAGGGATTTGCTGTAATGTAAGAAGCAAACGCAGAATGTGTGAGAAATTAAATATGAGAGGATCTCACTGTGTCTCAGTCATTTGCACACATCCATCACGTTCTGACTCAGCAACTGGATCTGTGGAGTGAAGCATCTCAAACAGGAAACACGCCCCACTAACTTGGCGAGATGGCGAGAGGAAGAAACCAGGAGGTGACTCCCATCCTGTCGGAGCAGTCATTTCTGAAGACACACAGTCGGCTTTGATGGCTTTGCTGCCTTTTATTTTTAAGGTTTTGATGGAGAGAGAAAGAGAGAGAGTGCTATGTGGCGAAGGTTTTAGGGCGGTGCTTGAACTTACAACACAGCGGCGGTTTGTCTTTGTGTACTGAGCCAAAAATGATTTTACAGTAGAATTGTGTAGATGATAACCCCCCCGCCCGCTCCACTAAAGGTAGTCGACACACTTCCAGAGCCTTTGAAAGCAATTTTTTTCATATCTGTGCCCCCACAGGTGCAGTTTACGTCTACACTCAAATGAGCAAAGCACACTGCTGTATTCATCAAGAGTCTAACCCTCAGTGTTGAGTTTAAACATCTTATCTACTCGCTCATTTCCCCTTTCCCCCTAAAGGAACGGCCGAGCCCCGACCAGCATTTTGTGACCTTTTTCCTGGTGAACTGGAAATAATCATCTTTTGCTCCCGGGGGGAGGAGCGATACTGCGTTTGGCAGGCTGCCGTCACCTGTCAGCAGCCTAATTAAAGGATGGTCCAACAATGTGTCGTTCCAAATATTTTAGTAGTGCTCAAAATAATACGCTGACCTTTTTCTGTCCACCTGAAAAGCCAACTCATAGTGCTCTGTGTAAGTGGAAAGATGTGTTTTATTGTGTTTTGAGGTTAACTTTTACTCAACTCAGCTCAGAATTGTTCATCCTTGCTCTGTAGTTTTTGTGTGTGTCCTGTACACTGTAAACGTGACATTTCCATCAACTGTCTTGGGTCCTGGCAGCGCGTAGCGCCGGCTTGACGGCGCTGTGGCGTCTGTGCTGTGTCTTTGGAGCTGTGTCTGTGGCTGTTGAGAGCAGAGCAGGTGGCTAATGAATGACCTGTCAGAGGTAATGAGGTCCGGAGCGCTGGACGCCTCATGGCTTCCTCCTCCCTAGTCCACTGATTCACTGCCTCGTCTGCATCGCCTCTCCCCACTGGACTGACTGGAGAAAGCTGTCTCTCCATTATCCCAGCGCTACGCTAAATACTGCGTTCAACACACTTTGAAGCTGTATGTGGAAAGAGTGGGCAATGGCTTTTAAGGGAAATAGAAAAGTTGATGCGTCAGTTAGTTCTGACATTTGTGGTCCTCGCTCTTTGCCCCGTGTGTTTGTAATATCGTCAGCACTTGGACTATGCTCTGCTGTTTAGGTTTCCTCTTTTACTGATTTCATAACAATGACAAATCTTCCTCTTGCCATGACACACATTCCTGTCTTTGAAGCTTTGAGTCACCTAGCTGTAAGTCTGCTCAACTGCATCTCCCGGCTCCACCCAGCCTGCCTTCCTGTGCACCTGGAATGTAAATATGGGAAAGGTGTGGCTCCATGAGCTGGTTTTGGGCTTCCTGATTTGCAATTCACAGGTGACAAAGCTTCCGGGAAACTCTTCATTTTGTTGTTTCTACTGACTGTAAGGCCTGACTGAGTCCAACTCTGCAGATGCATATCTACAAAATGCACCATGTCCATTCTTTTTTTTTCAGTTCCTGTTTAACCACACTAGTTATATGCAAACATGAAAACCCTCAACTTCATGTCACTGTTCCTCTTTCAGAAAAAGAGCCGAGAAGAGAGCTGTGGTGAAGGTAGCGGGGTGGAGATCCTTGAGAATAAGCCCTACACAGATGGACCAGGTGGGGCGGGCCAGTACACCCACAAAGTCTACCACATTGGCATGCACATTCCCAGCTGGTTCCGCTCCATCCTGCCCAAAGCAGCACTCAGAGTTGAAGAGGAGTCTTGGAACGCCTACCCTTACACCCGCACCAGGTGAGGCTTGCTGCTGCCCCCTCAGAGCATGAGTGAGAGTGCATGAAACTCTGCCAAAGCTGCACAGAACAATAACTTTATTTTAATAATAGAGATGCTCTGTGCACGGGTGCCTAGCTGCAGCAGCTGGTGTACACACTTAAATTTTGCATTTTTACATTTCGATTTAACCTCCGCCCGTTTTGAAGGTAGGTAGCAGTGCAAAGTCTGCTTGTGTTGTACATATAAAATGCCATGAGTGGTGAGTGTGATGATGCCCAGTTTGAAGTCCTGCTCTAGCTGCTGTCCCTCAGTAAAGCCCAGAGAAAATAAAGACCTGAGAGCAAGTTGTCAGAATATTAGAGAGCAGACCATCAGATCGGCGTGCGGCCAGCAGTCGCTCCCAGGCTGTTAGATGTTGATGGCCACTCATTCTCAGGGTGTCATTGTGTTTGTCTGTGTGGTGCCTGACAAACAGAGACGTGGAGGTGCTGAAAAGAGATGTGCCCTTGACTATACTGTCAGGATATTGATAGACTGCAAGTGCCTGTTGACACATCTATTCAACCAGTGACAGCTTTCCTGCAGACGCCTCAGATGCAACAGATGGGCATGGCTCACACGTCTTCTGTCCTCGGCAGCGAGAGGGTGTTGTCACTCTTAATAAAATAATTCTGATCTTGAGCCATTCAGTTCAAAAGCAAGTCTCTTAATGAAGGCAGATGTCAACCCGTAATAGACTCTTGCTTTGTCGGACAGTCTTTTTTTACTTCATTTTGTTGCCTCTTATCCTTCAGATACACATGTCCCTTTGTTGAGAAGTTCTCCATTGACATTGAGACCTACTACAAACCCGACACAGGCAACCAAGCAGATGTCTTCAACATGTCTGCAGCAGAGAAGAGGCAGAGGACTATTGGTGAGACAGTTTATTATAAATCCTGAATCATCAGGACAACATAATCTCAATTAAGATGTTAATCGATGTGCATCAGGCCACTTGAACTTTCGAAGTCTACAACATAGCATTAGGGCTGCAACTATCAATTATTTTCATTGTCGATTAATCTGATGATGATTTTCTCAATTAATTTACTGTCATAGAGGAGTAAAGAAACCAGAAATATCACATTCACAAAGCTGGAATCGGGGAATTTTTACTTTTTTTTTCCCCGAAAAATTACTCAAACCAATTAGTCCATTAGCAAAATAGTTGGCAATTAATTGATTAATCGTTGAATCGTTGCAGCTCTACATATCATACATGCTCATAATTTGAGATTACAAATTATCTGATAAACGTAGTTATATGAGAGAATACAGCAAGTAGTGACCCTTTCTTCCAATAGTTATTAAGATGACATGTTAGAATTAGTAGGTTTAGCCTGATGGTGTCTTCATGTCTGTCCTCTTGTGTCTCAAACATAAGGAGTGGGTGAGGCCCACTAGTGGCATTTTAGTGGTACTGCATATGTTTTCTTTTCTGTTCGGTAGCGTGTCTATTGAATATGAAGCTTCTCAGAAATGAATGGTTTGAGGGCATGCGGTGACCCAGTTACTTCGCAATAATTTGAATCAATGACTTATTGTCAGTTTCACGCCATTCAAGTTCTACCACCTCACCCACATTAAGACACAGAGAATGGAACATCATTCATGCAGTCCATTGAAAACACCCGGCTCCAAGTCATTACTCTCTTGATCTGGCAGACCCAATCGACATAGTGACAGATCCCATCCCCCCTCATGAGTACAAAGCAGAGGAGGACACACGGCTCTACAAGTCAATCAAGACCCAGAGGGGTCCTTTGCAGGACGACTGGATAGAAGAGTACAACAATAACCCAGGAAAGACCCCCATCATGTGTGCCTACAAACTCTGCAAGGTGGAGTTTCGATACTGGGGCATGCAGTCTAAGATCGAACGCTTCATCCATGATGTTGGTGAGTGTGGACTCACAGGTGCTGCAGTCTGTCATGTCATGTCATGTCGTAGTTTGTCAGTTTTGCTTACTAGCAGCATTAAAGGGATGGAAAATTTAGGAACCTGATGATTTTTAGAGATAAGTGTAACATTTTCCATCGTCTCTTCCCAAGGACTGAGAAAGGTGATGGTGCGTGCCCACCGGCAGGCCTGGTGCTGGCAGGATGAGTGGTACGGTCTGACCATGGAGGACATCCGGCAGCTGGAACTTGAAACCCAGTTGGCCCTGGCCACAAAGATGGCCCAGTTCAGCCAGGCAGAGGAGGCCACAGAGGCCAACGGAGGTGCTTCGTCTCCGGACAAAGACCAGGAGGCTAAAGAGGCGATCAGCTCCATCGAAGCTGAGGAGGTAGTCGTCAGCCAAGGAGGAGAGACTCTCCAGCCGCGAGGTGTACTCACCAAGCAGTGGTCCACTTCATCCCGATCCTCTCGCTCATCCAAGAGAGGAGGTGAGGAGCATGCCACCTTCACCTATTCATCTCTGTCACCTCTGTGTCTGACAGTGTGTGAGACTGACGCTCATGTATTTTCATGACTCTCCCCTATACAGTTTTTCAGCCTGTTTTACAGCAGCTCTGCACTGTCCTGAGCCATTCTCCTTCCTTCACACATTATCACGTCTATATTTACACCTCATCATGCTTAAAGCCTTTGTTTGTTCAGTCTGCCACCTCACTCCTTTCCGCCTTAAAGGTTGAGGTGCACAATCAACAAAGTCAAACTGTTCCGTGAGTAAACACAGCCAGTTGTGATATTTGAGACGTGTCCACACTGGAAGCCAGTGTGCGAAGAATTCAACGAGGCCAAGCTTGTGCAAAGTCACACTTTCTTCCTCTTCATTTTCTCATCTTCATAGTTTTTTGTATCATTCATGAGTATAAAGTGATAATCCTTCCACAATGAATCTTTAGAGTTTCACCCTTTCAACCTTGTGTAAACTTGAAAGTTGGCTGGTCAAAGTTATCAGCTTGCTTTTGCGCAATGAACTGCAGCCGAGGTTGACTTAACGTGGGTTGCAATAGATTCCTGTCATGACAAAATAGTAAAGGTGGGGAAAAAAAGTATCAAAACATCCATAGAAACCACTTCTGTGTTAGAATTAATTCTGCAGTCCATCTGTGTCCCCGTGTCACAAGACCCTGCAGCCCCACAGCAAGCACTGTAATGACTGTATTAAAAACTACACACTGAAAGTTGCTCCAGCTGAATGAATCAGTCTACAAAAGAGCTCTGAGCTGAAGTTGTTGGATCGGTGTTAATAAAGCCAAACACCTCGGGAGCAGCTTTTTAGTATGCGGACTCCGCTTTTGTACCACACTTTGCTCTTCTGTCCGGCGCCTGTTGTTAATTAGAGTGTATTTACTCGACTATTTTTACTCACGCCTCCACCGTTGCTCTGCAATCACACTTACCTCTCCTCTCCCCCACAACTTGAAGGATCTCACCTGAGTTATTCTTAGCAGCAGCTTTGACATCATTAAACACATGTCCGAACACACCCATCTCCAGTGTCACCCCTGCCTCAAGGCAGCGCTCACTGTAGCTGCCACCTGGACCCTGACTTTCATCCAGCGTGCCTTGTTTCACCCCTGTAACTGCCCCCTGTGGTTCTCTCCTGGGCTATTTTTAGCAGCAGTGCTGACATCACAGACCAGACAGAGGCTGACGCTCTTCACAGTGACCCTCCCCTCCACCACTGCTGTTTCCTTCTGTACGCTGACAGCTACAGCTGTGCACCCCTCTCACCAGCCTGCCCCTTAGAGCGACGGCCCCTCTCTTCCTCCGCACTAATGATATATTAGGCATAGACTGAAGGCACGTGATAGACAAGCCCTGCTTTTAGTATGGCCATTTTCCGCAGCTGACATTTGGTGGTCTGTGTGCATGTAGCTTGCCTGTGTTGCATTGGGCCTCACTTTTCACACACCCCCCTGACCACCAAGCACTCCATCTGTGATGAAGTAATGCACCACAGAGACTGTTCCATGTTTATATAACACTGTGTGTGTGCGTGTGGGCTGGGGGAGATTGTGCAATATTTCTTTGTCATAGAGTGTGTGCGTGTGTGTTAAAGAGGGGAAAGAGAGAGGCTGAAACACATGTCCCAAAATAACAATGAATTTTTTGTTCCTGTGCGGTCTTTCAGTCAGCCCATCACGTCACAGCATCTCAGAGTGGAGGATGCAGAGCATAGCGCGAGACTCAGACGACAGCTCGGACGAGGAGTTCTTCGACGCTCATGGTAACCACAGTTTAGATTTTTTTTTGGTTGGAGTCGACAGTTAGATCAATAAATGCTTTTATTGTGTTCAGTTTTCCCAGAACCTGCCTGCTCGCTTCTCCCCTGACTCTACATGCATCTCTTTAACCACAGATCAGTTCTTAAGCTTCCCAGATACCCAGCATGCTTTGGGGCTGCAGTTGAAATAGGTGGGTGTGGTGCGACACCCATGCTCTCTCTGCTGGAGGAGTTTGGCTGAGGACGCGGTCTCACCCTGACGTCCATTTCAGAAGTCACTATTGTCTCACCCCCTCTCACCGACACACTCCAGTTCCTGCATAATCATTTACACACACACACACACACACACACACACACACACACACACACACACACACACACACACACACACATAATTCTTTATCATTCATGATACGCCCAAGCAATAAATCAATAAATGAACCCCCCTTTTGTTTGTTTCATAACGTTTTGTCCTGGTGATCAAACAAGAATAAAATGCTGCTGTCATTTATTATATTGGTCCCGATTTAGCTGCTCTCATTGGTCTCTCCACCTGTTTCAAGTTGAAAAAACCTTGCTCACGTCTTTTTGAGTAACTGAAAATCATTAGACTGAACTGTGTCGACACTCGATAATTTATTATGTGCTGCAGTATTCATGTTGGTGTGGATTAATTATTGCATGTTGGGTGCCTGAAGTGAAAGCACATTACGTTTTATTAAATGAGCTGATTAGACTTCTGACTACGCTGACATAAATTACCTTCTGTCTCAATGACAGTTAATGCAGCGATTACAGTTGTGCCCGTGTCAGTATATTTATGATTTACAGATGTTTTTGCACTGCAGAGACGAACATTTGACTTTGCTAAATAAACAAGATTGGTGTATCAAAATGTGCTTGAGATACAGTTCATATGAACAGAAGCGTGTGCTTTGGTGCCTGGATGACTCATATGATGGTGGTACACAAATTAAATTTGGAAACAGACTGACTTGGCTCACATTGCCTCTTAGATTTCTATCTCTAAAGTTTGTAGTCGTGGTCCTCTTGCAGTCATCATGTAATACAAACACTTCAGATTCATGTCCAAGTTTATTTTTAACTGGGGGAAAGTTTTGGGAGGAGAACTCATCATAGATACTACATTCACTGTGTGGTTTAACATGGCTTATTAATAAGGGGCTTTAATCTATGAATGACAAGACACACTAAAATTTAAATGCAAATAGTGCAGAACTTATTCTTCAAAACTGATAATAAAACTAATGCATTTGCTACAGTTACAGATTTCTAGAATTTAGCTATAACACAACTTGCAAATGAAGCTGCAATAAAATATTATACACTGACTTGAGTTTTGTAAAATCTATGGATGAAATAAAGATACCTCTTTACCTGCACACCTTATTTTTTACGCAGTTTAAGCCTGAGTTGTTATATGTGTTTCTAAGAAAGAAATTGAAGCACCTGGGAAAGTAACCTAAAAAACAATAAAGGAAAAAATCACTTGATGGTAAACTGTGTGCAGGATACATCAGCTATTAGATACTCATACTATGAATGAGAGAAGCATTTCTTTGGGTGTTAGGAAGGGTCTTACACTGGTGCTTGTGTTTCTGAGGAACTGGCTGCGACCTCATATTTGCTTGCAGAGCGAGTCATGGTGAAATAAAATGATTACCATGCCATCACAAAAGTCATGTTATTTATTTGTAATGTAACTACTGTAGAAGTACTGAATCGTGACGTTTCTTACTTTGAGTCTTCGATGAGATTTTCAGTTTGCTAACAGTCAGACGTGAGCAGGAGGTGGCTGCCTGTTTCTCAGAAAGAAAGATGCTGGCAGTGTATCAAAAATGTCCCAGTGGAGAATTATGGGATAAAGCGGGATTTTCTCTTTTAGCTCTTGAACCGTCCTTTTTAAGTAGCAGATTAATGCCAGTGGATGGGTAACAGTCCATCAATATGTTTCTAGAAATTCTAAAGGTACATATTGGTTTAAACCTCTCAGGTAATGGTTGAAGAATAAACCATAAATACTTTTTTTTTTGTTTTTTGAAAATCATTATGCTAGTAAAACCACACGTGTCATTTGAGATTGCAAAATATGTATTTATCAGCCATAGATGAACACGAAGGTTCTACTTCAGACATGAAAACACTCTGCGTAACATGCATCTGATGGCCACCAAGTGAGCGATGCTTTACATCATGAAGTTAGAAATTATATTTTGTGAGTTATTTGACAATAACTTGTTCCTTTATACTGGGTCAGCTGTTTTATTATATGACTGAATCAGCAGACCTATTTTGATCATACTGTTGATGTAATGGCAAATTTGTGAACCCTGAATGGCACGTGCTATAGTTGAACATGCTTTATCTTATGTCGCCCCTGCAGAGGATCTCTCGGACAACGAGGACGTCCTCCCAAAGGAAATCGCCAAGTGGAACTCCAACGACCTCATGGACAAGATTGAAGCCGTAGACGCAGAGGAAACTCCCGGTACGATGAAGACCGTGAGCACTTCATCTTGCACACTCCCACGCCTCATTGCTTGATGTTAAGAATGTGTGTGTGTTTGCAGGGGAGCTGTTCAAGGAAATGACCGTGGATTACGAAAGAGCAGCCAGTGAGGAAAGGCTAGATGAGGTACGTGTGTCTGACAGTGAGCGTGTAACGACGAAACACAGCCCGAACCAGCCTTCTCTGATGCAGAACATGTCTGGAATGAATCTATGGAAGATGCCCCTCAGGACCCAAAAAGCTTCTGTTTTGGGTCCTGAGGGGTTTTGCAGTTTGGAAGATAAGAGGGGGGGGGTGCTTGTCCCTGAGCCTCTCTGTCCTCTTGTGTTCAGATGCGTGGCTCTGTTAGCAGCCAAGCCGATAGCTCTCCCATTCCCACCATCACGGTAACAAGGCACCAGTCAGTAAGTAAACATTTGGCCCTAGTGCAATGTGGGCTACAGTAGCTCTACAGAGACCCCCACCCCCCTGAACAAACCCAGTACTGACTGCCCCTGCCCTTTCTTCCCGCTGTTGCCCAAACCCAAATCCATGTGTACACCTCAACCTCACCACCCTCTGTTCAACTCCTGTGTACTTGCAGCTGTGGTGTTGAGTGGACATGTAGTGCTTTTTTGAAAATGTTGTGTATCGGACTCAAATACTAAACTGCACATGATGTTGTTTTTTTTAATGTGACTCGTCCTCAGGAAGCATTGTCAATGTTTTGCTGTTGGTTGAACAGATGTTCAGGTGGAGTGTAGGTTGGCGTTGTTCTGTTTCCCCTCATGGTTCTCCACCCGTCTCTGGTTGTGAAAAGAAGTTTGTGCAAACATTTTGTTGTGTGGTCCATGTTTGAGGAGACGGACACAAATATGACTTTAATTTGATGCATAGTAGCTAAGGCATTATTTGTTTTTCCCCACTCAGTAAGCATGTTGGTTGTCATGTTGATAAAACTGATGTAATCATAAGTAAAATTCAGTTTTATTAAACACACTCCAAGAGCTGCTCCTCATCGTCCCCATCCATCGCCCTTTTTCTAATTTGCTGTTTTCAGGAGAGCTCATCCCAGCAGTGTCTGCAGCCCTCCAAGATCCATGTGCTGATTTTGGTTCTGCACGGAGGGAACATCCTGGACACAGGCGGAGGGGACCAGAACAGCAAGCAGGCCGACGTCAACACGATTAGTGCGGCTTTTGACACAGTCATGCGTGTTCATTACCCTGCTGCGCTGGGGCGCATCGCCATTCGCTTGGTGCCCTGCCCTGCCATCTGTGCCGAGGCCTTCTCCCTGGTGTCCAAGTAAGAGGACACACATGCACACACTTTTCTGCACGCTGCAAGCATTGTGGGTAATGATTGAAGGTTTCTGTTTGTTGACTGTGATTGCTGTTTGCTTTTGATGGAAAAAGTCCAGGTGCAGCTCGTGACCGTCGCCCCCTCTTCTTGTGTTTATTTCTCACTCCTCTGTGGACTGTCCTGATGTTTAAAATATGTTCATAATTTAATTTTGTTCATGTGCTTCTTTTGCACAGCCTGAGCCCATACAGCTACGATGAGGGTTGTCTGTCGAGCAGCCAGGACCACATTCCCCTGGCAGCCCTCCCCCTTCTGGCCACCTCTGCTCCACAGTACCAGGAGGCCATGGCCACTGTCATTGTCAGAGCCAACCAGGTGTACGCAGACTTCATAAAGTCTCTGGACGGGGCAGCCTTCTCCGGCCAGGTCAGTTCCTGTCCTGTGAAGCTATCACTACTGTTGAATTGTCAGATACCAACAGTTCTGAGTTATTCACAAAAATACATGTAAATAATCACAGTATCACAGCTATTCCTAACCTTGATTGATTCTTCACATCATGGTATGCACCATATATCAGCACATGCCAACATGATTCTGATTTCTTTCTTATTTCTACATTATTTTTACTTCTTGGAAAACAGCTTTATTATTTCCACTTCGTTTGTGGTACTGTGTTGCACAAGTTGTAGAGATGTTTTAAGCAAACCTGAACCCTGAGGCATGTGCGTCAGAAAGACGCTAATGATTACGTCCGACCCTCTCCAGGTATGCCTCATTGGAGACTGTGTGGGAGGAATCCTGGGATTTGATGCACTGTGCAGTAGCAATCAGACAGTTAATGAAAGCCAGAACAGCAGCCGCAGGGGCAGTGTCGTCAGTGTACAGGTAAGGGACAAAAGTAATATATATGTGAAAAATATGTTTTAACTCATCATAAAATAACCTTTAAATGGTTTACTATTTCTTTTACCTCCAACACTGACATTGTTCATTCATTAAACATATGATTATGTTAGAAATTCGATAAGCCTCCATGTTCCTTCTGCAAATATGGCCACCAACTATTCCACAAATGTCCTCAAATCAACCCCCCAGGACCAGGACCTCCTCTCTCCTGGCATCATAGTCAACAGCGGGCACGGGTCGGCCTCTCCGACCCTGGAGGGCAGCCGCCACCTCAGCCGCAGCAACATCGACATCCCTCGCGCCGGTGCGGGTGACGACACCAAGAGACAGCTGCCACGCAAGAGAAGTGACTCCTCCACCTACGAGCTGGACACAATAAAGCAACACCAGGCCTTCCTGTCCAGGTGTGCTGAGTGTGGGATGACAGAAATCCTTACCTGGGAGATAAATTAAGCCAGTCCTTTCTTTGTGTATTTTTAGTTCTACATGAGGAAATGACTTTGTGCTGTCCTTCCAGCCTTCACTCCAGTGTCTTGCGGAATGACGCAGCCTCGCGCAGGTCGAGCAGCAGCACTATGCTGGATGGAGGATCCCTGGGGAAGTTTGACTTTGAGGTGTCCGACTTTTTCCTGTTTGGCTCCCCACTGGGCCTGGTACTCGCCCTGAGAAAGACTGTCATTCCTATGCTGGATGGTAAGCCAATTTGGACTGCAGTGCTTGTTATAATGTAATCAATGATAGCAAACATTGTGTATGTGGCATAAATCGCGTAATGCAAGAGTAAAGAAATTAATTTTCCTGTCTGCAAAAGGGTATAAAGTTTACTTTAGGTGGAGACGCTCTAATTAGTAAAGAGGGGATACCTACAAAGCTCTTTTTCATCATAAAAATATGACTTGTGTGTCTGATTCTCAGTACCAAGACTTAAAAGATTATAAACCTCACATGTTTTTAAAGATAAGACATCTAAAAAAAAGTGGAAGGGATCCATAGATCTTTCTTCTCTTCTCCTCTCTCACGTCTTTGGTTCAATTTCTCCCCCTAGTGGCCCAGCTGCGGCCTGCCTGCCAGCAGGTCTATAACCTGTTCCACCCAGCCGACCCCTCAGCCTCTCGCCTGGAGCCTCTGCTGGAGAGGAAATTTCACCTCCTGCCTCCCTTCAACGTGCCCCGTTACCAGCGCTTTCCCCTGGGAGATGGAAACTCTGCCCTACTGGGTGAGCGCACTACACAGATGATGTATAAAGGCCTCATTTATATCAATTCAGTGAATATCCCCTCATGAATTACAGTTTAGAGTAATGAATGTAGTTCAGACTTGGCTTCACGTGCACAGGCACAAATGTAAAATTCCCTGTAATAAACCGCTGACACTACAGACACTGATCGTAACCCGCTGTCCGGCTTCCAAAGGATGCATGCCATAGACGACACGTGCCTTAAATACATCAGAGCACCACACCATGAGTTCCTTTACGTACCGAGTAAACGTTGTCTCAGAGAAAAATGAAACATTTTTCTACCGTTTGTGCTTCAACGTCTCCTGTGAAGCGTTTAATTCATCTAAATGTGGTCATAGTCCTGCTGGTGGTTTCTGTTTGGACTGGTCATTATAGTGGAGTAACCCTTAGAGCCTCAACCTCCCCTTTCTATACAAATATCTGTCTGTGAAATCTAAGTCTAAGAAATGAATAAAGTAAGTGATGAGCAAAGGATTTAAAGGCATTCCTTACACCATTGAACCAGGAGCCAGGGCTCATTAAGGCGTGACATGAGGGTTATTGAGATGTACAAACATGAAGATATTTCTTGAGGACTTCAAATTCGGGTTTTGTTGTGTCAAAGTGAAAAAAACATAGCTTGTGTAACTATTTTTTGAAGTTTTTATAATGTATAAATCAAATTCAGTGTCATTTTTAAGTTGAGAAAGTGAGAAGGATTTTAGGACTCGCAGATTCCAGGGCGTTAACAGTCTGAGTGTTTCGTGATGATATGTGTCTGACGAGCAGTCGAGATTCAAAGGAAGTGGGCTTGACTAAGGGCTTGACTCTGCTTTCTTGTCTCATGTTCAGTTGTTCTTGCTTCATATGTTTTTGTGTCTTCCTTGTCTTCTTTCTTTCTTCCTCTCTCGGCCTCCTGTCCCCATATCTGCGTACATGGCTCTCTACCTCCAAACCCTCCCCTGACCTCTTCCCCTTCTGCTCCCCCCCACCTCACCTCCTTCTGTAGTGGAGACAGTCCAGAGCAACGCTCAGCTGCTACTTGACAGCGGGCCTCCCCTGTCCTTTCGCTGTCAGGAGACCATCAGTGAGACCTGCATCCCTGTGCCTGTGCTAAACTGGCAGGAGGGCTCCCTCAAAGCCACACCCGCCACTATGGAGTGTGTGTAGCCTTTCCCACCTGTCCTCACCCCCATTCACTGCGTTTCTTTTGTCTGTTTGTTCCGTCCTTATTGCTGTCACGCCCAAGATGCTCAGATTTATACCAACCATGTGTCCTTTCTGAGTATTCCCATCGCTGTAAGAGTCGAGAGCTGTAGTCATGTTTCTGCTCAATCCAAAGATACACTGATAGACCAGGATATATGCTGCTTATGTACCTAACCTTGTAGCACCTGCTCTTGTATCTCAAAGACTTCCCATAAACAGTCTAATTTCCTGGTTGAATTCTTGGTCTCTTAACAATTTCTGGTTAGAAATAAAACAAAATAATTACAACCTGCCATGGAAATACTTTGGGAAATCTGACAGCATCTCATGTGCCGTTACATTTTGTCATTGCCATCACATGTTCATGTCACCTTCAACGTACGGAGGACACAAGCATTTGTGTTTGTGCTGTGGTTCTTTAACTGGATTTTATTGTGCCTGCATCCTCTCCATAATATCTGATTATTGTTGTCGACTGAGGTTTTTCTGCTAATTTCAAAGGAGTTTTGGTGTGAAGATTGTGCTGCTTGTGTTGTGTTTGCATCGTGTGCTGTACGTGGGGCTCTCTATGTTCCTCCTCGTGATAATGGTCAGAGGTCATCTGATTTTATAAAATCTACGCCACTGTTTCATTATGTCTCCAAAGATGAAGGATTTGAAGGTGATATTACTTCGCTATTGGATAAAAATCACCATCAGAAGCGATACTAACATGTGGGTGTGACTGTAACAGATGTGGACATTTGTGATTTTACGCTCACTCAGTGTTTTATGTACTCATGCACCCGTGTTTCCACTCGGTCGGTTACAGAAATCTGACCTTGGCCGCCATGTGGGAGCCTTTTGGTTTCACATGTCCTCTGAAACCATGGTGCCTGCTGTCACATTTCTCTCCCGCCACCCTAACCCACGTCCCCCCACCCCCATCCCCACCCCCCCATCTCTGTGAGTTCCCCTTACCTGTGTCTCTGTCTAATGGGATCTCCTTGTTTCGGCTCAATAGCGGATGTTGTTCAGTCTCATGGTGGTGTCTTCATGGACAGTTCGTACCCCTCATCCCCCGTAACGGGCCCCCTCTCCCGGGGCCAGCGGAGGGCCAGTGAGGTCAGCATTGCCAGCCAGGTCTCAGGAATGGCAGACAGTTACACTGCCACCAACATAGCCAACAGTAAGTGTTCTCAATACCAACAAGCCTCTCTCTCTCTTCCTTCCACTCACACAAACACTGATCCAGTCATTCTCCCTCTTTCTCTTTCTTTCTGTCTAACTTTTCTCCGTATTTCTTTCTTGTTTCTTTCTCCTCCTTCATCTTCTCTCTCTCTCTCTCTCTCTCTCTCTCTCTCTCTCTCTACCTCTCAACCCCGTTACTCTTACTCCACACACACACACCCTGCACTCCAGCTGGAGCAGTCTAGTCAGGCAGATGTACACCCCGCTCCTTTTTCTACTTCTGCATAGCCAGATGGAGCACCTGCATTATAACCAAGCTGTCACGCAGAGTGTTTTCTCCATCTCTTGTTCAAATTCAAAGCCCCAGTATCAGCAAGCAGAGTTGTGAAGAACAGCAAGTTTAGCGCCACTCTTCACTGTCTGTCTTACTCTTATCCACTGTCTAAATGTAAATGCAATGAACGAGTGCTGCATTTATCTAATGTTGCAATGCATGATCTCCCCCCTCAGCCATTCCTGCATTGTCCACTCCCCAGTGCAATGTTTGCCAAGACGACCAGTATTCTGTTGTTGTGTTTTATGTGAGATTGTCCTTCAAAGTCCCCCCCCCCTTATATCACTTATGTTCCCAGAGCATTTATTTGTGCCTCACTTTATTGTGCTGCACACTGCTGTTTTAGCATTGACAGTGCAACCCTGGAGATGCACATGAACCAATTATCAGCAGAGCATCAGCAGCATCACTCTGCCTTAACTGCACTAACAATTGTTTTTTTCAGCTTTGACATTCACAGCCTTCTGACACCGGACGCGTCCCAACGTGACTCTTCAGACTGTTTAAACTGTCATAAACTGCCACATACCAAAATGCAATCCATTTATGATTTCTGTCTCTTTGTTTTCTCCCCATAGCCAAATCATGCCAAATTAACCAATCCAAAAAGTTCAGCCTTTTGTCCCAACTCGCCCTATCGTCACAAAACAAGTTCTTCCTGAAAAGCCCTCCTAAGTCCCACATGAGAGACGAGGCTGACCAGGCCCCAGGATCTCCCGATGCAGATCTAGCGGCAGAGCTGGACTGTGAGGCAGAGACTAATGAGGGTCTAAGTCCCACTGGTCAGTACGAGAACTGCCTGTCAGCCGGGCTGGACTGTGCTATATCTGATCTGGTCTCACTGGACTCCCAGGCTGAAGTGGAGCAAGGTATTTTTCTAAGGGAGGGGACTTCTGAAATCAGCGTGAGGCTACAGTTCTTCTCTGTGCGCTGTTCTATCCTGTGCCCAAATCCAAAAACTCCATGCTGCTCTTTCCTTCCCTTTACTTGTATGCAATTGCTGTCGAAGGATTCAAAGCAGCCGCTTTCATTGATGAGGGATAATGTATAAATCCAGTTCTTGCTCCTTCTTTCCAAATCCATAATCTTGTTTGATGCCCATACTAACATGAGTAACCATCTTCAATTGCTCGTACAACCCCGATTCTAAAAAAGTTGGGACGCTGTGTAACACGTGAATAAAAACAGATGCAGTCATTTACAAATCAACTTCCTGAGCCCATACAGTAATATCTGTTATCCAATCATGTGTTCACAAAGTGGTGAACCTCGCTTGTGAGCGACTGAGCCTTTCCAGGATGCCCCTTTCATGCCCAATCATGATACTGTCACCTGTTACCAATGAGCCTGATTACCTGTGGGATGTTCCAAACAGGTGTTTTTGGAGCATTCCACAACTTTCCCAGTCTTCAGTTGCTCCTGTCCCAACATGAAAATTCAATTCCCAATTTGAAATATGTTGCTGCATCAAACTCAGAATAAGCAGATATTTATAATAATCAATGAGGCTGATGAGCTCAAACTTCAGATCTGTTGTCTTTGTGCTGTTTTCAGTTGAGTATATGCTAATTATCACATTCTGTTTTACTTGTTTTACACAGTGTCCCAGCTTTTCTGGAATCGGGGTTGTATAATTTATCAGCTCTAACAATCTTTTTCTTTCTTCTGGACTTGAATTTCAGCACTTGATTTTTCTCCTAATGACAATTCTAAACTCCTTATTTCCTTCTTTTAGCTGAAGAGCTGCTGGAATCGGTGATGATTAAGACCGAAATCGTCTCTTTGCTTTAGCGTCAGGGGTGTCGCACCTTTGCGTGGCATCACATACATCAGGCTGATTCTTACAGTTTGAACTCATATATCTGCACCGTATTCACTCCGTTCCCATCGCAGTTGCGGCTCGCTGGTGGGGCACAAAGCGGCTGGACTTTGCCCTGTACTGCCCCGATGCTCTGACCGCTTTCCCCACCGTGGCTTTACCGCACCTCTTCCACGCGTCGTACTGGGAGTCCACTGATGTTGTGTCTTTTCTCCTGAGGCAGGTGAGTCAACGTCAAAATACCCGCCACTCTTTACGGCTTGTTAATATGTGACCAGCGGGCTGTTAGTCCTCGTTCAGCGATGCCGAGGATGAGTCATTGAAATGTCTCCTGCAGGTCATGAGGCATGAAAACTCGAGCATCCTGGAGCTCGATGGCAAAGAAGTCTCTGAATTCACCCCCTCCAAACCTCGAGAGAAGTGGCTCCGCAAGAGGACTCACGTGAAGATCAGGGTAGGCATCAGGACCTAGAAGAGCTTTAAAATGAAGTCAGTGTCAGGGGACTTTAGTGAATCATGCAATCTAGAATGACCTTGTCTTTTTTCATTCATCAAATCAGCATTAGTAGCTTGTTTTTTGTTAAAAAGCCTGGACAAACACTGCATTTCTTTCACTTGACAGAATGTGACAGCCAACCACCGTGTAAATGACGCAGTGTTCACAGAAGACTCCCAGCAGGTCGTGACGGGTCGCTTCATGTACGGCCCTCTGGACATGGTCACCTTGGCCGGGGAGAAGGTGACCTCTCTTTTGTCATCGCAGCAGCACACATAGACTGCCGTCAGTTCGGCCCGTGTCATTGGTGCTTAAGGATTTGTAATCCCACGCAGGTTGACCTCCACATCATGACCCAGCCTCCATCAGGAGAATGGGTGTACTTCAACACAGAAGTGACCAACAGCAGTGGGCGCGTGTCCTTTGTCATCCCAGACGACAGGCGTCTGGGCATCGGAGTCTACCCAGTCAAAATGGTTGTCAGGTGAGATTACTTTGACCTTTTCCTCAGGCCATTTTCACTGCAGACATTTTGGCTTTTAGTAGGAACAGCACAGGTGTTACTGATAACTTTGACAATGGCTCTGTTCTATTCAAGAGTCCCAGTAAGCACAAAAACAGCTGAATCGAGTTCAGCCGTGTCTGTTTTGTTACAAACTATATTCAGATTTGAATATGAAACATGCTGTTTTTGCACCTTGTTCTACATTTTCTCTAAGTAAATATTTTTGTAATGACACTCACATCTGGCCATCTTTAAAGCTCGATTGTGTACCAGTATTTTTGTTTTCACACATTAGATTCTTTTCAGACAATCCTCTAATATATCTGATGTAGTAAATCTCATTATTCATCATGATTAAGTTTGTAAATTATTTAAAATCCATAAAATCTATAACAAATCAGAACAAAATAACATCTGAATTGACTAGGGCTATGTCCTGACGTCTATTGTTTTAAATGTGGCTGCTCTGGATGACATTTTGATGGTGTTAATGATTTGTCAAATCATTTCAGAATTCATAACAAGTTGGCAGGATTATACACATATAATATAATGCTAATGTTTTGTCTGCTGATCATAAGTGTAATTCTTTCCCCTGTCTGGATCTGGAGGTGTTGTTGCTTGTGCGAACACACTGGTGGTGTTATGTTTAATATACTGTATGTCCTGTATGTGTGTTGAACTGCAGTAAATAAGATAAGGGTTGCAGACATTTTTAATTATATTTACACATGAAAAAGCCCATCACCAAACCCTGAAGGCATGTCTTTATTTACCGAATCATTTTTTTTGGTCCATGTTATCAGGAGGCTCGGTTTATATTTGGTTTTAGCTCACTTTGTAATTGTGCTCCAGTGTCCTCAGGAGGAATGGCGAGAAAAAAATGTTTCTTGGTGTTTTTATTTCATCCATTTTCTTACTCTCTGTTCTTTTCATTCCGCAGAGGCGACCACACGTTTGCAGACAGCTACCTGACGGTTATTCCACGCGGCACAGAGTTCGTAGTATTCAGCATCGACGGGTCATTTGCTGCCAGTGTGTCAATCATGGGCAGTGATCCCAAAGTGCGTGCAGGAGCCGTGGACGTTGTCAGGTCCTCTTCTTCTCCTTTTTTTCTTGGGTTTGAAACAAGAGTCTTTCCCAGACTGAAGTGGCATTTTCATTTATGTCTTAGTGTTGCTCTCCCTTTTCCCCTCGTTGCAGGCACTGGCAGGATTTAGGCTATTTGATCATCTATGTGACAGGACGACCTGACATGCAGAAGCAGCGGGTGGTGGCTTGGTTGTCTCAGCACAACTTCCCTCATGGCATTGTCTCCTTCTGCGACGGTCTGGTCCACGACCCACTCAGACACAAAGCCAACTTCCTGAAGTCCCTGACAGAGGTCAGACTGGGAGGAAGGGAGGATTGAGGGGGGTCTATTTTAAAGTACTGTAGTTTGTCTGTGTAGTCTTGATCTTAGTCTATACCTTCAGAGGTGAAAATAAAACGACACTGCTGACATGATGTTACTGTGAGCGAATTATTAACTCAATTGTTAGGAAAAACACACAGTACCAAACAGGGCTCTTGTTCGTTTGACTGATTCCAGGCTCACATGAAGATTTTCGCTGGCTACGGATCAACCAAAGACATCTCTGTCTACACCTCCATTGGCCTCCCTCCCTCCCAAATATACATCGTCGGTAGACCCTCCAAGAAAATGCAGCACCAGTGCCAGGTACCATTTGATAATTTTATGCAAAGCTTTAATGAATACCCAGACACTGACCTGGTTTAGCTTGATCAGAATGAAAAATGTTCATTAACTGAACCAGAATGTTAAAAATCTTGTCATGTCTCTGCTCTGGCCTCTCAACAGTTCATCACAGAGGGATACGCGGCTCATTTGTCCCAGCTGGAGTACAACCACCGCTCTCGACCAGCTAAGTCCAGCAGCGCACGCATGGTGCTACGTAAGGGCAGCTTCGGCTTGGGCGCAAACAGCGACTTCCTGAGGAAGAGGAACCACCTGCTGCGCACCATCTCCTCCCAACCGGCTCCCAGCTCCCCAACAGGCAGCATCCACAACAGACCAGAACGCACTCAGAGCCAATCAGACGGCGAGCGGCTGGAATGCGCTCACAGCCACAGCCAGGGAGCAACACAGCGCAGCATGAGCATCACAGCCAGCTGCTGGGGTCGCAGCAGCAGCACCAAGCTGGAACCAGGCATTTTCAGCCCCAAGTGAGATTAATGAGACAATGTGAGAGGACCTTCAGGAGAGTGACTCAAAACTACAGTGCAGAGGGAGAAACTCATGACAAAGATAAATGCAAAGAGTGTAAAACAGTTGGCTTGCACCAGATGGGTAAATACCACAATGACAACAACAGGTGCTACAAACCACTCTTTATAAAACTAATGCCAGTCACACTCAGCGCCAATATTTATGGACTGTGGCTATGGCTGTATTTATTATAAAACACACAAAAATCAACAGGCATTTCAGCATCTTTCTGGAAAAGGGACGTGTACACAAGTAGACATAGGAATCCAGACTGTTTCTAATGTTTAGTAAATATTTATCAATCTTGAATACGTGGTCTGTTTTTCCTCCTACAACAGGCTTTTAGATCGGAGATGGTCCCACGTACAAGCGCCCCCATGCACGAACACAGAGTGGTTACAGACAGCCTGTATCAGGTCCAAGTGCTGATGCTGCACTGTAACTGACTACTGTGGCCACTGTAAGCACAACAATTACTGTAGAGATCAACTTTGTGCATAATAGTTTTAAAGCTGTTACCTTTTTATGTGAGAATCAGACATGTTCGCGTCTGGGAGCAGAGCGGAGAATCAGGTAAAACTGGATTGAATGTGTTTCTTTTCTCAGTGTGACCAAACAAACAAACACACAGCCGTTCAGCCAAAATTGATCTTTGAATTTTTTTTTTTTTTAGGAAAAGCGTCATCATTCATGAACATTAAAAAACAATGTTTGTGGGTGTCCTGTAAGCCAAAGTGAAATGATGTGTTCAAGAGCTACTTCTACTGCGCCGCATATACTTCTAGCATTTGCAAATAGCAATGACTACATAATGTTTCACCAAACCATACAGTCCAGTTTTGCTTGTTTTCTAGTCGTCCTTCCGACCAAAGAACCATCCAAATATCGCGTGAAGCAAAACGCGAAATTTCCCTTTATTTGAAATTATTGTTTTAGGCATGTTTTGCCTTTGCAGAGACACAGGGAAGAGGCGGACGGGAAACGGGGGAGAGAGGGGTATGACGTGCAACAAAGGTCACTGGCTGGGATTAAACTGGTGACGGATGCCACCAGGCGGCAGGCGCTGTAACCATTCGGCTACCAAGGCGCTCCAAAATTACCCTTTAACTATGGTTGCAGCTGAAAGTGCTCCTGGGATTTTATGGTGTTTCACCACATGTCGCCGTAGTGTGCTGCTGTACCTCCCTGAATCAGTCGTGTGTGACTCAGCTATGGGGAAAAGTCCTGCTACTGTGCAGTTAATGTGCCAAAGTAAACAATGTAGAATGATTTGCTGTACATAAAGAGAGAGGAAGAGATCAGGGTTCCCTGTGTGAAAATGGAAAAGATTGTGTAAGTATCTGTTTGAATGCCTTATCGAGGCTTGTACATAATTGTTATATTACAGTGCAGATCTGGTATCTGGTCCACTGAAGACCAGTTTCAAGTGTCTTCTTTACTCTGGGGGTAAACACCACCTCATTCAGGATACGCTTTATTGATTGATGATGACAATTATTGTTATTTAAGATTATAGATATTTTAAAAATGTATTGATTTTGTGAACAAAATGTGTTTTAAAACTGCTTTCATTGTGTTTTGTTTTTGTTTTTTTTCTTCTTCAAACTTCAGTTGCAGCAGCCAAAAACTCAAAGAGGTCTTTGCCTGGCACAGTATTGTATTTTTATTATTTTATCTTGCAGATCACCAGAATTGTATCTACAGAACTGCTATCTTGTGTCATATATTGTATGTTTGTTATTATCTATTTTGGGAATTTTGGGATATGGCTTCTCTCTGGTTATCCCTAAGCTGTAAATGAGGCGTTGAATGTGCTCATAGATAATCCTCCTTAGGTTAAGGTCTCTTTTTCGCTGTTCTGCTGCACCTTTAGAGGCAGAAAAGTCTGCAAATTGTAAATTCTGTACAATGTTCTGTCAGAAGTAGGAACACAGAGCTAAGACTTACTTTATGCTGTTCATCTTTTAATTTCTGAATTGGGTAAAAGTGTGTGATCTGTTCATTCAAATGATGTTTATTTGTCCCTCTAGTAGGCCGTACAGAGCTGACTGCAATGGACCAATAGGGGCTCAAATGTAAGGGGAAGCGTGCAATATTGCTCAACCACACCACAAGATCAAAAAGACTGTGTTGAGTGAGTGTCACTGTGCATTGACAATCAGTTCAACGGGCACATATTCTTCTTCTTTTGGCTGCTCCCCATTAGGGGTCGCCAACACGGATCTGTTTCCATCTCGCTGGCAAACTGGGCCCCGCCCAACCCGGCGTGGAAATCTGATTTTTAATGACCCACTTATTTGATTTGGCTTGGGTTTGTTATGCCGGATGCCCTTCCTGACGCAACCCGCCCTATTTATCCAGGCTTGGGACCGGCAATTAGGAGTACACTGGCTTGTGCATCCCCAGTGGCTGGGGAGCAAAAACAGGCTCATATTCTACAGATGGCAAATTGCAGAGGGAATCTGAACACAACTTAGCACTCAACAATCTGTTGAGACCATGAAAAGAGTCGAGCTTTGGCACAATAAAGTGCCCCTGACCTGATCGTGTATGAAATGTCACAGCGGGTTTTCTCCTGTGGACAGACCTGCTCAGTCTTAACTTTGTTTTTGTTGACGTTTCCATTCCAGCACATGAAGGTCCAGACAGAAAGTCACTTACATCTTAACACTCAGTTGCCAGTTTATGAAGTCCACCTCTCCTGCAACAAATTCAGCTGTCAGGAAACTTCACGGTCATTCTGGAGGCTGTAGTTTGTGATGCTGTTGAATTATGTTGTTATACTGAGGTGTTTCTAATTTTTTGTCCACCCCTTTTATATCAGTGTGGGTAGACTTAATTCTAGGTCACTGAGAGTGCGTCTCTAGGTTACCTCTAACTTTATTAATCAGGACTGTTTTCTAGCTACGTGGTGAAGAATGGTGTCATTGCACACTGCACTACTGTCCCTCTGCATTTTGACCATTTCAGAGATTTGGCTTGAAGCCACACACAGATATATATATATATACAACTACTTTGAAAGCTGCTGATTAAAGAATGGCTGTTTGCACATTGGTAGTAATTAGAAAAAAAGGCCAGGCAATGCTGAAAAACATGCACTTATCTAAAGTTGGCGACTACTTGACCATGTTCCCTTCCTTGGAGATCTGAATTACTTGGATATTAAAATCCAGAGAATGTAAAGCTGAAGCGGTGATCTGTTACATTTGGATTCCTCTGGGCAGACAGTTGCTTTGATTCTACTACTGACGCACGCATTTCCAGAGGCCTTATGTTTCTCTTTTCTGCCTTACATCAACCATTGTGTTGCGAGGCCTCGACTGAACGCTGCTCACGCCCGAATTGACTTCATTGAAAAGGACAGACTGTTCATGTAGACTACAATAGGAAAAGGCCATATTTTCTTAAAAAGGCTTCGGCTCGTTTTCCCTTTGAAGGAAATATACTAAGTAGAAATTTACATGACATTTCACAAACAGTAGGCAGTCCACCCCTTTCTCAAGCCTCGTTCCCCGAGTTAATGCCGTGCCACAACTGTTATGTCAACAGTTAGCATTCACAGGCTGTATATATCTATACACCACATACCTTGGTAAATATTTTCATTGTACAGTGTGTATCTTGTAGGTTTTGGATAACTTCATTTTATCCATTCCCTTGTGTTTTTATGTACAGTGTATAAAGAACATATAAAGAACAACTCAGTACTTTGGGCCTTTTTTCCACACTCAGAATGGTAACATTTCCATAAAGAATAATATGGTGCAGCGGGATGAGCAGGATCGTTTCCTCGGAGAAGACGGATTATTGAAACGCAACAATTCATCGCAGTTCACACAAACTTTTATTTTTCTGGCTTCAGTTCACACAAAAGCAGATTTCTTCGAGGAACCAGAAAGAAACAAATGCGAGATGTAAAGGTGAGAAGACGTCTATGAGTGGAAAAATTAAAAGTCCGACAGGAAAGTGAACGCTTAAATCAGCTTCTCGATGCCTTTAAATCATCGATTTCAAACGGAGAAATCAGAAAACTGACAGCCTAACTTGCTGTTCATTAGAGGCTGATCCTTAAATATAAACTGAAATGCTTAAAAAAAATAATAAAATGAGCAATAATCAGTGTAAACATACATTAAATGTGCAAACTATTTGGGACATCCTCATTGCATTGAGCTGTTATGGCAGATGACTCAAAACATTCAAGTTGCTCACAAAGTCATCCGCTTCTCTTTATGTCTCCTTTGTGATCAGCATGGATTTAAGAAGGCGAATCAATAGGAGGTACTGGCTTTCACCTGGATTAAACTCATTAGTGTACATCAAGGGTACACGTTCTGATAACTCTGTACCTTCACTCCTGTACGGTTAATCACAGGCAACTGTTTGGAATTGCGATATAAATCAGCTTATTGAGGCAGATCACATCTTCTACTTGTTGATTCCCAGTTTCCTCTGGAAGGCGTTCCCGTCTCCCTTGGTGGCTTGCTGTGGGACGAATGGAAGTTCAGTTTTAGATAAAAAGGAACTGCTTATTTCACAAAATTATGCCTGAAACTGTCTCCTGTACCTTGTTGATATCTTTGTGTTTCTCTCGGCTGACAATCTCCTCTATGATCTCTCCTTCCCCTCTCACCAATCTGGAAGAAAACACAGATTTCTTCAAGAAGGCATAAAAACTTGAGCTGTGGAAATGGTTACAGGAACAGTTCATGAGTACATCTGGACAAATGCTTGCATATGCAAGAAAGGATTATAAAAATTAATAAAATAATGTAGATAAAAAAGTGAATACTCAGCTTTGGGGTTAGACTGAGATGGAAGAGGAGTGATCATCCTGCGAATCTCAACGGGTAAACTGCTGCTGTGCACTCACCTGTTGTGGACTAAATAGTAGTAGAACATACTCTGTAGGTCTGGCTTACCTGGTGCGTCCGGTTTCTGGGTCCAGCACCCTGCGGATCACACTCTGTCGGGCCTCGTACTCCTCTTTGGTGAGAGGCCTCTTAGTGGAGAGCCGGGCCTTCTGCTCATCCGTCATCACTGCAGAGGAAGACAGAGTATGACGGGAATTCAATTTATGATTGTGACTGGTTCTAAAGAGAACAGGACTGGGGCAAACTTGGAAAAAAGTAACCAGACAAATTTCTTTCAATATTAATATTATGTGATGCAATGACAATTACTGGGAGACATAAATTTGCCACACAATTTATACCACTAATAGCCATTCCTTTAATATGTGTGGTTATATTAGACCACTGTGTTAACTGCATTAACTTATTATCATAAGTTGTAATTTTTTTATAGAATTTTGGGCAATACAGTCTGGTTATATTATTTGCGCTTTATTTCCCTGAAAAATTCCTCTACCATCATATACACTAAGTGGCCCCTTTATTAGGTACACCTGTACAAACTAATGCAGTTTCATACAACAGCTCTGCATTAGCATCTGTCTTTACAAAAGCAGCAAATCCTCACATTTGAGGAACCAAATGTAATTTTTTTTTTGTATTTTTGCCTAATTCATGATTCTAATCCTTCTTCGTCTACAAATAAACTGAATTTTATAATGTAGTGATACAGGAGAATTAGAAAGACATATCGGTGTCCTATTAAAAAGGGTAATGTCCTACCAGGTCCGAGCTCCACTGCCCCCTCATCACTCTGCCACACCTCCAGGAAAGACGGAGGTTTCTCTGCTGGAGGACTGGTCAACAGCGCCTCTGCTTTCTTCTTCTCCTTCTTCTTCAGCTTCTCTTTCTTCTTCTTCTCCTTCTTCTTCTGTTTCTTCAGCTTCGCCTTTTTCTTCTTCGTCTTCTTTTTCTTGGCTTTACTTTTCTTCCTCTTTACCTTCTCGTCGCTCGACGACGATGAAGAAGACGAGGAAGAAGAGGTGGAAGAAGAAGAGCTTCTTCTGCGCTTCTTTCTTTGCGTTTTCACATCTGAGGGAGAAGCAAAGAAGAAGTTCGGCAGAGTTCCTGGACACTAAAACTTTCGTTGCTGCCAAAGCTGATCTTTTAATTAAAAAAAAGTCCAACCTTGAGTCTTGTGTGATGCTTTCTTTGACGATCTGCTTCGACTCCTGCTGCTGGATGAAGAAGACGACGAAGAAGAAGAGGACGAGGAGGAGGACCGTCTCCGTTTCTTCTTCTTCTCGTGTTTTTTCTGTCTGTCAGTTGATCTGCTGCGCTCCATGACCGAGACGACAAAACGAAGAAAAGTCCACCCAGAAAACGCGTATGATCATAAATAGTAGTGTGTTGCAGCAGACACACAGGACTGGCTTTAAGTGTAGACGGAAGTGTGCTCGTCTTCAATTGGTCTCCGTCGGCGCTCGGAAATGCATGAATAAAGGTTCCTAGTTCCTACTGAGGTTCACCCGCCATATGAACATGGTTTGAATATGCTTCGTGATGGTAAGTAAGCACATTTATGGGTGTGAGACGTTATCCAAAATAGTCCGTAGCTTATTCAGCATTCTCCTCTTTGACACCACCGTCAGAGAGTCACACTCCATCCCCACGTCAGATTAATCTGATAACTTGGTTACTTCTTTTGCAGATTAATACTACAAAAGTAAAGTACAAAAGTAAGTACTACAAAAGTTGAGTAATACTATAAAATGTAGTCAACAAATAAGCTACGATGTATTGTTATTATCATGTATATGGAGAGTAAAAATAACAGTATAGTAAGTAAAGTATTATCAGAGAAGTGTTTTTAAGGTATGAAAAGGAAACATACACTACTGTTATAGTATTGGATTGTTATTGCAAAGGCATTGACATTTTTACGTATGGTTAAACTGCTCACAGCTCATCCACACTGAAGCAATAACCTGTAATGAGAAAGGCAGTTTGTGATCCAGGATAAGATTTTAAATAGATCCATGGTGGTCATGAGGTCTGTCATGCCAAATACCAACATCTGGATCAGAGGGTGTAATACAGGCCCTAGAGGGCAGTCACTTAGAATGATAGTGCCTGGAAAGTGAGTTATATTTGTAGTGAGTGCATTAATGTGAATATGATAGTGCAAAGAGAGTATGTGTATGAAATCATGGCCACTGCTAAGAACAAACACTCTGTAAGCGCAGACAGAATCAGCATGAGAAGATCTTTGTAATATTTATTTCAAAGTTTTTACAAAGGCAATTGTGAATCTTTAAAGCTTGTATATTGATAAAGATACTTGTTCCTGATGTTGTTAGCCCTCATCACTCTTGGTATATAAGGCTAAACTAATGCAAAGAAACACAACAGACAGGCCTCAACTGCTCTATTAACCAGCGTAGAGTTAAATAGCGTAGAGTGACCTGCCACCATTCATGTTTAAATATTGTGTCACTGAAGCAATAAATAAAACAATCGTTCAAGATTCCTTATAACTCCCAAGAAATACATCGCAAATGATAAATACTGAAAACCCTGTTACATGAAATAAAATCCACATGAGTGAATGTAACAGTCTAAACATGGCTGGACTTATAGTTGGGGAAGGTTAAAGGTGTCAGCAGGACGACAGCCTTAAAGCTATCATCTTTCAAGTCTGTGTGCAAGGGGAGCTCCTCAGGTAGCTCGGAGTAAAAAAACGAGGGGGCTGTGGTGTTGGGGAGAGGGCTGGAATGTGTCACTGTTGCTGGGGTTTTCTTCGGCCCATTAGGACGCAGCCGCCATGCGGATCCTCTCTGGGGGATACAGCAGAACGTTCTTAGCTGCTTTGATGGTGTTCTTCATGAGCATCGCCACGGTCATGGGTCCCACACCTCCAGGCACAGGGGTGATGAAGCCGGCCTTCTGTCTCACGCCTGAATGTAGACAGAAAAGTGTGATGTTACAGAGTCATGACACTGAGAATGTCCATTAAGAAAAGCTATCATGTTTGCTGTCCAGCCTTACCTTCAAAATCCACATCTCCAACCAGTCTGTTCTTCCCAGTGACGGGGTCCTGCACTCTGTTTATTCCAACGTCAATCACAGCTGCTCCCTCTTTGATCATGTCTGCGGTGATGAGGTTCGGAATCCCTGATAGTTCGGTAAACACGCAGAGCAGTTAGATAACGGGAAAAAAGGTCAGTCTACTTTAATTAAACAGTCATAGCCAGATGGGGGCAAACAAACTGCGACACGAACCTGCAGCAGCCACAATGATATCAGCGATTTTTGTGTGTTGGCGAAGTTGCTCCTTTGGAGTGTAACGGTGAGAAATGGTGACCGTGGCATCACCTGCAGCAGAAATGACATTTAGTACTCATTCAAACCCTCTTATCGTTAAACACACAGATGCACTGTAACCAACCTCCAGGCCTCTCGTGACGGCCATCTGTGTGCAGTAACATGGCGATGGGCATGCCCACATTCTTGGAGCGTCCCGCAACCACGACATTCTTCCCAAGAGTAGGAATACCTGGAAGACGAGAATTCGGATAGTTGGTTTCGATTGTTTGTTCCATTAGATATCACCCCTAAAAGGAGGTAAGTGGTCACTCCTTTTACCTGTGCGTTTAATAATTTCCCAGACTCCCCAGGGAGTGGCAGGAAGCATGGTGGACTGATCCAGGCACATGCGGCCCACATTAACTACGTGGAAGCCGTCCACGTCCTTGGTAGGGGACACTGCGTTGCAGATTGTGCGCTCATCAATGTGGTCTGTCAGAAAAGACAAGTCAGACTCAGGACAACTAGATCTGAAATGTTCTTAAATGCAGCTTATTTAAGCATACGGATAGAGCATGGATGACACAAACAGCACACAGGAAGCCCTCCGTTGATGCGTGTTTCTCTACACTCATTGTTTATCTTTCTATTCCGCTGCTCCAGTTTCTCTGTACCTGGCAAAGGCAGCTGCACCAGCAGGCCGTCTACACGATGGTCTGTGTTGAGTTTGTCGATCAGGTCCAACAACTCCTCCTCACTGATGTCTGAGTGTTTGAGAATTGTCTCACTAGAGATTCCTGTGGGAGGGTGAAGTGAGAAACCGAATCAAAAACTAGGGCAAGCGTTCGTTCTTTTGTTGTTACAGTATAATGTAGGATAAGTGTGTGTACAAATACACATGAGGACCGGGGGAGTTTTTTTCTTACCGACATCAGCGGCAGCTCGTGTCTTGTTCAGGACGTAGGAGTGACTGGCTGGGTTGTCTCCTACCAGGACCACACTGAGGTGGGGTCTCCTGTTGCCCGCTAAAACCCATTTCTCCACATCGCCCCGGGCCTCCTCTCGAATCTGCCGTGCGAGTTTCTTTCCTGAGATGACCACCGCCTCCTGTCTGACAGTTGGATGTAAAAACACTGGAGTCAGAGGACAAAGAGTCGCTAACTTCCATTATAACAAGCGGTGCTCTTATTCAGACCAAGACATATGGGGCAGATGTGTCACTCTCAATCTAAGACTGCAACTGTCTTATTCACACAGAGCTGTGTGAACGATCTTTGCAGCACTACTCTAAACTCACTTGCTGGCTCTTGAACAGGACTTTTGACACCAGAAACCTGTTACCAATTTCAACCATTCAGCTTGGCCAAGCACCAGTCCCAGCCTCTAAAATTAGACAGCACATCTCCACCTGACTGAACCATATGTTACACGACCACCAGTACTGTCAATCCAGTATTGTGTTACAGTACTTTTAATGCTACAGTAGGCGTTTAATTCTTAGAACTACGCAAGAGGAGTCAAATGAAAGCAGCTGTTCACCAGCATTTTATTGGCAAGTAGTCAGAGGCACCTGAGGGCACAAACTGAAAAAACATTTCTCACTGTACTATGCAAACTGGGTTGATGTGTTCTGCTGCTTTGTCCCAGATTCAAAACCACCAAGATAGTTATGCCTTATATAACAACAAACAGAAAGCTGTGGCTGATAACTGAAGAGTAATGAGCCATCAACAGTGATGTAACCACCCTTTTATCGTGCCCAAACTAATTAAACCTCACAGAAAAGTATCACATCTTTGGGGCAAAATGGGGTGAGACCATGGGGCCAGTGTACCAGGTCCCAGAGAAAATGTGTCGAGATTACAGGAGCAAACTGCTCTCGAACGTCGTATGCAAGTTTAAAAGTAAAGCTGGCCTGCTGCCTTTTGAAATGCATGGCCACATAGTCATGTTAAACAGCCCATGCTAAATGAGATCCACCTCAGAGGACACTTCTGTTTCCTTCTTTTGTTATTGTTTTTGATTCATGGTATTCGTTTGTTGTGGTGTGCACAGCCTGGAGAGTTTAAGTGCAATTCATTGTCTGTAAAGTTTTATCTACAGTGCGTTATATGGTAATAACAAGTCTTGCATGACATGACAGATGACCTGTCTTGTGCCTTTGGGGCTGCAGATCATGTGCAGCCAACACGAGGACAGGGGATTTTAAGGCGTGTGTGCAACATTAGTTCATTAGATGCATCTCAGTCATGCTGCACTCAGCACGTTTTCAATAAATATCTGCACGGAGTGCTGCAAATTTGCAACCTTTATGCTGGCATGACCTCTCAGAGACGATGTGCCATGCATTAGTTTTGTTAATTTCCGCGTGTCTTCCAGGACAGAATGGCCTCAATGCATATGCATGACGTTTCCTTGTTTGCACAAGAACACCTCGGTCTGCAGCTGGAACCTCGCTCTTCAGAGCACAGGGTGCAAGCATTCAGACCGATTTCATCAGCCAGCCTGCCGCTGCAATGTTACCGGCATAACGCTAGGGGCGCACTAACGTGAGCAACTGCGGACATTTAGTTCAATGTGATCAAACAAACCCCCATAATAGAAAGCAATATCTTATCCATGCACACGTCGAAAAACAGAGGACCGACAAGTAATTAAATATGTAACCAGTGGGCCAAAACTATTTACTAATTAAAACAACGGCGCCGAACATATCGTAAAAGTGGCCGTAAATTTCCCCACATGACATTAGATTTCAGCGCTGATGGCCGCACTCACCTCGGGGCGGACGTGTGCAGTTTACAGACTTGATGCTGGGAGTGTTGGCACAGTTTCCTGAGAGTCCTGACCGTTGCCATTCTGACCGGCTGAGAGGAAAGGAGACGAGAGGAGATACCACGGCAGATTACGAAACACACCACAGCCCGGGCTGACAGAGCGACGTCTGTGAGAGAGGAGGAGGCCCGCGGAGGCTTTTAACACCTCCCCTCTGCACGTATGGAGCTGCGTCACTGTCATCTGCTGCCACACCTCTGCTCTATAGATAACCCTGTAATTTTCCTATGAAAAGCACTGAGCCCACAGCAGCAGGGAGGGTCGGAGTTTGTCATCAAGACATGCACATCTTTAAAACGTGTCATTATAATCACACAAGGTTTTTTTTTTTTTGTTTGTTTGTTTGTTTTTTCATATTCTGCATTGAGCTGTTATGTTCTGTGATCTATCTGTAAATGTACTTATTTTCAGTGATGCATGAATTACCCTGCTGGAGGGCCCCAAGGCTGGACCTCCAGCCCTCACTGTGTAAATACTGTACCCTGTTGCCTCATGTACAGTGCACATGTACTCAGTATTAGTGAGTACGTTTTGTCCATCTGTCGAGTTCCCCCCAGTCTGAATAGGCATACATTTGGGCTCAGATGCATTTAAGAAACACGTTTAAACTTATTATTGGGTAACAAACTTAGTGTACTTTCAGTGTCAAATTGTGTTTTGATATTCTAAAATTACATTAGTTGTTCCACTAAGTTCTACGCTTTCACTAAATTCCACAGTGTATTAGACAGTACGTTATGAATTTTGTTCTGTGTAGATAGTGGTAGTAACGAAATGCAGCCGGAAGGAGGCGACAGTCTGCCTGTCGGTCTTTTACCGAGAACCGATAGAGGAAGAGCCACTGTGGGTGCAGTTCATGTTAGCCTACGTTTCTGTTAGCAGGCATAGCTGACAAGCGGCTCATAGTGTCTAATAGTAAAAGAAACGAGTTTACTAAACCAGGGTTAAGAGTTGTAACCGAGGCTCTCCGACGACTGCTTCGCCAAGATGAGCTTCCTATTGTAAGTAAAGTTAGTAGTCAATGGCTAAGTTACAGCCGCAGCTTGCGGTTATCGTTAGCTACGCTTCTTCGAAGTTGCACCAAGGGAAGTAAGTGGCGATAAAATAAGGCACCGTTAGAGAAAACAACTCCGTTAACTGCATTGTAATCACAAGAAAATTAGGGTAAAACTTGAACTACCCTTTTCTACGCAGGGTCGTCTGTGAGCTGTGTTTATTTATAGGGTCCCTGCACTCGCTAAGTGTAACTTTTTATAACTAGTTAAGTTGTAATTTGGCTAGCCTGATTATCGCTAGCTCACGGTTGGTTAGCCAACTTAGCTTATATAATCACGTTTTAATTTATTCAAATAAGACCAGACATGTTACTATTAGTCATCATCCACACATTTTCTTAACCTCGTAGCTAAACGTCGAGCAAAGTAATTAACTGTTGCTGTTGTTTACAGTGACACTCTGTCACATTTCCTGTCTGGTGCACTAAGTGGGTAATCACCATAACTTTATTTACATGACACACATTATAGAGTCACGCATCTGTCACACTATACACAAAGCTGCCTTGACAAATGTTGCAGCGATCACACATCACGAGTATCGTTTCAGCATCAGGTTCATAGATGTTCATAGATAATGTCCTCTTTCAGCCGCCGATTGCACAAAACAGACAGGAAGAATCCTCACATGTGAAGGCCCCAAGAGGATCATCTACTCCCACACAAGCCTTTTAAAAATGTCACTGCCCTGCCAGCCTACAAATAGTTGCTTAACGTTTATTTCTTTGTAGTGGCAGTCGCTCGTCCAAGACCTTCAAGCCGAAGAAGAACATCCCAGAGGGCTCCCACCAGTATGAGCTGCTCAAACACGCCGAGGCAACGCTGGGCAGTGGGAACTTGAGACAGGCTGTCATGCTGCCTGAGGGAGAGGATCTCAATGAGTGGATTGCTGTCAACAGTGAGTGGATGGATACAATACACCTATTAATAGAAACCACCACTCAGTGCACAGACTAGCATTTAAAATCTCCCAAAATATATGATCCTTGTACAGTGGTTGAATATTTTGTACTACCAAGTGATAAAAGAAGAGGACTATGGCTGAACAAACGCACACAACCAAATTTGTAAATTATTGTTTATAATTTTACATTTACGGCTGCAGATAATGGCTTCTAAAAATGCAAGTCACACACTGGTGAGCATAGAAAAATGACACTATTTAGTTTGTTATTGTTACGAGCCTGAACAGGAACTATAATCAACCCTTTCTTTCAGCGGTGGATTTCTTCAACCAGATCAACATGCTGTACGGTACTATCACCGAGTTCTGCACTGAGACCAGCTGCTCTGTGATGTCTGCTGGGCCAAGGTAAAAGCCAGTTGTGTCCTTTTCTATGCATGCAGCTTTTAGGTCAAGTTGATTGGCATCATTTCTGATGTGCACTGCTGTGTTACTGCCTGATTTCACTGGGTGCAAATGAGTGTGTGAGGTTTTGTTTTGCATCTGGATGGGATAAAGACATAGGAGCGTTTTCAAAATGAATATGTTGCATTCTCACTTATTGTATTACTACTTTGTGAGTGCCATTCTGCATGCTGAGTACTTTTACTCTTGATACTTTAAGTACATTTTGCTGATAATGCCTCTGTAAGTGCTACTGTACATATTTTTAAAAGTATTTCCACTTATACTAAAGTCAAAGAATTAAGTACTTCACCACTGATTTTAGCACGACAACGGCCCCAATCATACATGCAGTTTAAGATGTAACATAATCTTATTTAAAACATGTCCTATTGCAATGCAGTTAACAGGTCAAAACTGAGCTAAATGTCAACTGAAACACCATTGAAGCAAAAGGAATATTTAGGCTGATGTGTGCCTTTATGTAATTATAGGAAACAAGGAACTTCATGTGCATTGGCTGAGACACAAGATGTGTCAAGCAAAGCTTTAAAATGCTTTAAAGCACATTACAAAACATGACCAGAACCTTCAATGATGGCTCTTTTTGTAGCTCTACATCACAGTGATACAGTTCTTCATAACACACCAACAGTAATGTGATTTAATAACACTTGTTAATGAATGGTTGGTTGAGTCAGCGAACTTGACGTCATCTGAATGTCATATGAGGGAAACAGGAATTAAAATTTGCATGTGGTCCCTGAAGAAGCTGTTTGGTTAGAATCTAGATTTGACACTTCCTCTATCCTCTCTCCTGCCAAGACTGTCTGCGCTCATTCTGTAATCAGGAGGAAGAGACCAGGGTTCACTTCCTGTTGACATAGCCGCCATCAAGAAAATGACTGTAGATTTTTGCATTTCCCCCTCCTGCTCTTTTTTTAGCTTGCCTACATCCTCATGGCGGAATGAGTGCATGCAATTTGCAGAGTTTTCATGTTCATATCTTATATGTCCGTCTGTGGTAACTAATGAATCAAGTCATTAAGGTGGCAATTGATTTTGTTCCTTCTCTGTAGATATGAGTATCACTGGGCTGATGGCACCAATATTAAGAAGCCTATCAAATGCTCCGCGCCCAAGTACATTGACTACCTGATGACCTGGGTGCAGGATCAGCTGGATGATGAGACACTTTTTCCCTCCAAGATTGGTGAGTTCTGATCAGTAAGGAATCATCATGTTCAGCAGTTTGGCAACAGTCTAGACTCTCATTGGTTTGTCATTTGAGATATATATATATATATATGCTTTTCTGTGGGGATCATATAAAGTCTTTTTTCCTCAAGTATTTGTGTGAAATGCGTTTGACTCACCAAGAAAAAAAGACAACAAACCTGTCACTACAGGTTCTTGGGCTGTGCATGTACCAAGCAGGCGTATGGTTTTAGGACAGTGATATGATCTTTATTGTTTTGGCTTTCCTTCAGCACATTGGATTTGGAATGAAGCAATGATTATGCGATAACTGAGATGATTTCAGATGTTTGAAAATGTTCACACCCTGGGGCAACCAAGAGCACATTGTAATGTTATTGACAGTCCAAGTGAGTTACCGGACTTCAGTCCAATTGAACTCAAAATACAGCCTCTTAATAAACTTCAGTCTCACTCTGATGTACGCTGAAAGGCTAATTTGAGGTTCAATCACCACATGCTGTTCTCTTAACATCAGCATTTTCCACCACCATCTGTCACACAGGAGTTCCCTTTCCGAAGAACTTCATGTCTGTGGCCAAAACCATCCTGAAGCGCCTGTTCAGGGTTTACGCTCACATCTACCACCAACATTTTGACTCTGTGATGCAGCTGCAGGAGGAGGCCCACCTCAACACCTCCTTCAAGCACTTCATTTTCTTTGTTCAGGTGAGATTATCCTGGTACAGTGTAGGGTTTGTGATTTTAAAGCAGCAGTCAGACATGCCCTGTAATCCATATGCATATCCAGCTTCAGAGTGAAGCTTAAATGCTGCTCCTTGATGACCTCATCGATCAGTTTCAAAGCAGCAGACGTGACTCTGAAGAGAGGCTGTTCTCTCTCCGTGCTAAGAAAAAGATAACAAGACATCTTAAAGGAATGTGGCAATGCGGCAAAGGAATGTGGTTTCATACATTGTACATCACACCCTGCGATGCGTCTACCAGATGCCATTTATCATGCAATCATTAAGGTTGTATGTGCAATAGTCACATGTTTCAGCACAGTCAGCATGGGTGTTTTACATAAGGAACCTGCATGAAAGCCAAAAAGCCAACTAACAGATGCACCCAGCAATTTTCTGGATCACATGTCTGAAAGTGGCTTAAGAGAATTTAACAGAGCACGATTTCTGCATGTGTGGTGCGATAAATGACTTGTAAGTTAGTTGCAGTGAGTGAGGCGTTACACTGTCCTATCTTTATATACAGGACCACAACAAACAAACAAAGCTTGAATAACCCATCTGATATTAAATGTTTTGTTCTTGCAGGAGTTCAACCTCATCGACAGGCGAGAGCTTGCTCCCCTGCAGGACTTGATTGAGAAGCTTGGATCCAAGGACAGATAGACCTTTCACCACTTATCTATCTCTTTCAACAGTTTCTTTTTCTCCTTTGTCCTTCTCTATGACCTCTGCTACCTCTACGACTTCTAGTCTCAACTCTTAAAATCTGTGCCTTCCTCCTTTCATTTCATGAATGTGTGTACTGTACTTTTCCTTTTTATTCCTTCTGTTGTCTTTCATGCCATCTTTGAGCCTTTTTTCCCATTTTGTTACTCTAGATCATATAAAATAGTGTAGTGTAGTAAGAATATTTTTTCACAGGACTGTGGTTAATGACTCTGTAAGAGCAGCCTACTGAATTTTATATTGGACCAAGGACATTTCGAGGTTAAAGTGAAAACCAGCTTTTTTCCGTCAGAAGTTGGTGTTTAGTATTTTGATGGTCTGAACACTTTTTAGTTATTGATAGGCAGTTTTCCTTTTGTTAAGTTTTGGCTTTCGTAATTACAGTGACTGACCAAATATCCCAGTCTAGCTTTTTTTTTTTTTTTTTTAAATGTCTGTCATTAGTGTACAGTGGAGAGTTTGTGGACAGTATTTTGAGTCCGACACAAAGGCAGGCGCAAAAATGCACCCGTATGTAGTCCATAGCTCTCAGTCACATGCTGGTTGTGTATTTGACATCCCACGTATGCTAACATGCTTCCTGTTGACCTGCTCTTTGACACAGTCACATGTGAAGATCTGCAGTGATGGATGATTATGACATGCCTTTGTTCTTGCCCCACAAAAAAACACCACCATCAGCTGCATTATAGCTATTTAAATGTGGGCATGCAATATTGTGTTTTGCACATTTTTTGGCTATTAATTAAAATAGTAAATTGCGATATTTGTTGCTTACACTGATGCTTCCAATCTGCTCGATAGTTACTATTCAAAGCCACTTAAGGTTTTTATAATCACAGTCCCTTAAAGGAGTTGTGTAGTAGAAATAATCCTGTTAACAGCAAAAATAGTCGAATGTGAATTTTTAGTTTTACTGTCATTTTAGTTCATTTCTGTGGTGCAGATTAATTGTCAAGCCCGGCATATTTGATATCTCAATACTGGTACTTTTTTCTTTCTTTCTTTCTTTTTTTTTTTTTTACCAAATATTTACCCCCCTGGATTGGAAAATAGAGCAATTGTTGCGCCTGTGCACGATAAGTATGAGTGACCTGAGATATACTATGTAATTTTCCACAGATGTCGTTGTAAGTCTTGGTGCATGTATCATGGTCATTTTGTGCTTAACACTGGCTACAACAGCAGGGCTGTTTGTACCGCCATCCTTTTACAAACTAATGCAGCTATTATTCCTGATGAATGTTTTATTTGGCAAACTTTGAACAAGGGAATTGGTCCATAACCTTCGTCATGGTGGATGTAAATTCATATCAGACAATCATGTAACCATTCAAGACCTGTTATATAACTTGATGCATCACTGGGAACCAGCCAATGTGAGTGGGTCCAGTAGAGTGTTCATTTTGTATGTACCGCTTTTTATGAAGTTGAAAACCTTTCAACAATGTGAAAAACCATGTTTAATTCACTTTGACTGTGATTTATCCATTTTTAGGCCCACAAGTTGCCTGGAAAAAAAAAATCAAACCAGCAACCATTAACTAAATCATCCATAGGTATATCAATATGTTTTGCAAGACCGAGTTATTTTAAAGATTTTATTTGAATATATCACGAGATATTTCTTTCAGTCACACCACATATTTCTGAAATGTATTGCTTTTTCCTCACAATTTTATTTTTAAACTTTGGCATGGAGTTACGTTTCATATTACAATGTAAAATAAATTGTTGACTTTACCTTTTCAATTAAGGAATAAGGGCTTTGAAATGAATTAAAAGTTTTATATATTTACAATAATGGTCCAATCATTTGGTGGTCATTTTGACTGGGAGGAGGTGCGAGGATGTATGTACTGCGTCCAAAAATTCACTGTAAATAAGATCAGTGTTTTATCTTAACAAAACTGTGCCTTACAAAAATGAAAATGATATGGCAGTATTGGTAGATCAAAAACTCAATAAACACTGAAAGGACAATGCTGTGTTGATTTTCCTTTTGCAAGTATAGCATGTTTTTTAAACATTCTAAAATACATATATATTCTATGAAGTTGTATTTTCATTATGTGCTTAATGGACATAGGTGCCGGTGAATGCGCATTGGCCAAAATGGACTCATTCGTACTTCCGTTGCAGACCGGAAGTTAAAAGACAAAGTTACGGAATCTGAACACTTTCTTGCTTTAACACATAAGGTCAATATTATGTGTATTTGTCAGATTTTTTTTCACAATTTTAAATGAAACCGTGGTGGTAATATCAGACATCAACCAGAAATTAAACGCAATGGTGTCACCCGAGACGTTTCTCCAAGCGCACGGTGTTTACTCAGCCAATCAAACCCGAGCGTGGACGACGGGATACGTTTTTCCCTGATGGACACCTTACAGTGACGACTAACCCTTAACCACTATAATACATATATAAATTACAAATAGAAATAACCATTTTGTTTACCGCATTTAGACTAGATGCAGTAGTAGAAATAGTTTAGGCTCTGCCAGTGTGAAAGAAGGTGGTGTGGACATGTACGTACGTACACAGCCTGAGAGACCCTACTCCGGGGTTACTGTCCCGGACAGTGCAAAGAGGAAATAACGAGCCGTGTTTTTACAGGCTAACATCAAGTTGTTAGCCGTCGTCTTCGGGCTTCTTCTTGGTTATAAATTCTTCAGCAGACAGATAATTGACTAACGGTAACATCATAAAGGCTGTCCCCGTTTTGGTTGGACCGGGCAGCAGGAGCTCGAAACCCGACGCTACATTAGCTCTTGGATTTCTTTGTAAAGAGCGTCTAAAGTTAGTTAGCTAAATTAACGCAAATTACGTGGTGGCTGCTAACGGTGTATTTCATGATAAACTACGTAGCTAGCTAAAGGCAACACGGCTAACATTGTGCAACTTCTCCGAGGTGGTTCGAGATGCTTGCCGATTGAGGTTGACGGAGATTGTCCTTGTTAATCCAGGCCACTGTTAGCTAACGTTAGCTACTTTCCTGGAAACACTGGGTGAGCAAACGTGAAGAGCTGTCAGCTTGTTTCAGTTGTTGACGACAGTGTTAGCTACATGTACTCTTTACTTCATCCTTGGCTATTAAATGGGACTGTTTTTAAAACCAGCTCATTAAACTGATTTTAGAGTCAACGAAACACAGACACCACTTGTTGAACTAACTAATAACAAATTCCTTTCTGTACATTTATATAAACAAAGCTTGTTTACGTGTCAAAATTAGTAAAAAAATCACCAAAACAGACCTAGGGTCAGTGTCGTTTTCTCCTGACGTGTCAGCCAATTTGGTTTGTGTCACTAATAAGTAACTTTACACTTTGTCCACAGGCTTGGGCTAAAACCATGGCAGATGAAAACACACAGTTCTGTGGCAATTGGTAAGTATGCACAAGGCACATTAAACGACCAGTCAATATAGTATGGTGATGAAAACAGGTTTTCATAATTTTCTCTACCTGTTTAGCAAACATGACATTCCAGAGGCCAATTTTACTACCCATGAGATCCACTGTAGAAGAAACATCGCACTGTGTGATGTGTGCCAGGAGCCGGTGCCCCGGTCAGATCTGAATGAGCACAAACAGCAGGAGCATACACAGGTACGCTTTGAACAGCAGTGCTGCAGACTTTCACATAAATCCTGGAACAGATGTGTGCGGCTTTTAAGGGCAGATGTTATACCACAAAATGGGAAAATGTGTGGTATTTCATAACCTGGAAAAGTATTTCTGAACACCTATTCAGTCCAGACCCAGGAACCAGTTTACTTACTCTTGCATGTTGTGGAAATTTTAGAGTCTGCCATATATATGTACCATTTGATTTTACAGAAAGTACATGTATTGTCAGTATCACTTACTGGTGTTTATCACTTGAGCTGGCTAACGCAGCCTCGGCGTGGAGGAAAAATCACGTCAGAGTGATTATTTTCTGACCTCAAATCTTCACCCCAAGTGAAAAGGCTAGAAAGGAAACAATGTCAGACTGAAACTGAATGATCTCAACTTTAAAGGCATTTTCACTTTCATTTCAGATTACGTGCAGGTGTGGTTTGAAGATTGAGAAGAATCATTTTGATGTTCACCAGGTATGTTTTTTATATAGGATATTTTACTATCTTTATTTAATCCTGAAATTGCGTTTCCTCACCAATGCTGTCTCTTTCAGAGCACTGAATGTTCTCAGCGGCTGGTCCCCTGCCAATACTGCGAACTGGAGATTGTTTACAGTCAGTCCAAAGAACATGAGGATTACTGCGGTACACGCACTGAGCCCTGCTCGCAATGCAAGTGCAATGTGATGTTGAGGGAACAAGCCGTGCATCCAGTCTTATGTGGGAGCCTTACACCGCCCCAGGAGAGGAACAACAGCCGGACAAGTCGCAGTCCAGTAGACCCACAGTCTCCAGGACCATGGTTCGAAGCCCACTCCATCCGAAATCTCCTACGAGCCCAAGAGAGAGGTCCAAAAAATAACAACATCAGTGCAGCAGAACAACAAGCCTTTCCCCGGCCTTTTGTTTCCAGAGTGTATAACACTTCAAGGGGACCTCAAGGCTCAGGAGACTTGAAGAATACTGCTCCAAGAAATTCAGCATTTAGCCACTGTGAGTTTATGACTGACCCATTGATTATTACATTTCCTGTGAGGGGAATAAGAGCCCACCAGGCTTAATTATGTATTGGGCATAAAAGTACTAATTTAGCTTTAAAGAGCTGGATATGCAATTTATAGACACCCTGTGGAGACTTCTTGCAAACAAACATTATGTTTACATCCAGTGTTTCTCACTGAAACAGACTGTCTATCCAGGAGGTTTAACAAACACGTTGAATGCATTTCCTTCCCCATAAAAACATTTGTTAAGTTTGTTTTTAAAGATATTTCAGAGTGTTTTGTTGCTAGCTGTCTGCTTCTGTACTGCCATTGAGGGTGCATTGTTAAGCATCTTTTTCCATTGTATCACAAACAAATAAAATGGGGACCTGCTTGTAAAAACCTTGGTTCGTAGCACTACTAGTGGTCAGATACTCCACAGGGTACCTTTAACCTTGAAACTCACCTATAGTGTCTTAATCTAACTTTCATATCATCAATGTTTAATTTTTGTTGTAGTGCTGGAACAGAGTGATTTTCTAACGAGCAGCAGCAGCAGTAGTGTGTGGCCACAGAGTGAGCTTCCACTGGATGAGGACTCATCAGGCCTGGACTACATGTTGGCTCTCAGTCTGCAGAGTGATGGAGAATCAGTGGCTGGAGGTGTAGAGGGCAACCTGTGGAGTGGTATCTGGGACCACAAGATTGGGAAGACTTCTAACTCCTCAGTACATTCTCCACTCTCTCCACCCAACAACAACTACCCAAACTTCAGCACAGGCACAAGTGCAGTCCAGGACCATGATCAAACAGGTAAATAGCAAAACTGTGTGGATTTGAATAGCTCAAGTTGTTGTTTTGTCAAGTTGTTACTGATTTTAAGTGATTTTTGTAGATACTATGCTGCCTTGTGAGTTTTGCGAAGAACTGTTTCCTGAAGAGGACCTCATTTTGCATCAGGTCAGTGATGTGATTTTATTCTTTTGGGTGCACAGTTGTTCAGGGGATTGACTCGTGATGCTAGATGTTTGTGTTGAACAGGTAACTGGGTGACTGAGGCATGATGGGATCTATATATGCAAACCACAAACCTGCAAACCAATCAGCCCTCGACAAAATGGAGTCACTGTGCTTAAAGCATCCTGATTTCGTGGCTGTGGCATTACATTCAATGTAATGAATGAGAAGTGGCCAAAAAAAACACTTACATTTATGGAGTTGTATAGTCTTTGCTTTCAGTGATAAGGTGATCTTCTTGCATGTTCTAGCACCTTAACCACTAGACCATGGACAAGCAATAAGCGATAATCTTAAATGTAGTTGATTTTGCTGCTTTTCATTGGGTTGGGTTCATTAATTTGTTGTTTATATGATATTTTCTGTCCATCATTTACAACTGGTTTAAAAAAAAAAAAAAAAAATCAGGACTCTATAAAACATGAATCTTTTGACATAAACTCAGCTGAAAGCAGCACAAAGACAATATATTTCATGCCTTTACCTCATCAACTTCATTGATATTTGTAAATATTTGGTTATTCTGAATCTGATGCAGCAACACATTTCAAACAAGTTGGGACAGGGACATCAAAAGACTGGGAAAGTTGTGGAATGCTCCAAAAACACCTGTTTGAAACATTCCACAGGTAAACAGGTTCACTGGTAACAGTCTACCTTTGATTTTTGGACCAAAGAGCTGAATGCTACTTCTGCTTTGAGAATCTATCTATCTATCTATCTATCTATCTATCTATCTATCTATCTATCTATCTATCTATCTATCTATCTATCTATCTATCTATCTATTATCTTTTGGTTGAATGTACAGTACTGGAGAAAAGGAGGGCAAGCCGTTTGTAATTCCAGGTCAGTGCATCATATCTGTATGCATGACAACACGGCAAAAGTGACAAATACAACCAGACCCTGTTCACTCTGCCCACTGAATGTAGGACTTGCTGATATTTTGAAATATTTTAACCTGATTTCAGACCCACTTTCACTTGTTGTGACCTACTTTAACATAGATTTCAACCTCGTGTATTTCTTCTCTCGTTTCAGACGGGGTGCAGCCCTGCTTCCGCCTTTGCTTCTTTCAGCAAGCAGCCGGCGTCTCCACCTAGAGAGGACAGGATGAGCAGGAACGCCTCAGGGCTGATGCACAGCCTCCCCGACACACTCGCTTCACATATTCCCACTTTCCCTCGGTCAGTGTCCCCGGCCTCCTACAGTCCTCCAGCCAGTCCACTAGAGGGCGATGTGGTCATTCCGTGTGAATTCTGTGGCGTTGCTCTGGAAGAGGCTGTCGTCTTTCACCATCAGGTATGTCACTAATCAAGCTGGATAGCCGGTCTAAAAGTATTGACATATTGTGAACGATTTTGCCGGATTCCTTAAAATTGTGGCAGTATTCTTTGTAATTAAATATAATTCAAACATGTTTTCTGTAGAGATCATTTCTGAGTTTGTGTCCATGACTGTTTGTAACTGCACAATGGCTAATTTGATATCTTGTGAAGAGACAACCAGCTGTGTTGTTCAGTGTGTATTTTCTCCTTGTGATATTTATTTTTGTTTGTGATTTTACCCCTAGGACAAATGTGACATGCGTCCTCAGACTTCCCATCCACTGAACAATCTCACAAAAGCATCTGTCAAAAAACCACTGGGCCCTGCTCGGGACACCTTTGGCCAGATGTCTCCAGATATTCAAAGGAGAATAAAGCACCAAAGTAATATATAGAATTTATTTTAGATGTTTAACAAATGTGAAAAATAATGCAGAAAATCAGATTATACAGTTTGAAGCATAAACAGTTGTGTCTTAGTTTATTATAGATACTCTTACTGTGAGGGTGGAGAAATATAAAAATCACAATCTATGACATAAAAACAAACAAAGCTAGTTTGTCTGACTATTTTGTTTGTTTACATTATATTTTGAATGTTTTGTCGATGTGTGAAGGGTTTTCTGTGCTCACTGTGTGTATTTCCTTGTGTTTATTTACACATACCGTGTGTCCTGTTCCACATATAGCTGACTTCTTGGAGGACTTTGGATATGACAGAGACACACCACCAGGACAAAACCTAAGGGAATGGCAGAGAGGCTACATTGGACTACCAAGTCAAAGGAAGACGTCCAACTATGGTGTTTCTGCAAATGACAGACCTCTGCATGGCAGGGAAGCAGAGGGGGCTCAGTCATCTGTCTGTGACACCGACAAGTCTGGCTCTGCATCTGTGAAGGGGTAAGAGCAAAGACTCAGAGCATTTCGAAATTCTTATTCAGTAATGGTTTGTCCTTTTTATTTCTGCTTTTTTATTAATGTTCTGATTGGTTCACCAGACTTCATCAACCAGAAAATATAGAAGGGAGAGGGAACATAAGGAATCCAATGACAAAGGTACTTCTGTCTGTCTTTCTCTTTATGTCACTTTCTGTTGTTCAGTGTGATGAATGCTTTTTCTTTAGGGTTGATGTTCGTGCTTTGTTTGTTCGTGGTCCTAAGTAGGTTTTCTCCATGTTTTTTTTTTTTTTGTCCTTCTGAGTTTCCTCTCAGTACACGTCTGCTGTAAAAGGTTTACTGGCCCGAGATATTGTCACTTCTGCTTAAATGGTTGATTTTCCATTTCAGGCCACTTACATACTTCTGTGTCTGTTAAAGGATTTTCAATTGTGTTTTTTTCCATTTGCAGTTGCCCAAGAAGCAGAATGAAGAGCAGCAGGAAGAGTGAGAGCAGGAACATCTGGAGAAATCTAAAAACCAAATCTCCTCCTCTGCTTTTCATTTATCTTTTTGCACACTTTTGAAAATGAAACATATACGTATCTGATAAGTGCCTGTGTGAGTATCAGTACCTTGTAGTTCATATTTTGATGTATTTTACTATTAAAGTCTAAGCAAGTAATTTGGTTTATTCATGCATATTCTGTTTTTGTTTTGTTTTTCTTTGTATGTCTAACAACAAGCCTTAACAGATAAATTATAAAATGGATCTTTTTTTGTGCTGAATTTGATTTGAAGGTTTTTTTTGTGTGCTTTTTTGTACTGTACAAGGCGTGTCATGGCTCATTAAGAACATCAAACACAGACACATGACTTTGTCGGTGTGCATTTGTCTAACTTAATCTTTACCTTGTTTCTTCAGCCAAGGACATTGTGTTTTCACTCCTGTATGTTCTTCCAGGATTCTTTCTTTCTGCATCTTTGTGAAACCTAAAGCACTTTGATAGATTATTTTGTTTAAAAAGGGCTTGAGGAACTAATTTGATAAATTTATGCATCTTTGACCAAGAAAAAAAAAACTGTATTATTGAACATTTGTCTTTTTATACTGTTGAACGTTTGTCTTTAATACTCTTCAGTAATATTTAGTTGTTTTGTTTTTTTTTTAATCATAACTATAGAAACTATATATGTTTGTGGTGTTATGATGAGATGGCTTTTGAAGCCTGTCCAATCTTCTTTTAAGTAGTGTGGAAAACGCGTGCTGTTCGTCTGAGTAGGATTGTAAGATCGACAGGATTTATTTTGTGTTTAACATAGAGTCCACTTTAGAAATACATATGAAATAGACAACCTTGTGCTACGGACAGTTGAGAGAGAGTTTGAGTAACATCTGATCAAGATCAACTCATGAAATGGACTGAATGCACTCATCACACATGGCTGACTGTTTGAGAACAACCGTCTTGATGCCCCTTGTCTTGTGTGGCTATTAAATGTTTAATGAGAACATTTGTGGTTTCAGTTTGTCTTCTGTGAGTGTTGTTTTATTGCTCTTTATACATCTAGCTCACCTTAGTTCACCAGTCATGGTACCAAAACCCTGCATAAGCCTAAAGATCTATTGTTTAAAAGTTTTTGTCGATGGTGGTCTTTGAAAAATGTTCCTTGTTGTTAATGGACTTTTTTCTTAAATTGCACTGATCCATTTTAAAGCGGTGGAAGTAGTCCACAAGATCATGTCTTCAAAACGAAACAAGTGTGATTGCCTTTGAGTTATTACCTGTCTGAGTCACCTTAAAACAGGAAGTGGAACAAATGGGAATTGTTTTTTATAACATGCTGAAGACAGAGCCGCAGCTGCAATTGAGGATACTGAGTTTGTTTTCCTTTGCTCTTTTCAGTGTTTCAAATTCCAGTATGCTCACACTCATATTCTAATTTGAATTAATACTTTTAGAACAATTAAATAAATACTCTATTTCTCCACCAGAAGTCTCTTCCTGCCTTGTGGATCTCAAACAGCATTTAGACCCTCACACAGAGATCAAATCTGATTGATTTGTTTTCCAGGTTTTTAATTTCCTTATACTGTTATCAGGTACTAGTTATAATTAGAGACAGTTATTCAGTTAGTTGTGTTGAGCCGTTGATAATATAAAAAACCCAAAACCAATGCCACCAAAAATGGAAACTACTAGAGAATTAATGAAAGAATATAAAATCATGAATGGCTGCTGTTGAAAAAAATGCAGTATTAAAAACGGGGTCTGATTTCATGAATGTCTTTTAAAATATCAGTATTGGAGCGGAGCGGGGCTGACGGTAGCTGACGGTGGCACTAATCACCTCCCATACAGGGACGCTGTTTTGTGCCTTCCCGCAGAGCGGCGCGCTTTGAATGAGCGCCGGGAGACGCCGGGGCGGAGGGGCGGGGTTACACCTTTCAGTGGGAATCCTCTGTTCAAAAAGCTCCCAACGTCCCCTCGTAAGAGAGTGTGGGCCTGCTTTCTGCTTCCACGGCAACTCCAGAGCCGACTAAAGAACCGGAATATGCTCTCCGTGAGGCGGACACGGGTCAATCATCGCTGACTGAGAGGAAGTTTCTGACTTTGACTGACGATTGAAACAGACCGCGCTTAACAAAATAAAAGAAGGAAAAGGCACCAAAACTGCTGCAAGTCGCGCAGGTGGCAGACCACACGTTGACCGGGGGAACCAGATCACAACAAGACTCACCGCCCAGACCTTCTCGTCTCACCTGAGCCGGACGGGACAGGTTGACATGTCTCTGGAGAGTTACTCGGCGCTGGATGAGTCCTCCCTGCGAGCCCTGGTGAGTGAATGAATGGAGATGCTCTGGAGTGCAGCTCCATGCTGTTCATGGAAGTGGACCAGTGTGTTGTCACTGCTACCTGCCTGGAACAGGGGGTTCATATTCATAGAGGTCTGTGCAGCCAGACGTGTAGCTCAGTTCACTATCTTTGATTTGCATATTATTGCACCTGTGCATCAAATGTTGTATCAGACGTGTTACTTCCCTTATATGGGCACGAGGTGTTATTAGGAAAAGTGAATTAATTTCTTTTTTATACAGGTCTGGATATGTTATTGTTACTACATATTGCATATTGCAGTTTTAACCATAATACTATAACATAGTATAACATCCTTTCTCCAACTCACCAGAATGACATTAATGTTTTTATGTCTCTCCTTTGATTAATCATACATGACAGTTAGATTAATCCATACAGACAGAGCTTCTTGTTGCCCTGTACATCCTCAGTGCACAACACTTAGTCAGTCACCCGGAATTAAAGAGCAAATACTCTAATAACTATTTGTTAAATCATTTTTTTTATATCGTTGTTTCATATCTTTGGGTTTTCGACTGGTGACTGGACAAAATGGCATTTAAGGAGATCAGTTTGGGTCTTTTAACAGGCTTTTTTTTTTTTTTTTTTTTTTTTACATTTCATAGAATAAACAGCAGATTCATAGAAAATTACTGGCAGATTAAATGATAATTAAAATAATTGTTAGTTGCAGGTTGAACGATCTGTCTAAGAAGGTGAGCAGTGAATTTTCGGTGGCTTATCACTGTAACTGTTGAACACCTGCACAAACACTTGTTTGGTGTTTTTGTGTGCGTAAACTAGTTTTAAAAGACGATAAATCGATAATTGCCAGTGATTTAATAAAGCGACTGACTGTTGAAGCTGTTTGTCGCTCATTTCAGCCTCTCAAACGTGAGGATTTGTTGTTTCCTCTGTTTAATTCCATTGCAAATGTAAAATCTCCAAATTCTGGACGAGGAAAAAAACATTTTGAAGGTGCCACTATATCAACAAATCAATCAAATGAATAATTAACAGACTGAACCGTGAAGAAAACTGTTCCTCTACTCCTCGCCCAAACTTTAATCTTAATCTTTAATCTATGAAGTCTGTGATTGCACATGATGACGTGCATCAGACGTATCTCTATTGCAAAATAGTGTCAGAAAGTAACATTCATTTCACCTGCAGGTGATTCACGTTGACATATTATTGTTTTGTCCAGTAGTGAAGTAGACATTATGTCACACATGTGAGCAGCAGATCAGTATTGATAAAGCGAGCTTATGTACAAAAAGGACGTCCTGATTCACAGCGACGTGAATCATGCTCTAATTATTTCTTGAGACAGAGGAAGGTGAAGCATGTCTGGCGCACATCGTGACACCTGTAAGGCACCGACACATTTACAAGGGCGTGAGTCAGCCTGTTCTAGTTTGGCCATACTTACACTGGGCTTGTCTGTGTCACACTTGCAGTTGAACATGAAACATCTGGTTTCTTCGAGCCTGACTCAAGTCTTTCATCCTGTCACCGCAACTAATGGAAATATAAAACAAAGAAGGGGTTTGTGTCATTACAGCAGGGGTGACATACGGTTGTCAGTCAGCCAGATTGAAGGACAGAATCTGATTTGAACTTATCCTCACCGGCTGCTTTCCCAAGACCGCGCGCTTCAAGGAGAGGCCCTCCCAGAAAAACATTTAGATTCATGTTCTTAAAGATCAGCAACCCCGGCCATTAAAGGCTGTTTACTCTGGAAGCAGGCAGGGTATAAATGTGATGTTTTGTTGACCTGCCTGAGACTCTTTAAACTGCACAAAGCACAGCCAGTCCACTATTTCCCCAAAGTCTGGAATCGCCTGGCCGAACGCTCTCTTCTCATAAATCACTTAAAGGCCAAACCTTTATCACAACTGACATTATGGTAGTGGGAGAACAAGATGATAGTGAGCAAAGAATATTTTTCTGTCAGCGTAATCATTTATCAGTTGCTAGAGTGTTGGTCGCTTTGATCAGTGGATTTATGAGGTTATTTACAGAGGATCAGCATAGGAAAGATGTGAAGGAGTTAAAATGAATCTAATGGAGGGAGCGCTGAAAATGGTCACTATAGATTTTGGCACTGGAGCTTTCTGGACCTCTTTATTTTTCTAATGCTGCGTCTGTTGTAGATTTATAGTTGTAGTCGAGTCCCTGGCTTTATATCAATATTTTCCAATAATTTCGCGACGTTAGACCTCAGCTCATTGTTATTATCGTCTGGCTCTTCCTGTGTGGCCCGCGTCCTGCGCGAGCTCGCCGCAAAACTGCCGTCATTGTCCGGAGAGCTGCAGCAGCAGAACAACGCGAATGAGGCAGACGCTGGAATTCATGTGACGCTGATGCTCGACGCGTTGCTGAGGTCGGTTTGAAATGCCTCTCCTTCTCAGTGCGGAGCATCTTCCCCACAGCTTCCCTCCCTCACATGTGACCACCAGCTTTAAGGTCACCGAGATCCCACATTTTCACTGATGATGTTTGCGGTGACTCGAGTGTCAGGGTTTTCCACAGTGGACTCCTGAATGAAAGGAAGCAAACTGTGATTAAACTTGTGCTGGAATTGAGATTCAGCTCCACAGAGACCCGGATGGAGCCTTTCTGTGTTTAGTTTTTATGAAATCTAACCCCCTGTTTGCTGAGGAGTTTGTGAATGACCAGTTGTTTTTCAGGGCTCTAGTAAAAGATGATGGACGTTCAGAGATGCTCAGGCTTAATTAAACCGGCAGTAAAGCCGAGCAAAGGAGCTTCTATCAAACAACAGTCGGTTAACGAACACAAACTCCAGGCCTGTGTTGTACTTAATGAACTAAACAGTCAGAAGGTCATATGGCGGCCTCTCTAACGCCACTAATCCCATCTCTACACTTCTATTCACAGCCCAGGCTGCCTTTTATATTGCTCATTTAATCCCCTCCATGGCAACCAGGAAAAGCATTTTTCCTTTGTCTCCGCCACCGCCATTATTTGAATATCCACAGAAATAATCAGTTGGTCCCCCAGTTTCCTCGGGAGAGGACGTTTGCGGCGGGTCATCTGTCTGGTGCTTAAGATCCGCGGACAGAAGAAGACAAAAGCTGCTGAGGCCACTCAGAGACCAACCGAACCACTCCAACCACTCAGAAATAGATTTTATCAGCTGGCTGCCAGCTCTGAGGGTGATGATTATCAGTTGTTCTGCCCTTGAATCTGCTGTGGGGCAATAGTTTCCTGTGTGTATGTGTCAAACCTGCAGGACCAGCCTGCTCTACAGGCTGTTGTTGTGGCATTTGTACACCTGTCTACTCAGCTAAGAGTAAGGTTTGCTTAAGCATCTGTCAGCCACGCCATGATCTCCCTTCTAATTATCTCTGAAACCCCTCCCTGCTGCGCCGCACCATCGGAGGTTTGCAGGAAAAGTCAAAATGTGACCTCTTGCAAGCTCACTGATGAGTAAAATGTCAATATATGCGTGGAATCTGATTGCTTATTGTCTTTTTACAGTTTGTGGTCTGCTAATGCACTTTTCATTTCTGAACTGACGTGACCGCTTGGAGACTTTTCCGCCTGTGGCGCCTGCTGGGCTGATTTCACATGCTGGAAGTCTCACATAATGATTTGTAACTCGTCTTGCCAGCCCTGTGACCGTCCCCTCTCCCTGGTGAGCAAGAAGCATTCACACATGTTTAAAATAGGGCAGTTTCACTCTGAGGTCCCTCCTCGGTGATATATGGGACCCCCGGGTCTTGGTTTTATGGCTCTCTGGACCCTTTGTGCGTTGACAAGGTCTCAACGGCAAGTCGGAGAGGAAGAATGGGTTTGTTTTGTGGGCTCTCAGTACGGTCCCAGGTTCTCCTTACCCCCCGGAGACATGGTCCAAATGTCAGCCTCATCATCAGGAACGAATAAATCGGAAAAATTATGCTGCATTATATAACCGTCTGGGACATTTCAGGATATCTGTGCAGTGTTGACACTTGACGCAAATGTCATCAGGGGCCATGTTTGCTTAAAAATGTCTTCTCGCTCAATTTTGATGGTATTTTATTGAAGTAACATAGAGCTGCAACGACTGGTCAATCAGCAGAAAATGAATCGGTAACTATTATGATAATGGATTAATATTACATTTTTTAAACACTGGCTGGCTTCAGCTTCTCAGATGTGAAGATTCGAGGCCTTTCTTTGTTGACATGATGAGGAAGTTTAATATTTTTGGGACAGCAGGTCAAAAAAAATGTTACTAACCAATAATCAGCAGACTAATTGCTAATGAAAATCATCTTAGCCTGCAGCCCTGAAGGAACGTTTCAACAGAAAGCCCCAAACTGCAGCAACATGATACTACAAGACTTGACCTGAGCCTCATCAACAATCTTAAAAAAGCATTTTTCTTTCTTCAAAGCGGCTGCAGAGTGTTTCAGATACAAGCTGTTGCATGCAACAGTCCCTCCTTTGAATACAGCTCCCCCACTCCTCGCTCCATACACGCACTCACAAAAGTGTTTTATGCTCCTGACCATTGATAACACCTGCTGCTCCAGTGTTTATGCTGCCAGTAGGTGAACATAAGTGCCTTTGACCTCTGTTTACGGGCTTTTTTCGAAAGAGTGTTCGCAGTGCACACCTGATTTTCCTCTGCTGAGCCTGTCATCATTCTCACAGACATTTACTCCCCTCACATTTCCAAAAAGTATTTCCTGTATGATTAGGTTTCAAAGCTGTCAGCGAGGAGGTAATGAAGAAACGGCTTGTGAACAGTTCATCAGTCAGGGCGGTTTTTCCTTCTCAACTGACGCTTGAGAAACTAAGTTATCTGCACTGTTGCAGTGACGGAAGTGAGTCCGTCACAGCAACACAGGCGGTTAAGTTTCAGCCTGCAGACTTCAGCCCCTGACGCTGAATATCCAAATACACGGCCAGGGAGCCGAGAGATAAGAAGCCTCTTGTTTGTTTGATAAAACAGGAAACTTTTGTTACTGGATGCTGCTATAAATAGCCCGCCATTTTTGGCTCTGAAAGGATGAGAAAAGAAAAGCGGTGAACTTTGGGATGATGTGCATGTAAACTCCACCAAAGTCTATTTTTAGTCCGTGACCTTTAAGTATGAAGTTTGCTGCTCTGGAACAATAATTCAGAGTAAATGGAGCACGCTTTTCCGATGCCTTTCAGCAAATATTTACTCCTCGTTTAAAGTTGAAATTGAGTTCAGTGTGTCATATTTCCTTACTAAAGAGGATACTTGGTATTGTTTTGTCATTTTGAAATGCTGGATACTTTGGAAGCGTAAGCGTTTGAATATGAGGAGCAGTATTTCACCCAGGAGCGGGACGCCAGGGGCTGTTTTGTCTTTTTAAAACGCCATAAAAGAATAATGCAATGGTTTAACACTCAGCAGAACAAACAAATGAAAATGGGTTCATGAAGCTTTTGCCAGTGAAGTAATGTGATTTCATTCTTAAAGTAAGTGAATTGATGTTTGGGACTGTGCATGAGGAAGTGTTTCACAATGTAAACTATACATATCACTTCTTATGCTCTGTGAATTATGCAGATCTGTAATGAAAAGATATCATTTGTGGTGAAGTACACAAATGAGCAAATGTGCTAACACCTTCTTTGGCTAATAGGTGCTTAATCGTAAATCAGTACTTACATCCATGTTTGCCAGCCTGCAATCTTCTTCGCTGACTTTCTCGGTGCATTTCTACATTTCTTGGCACTTTACCACCTCCTACTGTCGAGCAGCAGAAAAGTGTGAGGCCGGCGGCAGGATGTGCATCATCCCTGTGCATCTGCTTCAGCGTTTGTGTGCAGGATAGAAACAAATCAGGACCCACAAATTTAATGAAAATGCTCTCAGTGGTGTGATATTGAGCATGACGGAGGGAATAAACAACACCTGTGGTGACAGGAGGTGACACCTCAGTCACATGATCTGTGCGGTATAGGCTCGATAGATTTATACAGTGTATTCTTCCTTGATAGATGGAGCGTGTCAACCAGCTTTTGTAAGCATCAGATATGAAACAGACTCTGCTGTCAGAGCTGCTCTGGTCTTTGCGTGGTAAGTGATCCAGCAGAGAGGGTCTCTGCGACTGCTCTCCATCTGTCTGGATCATCATTCTGCTAAATGGAAAAGGTCTGGATAAGGGATTGGAGGTGTGCTTTTTGTCCTCTGTCTCCCTCACTACCACCAGGCGTCTCTGGTTTGTGAAGTGAGCTTTAATGCTTTCAGGCGCTCAGAGGGGGACAAACACTCTAAGATACTGTTTAGACTGTTTTCCAGGTGTTTTAGACTCAGACGAAACACTTACCAGATGTGTCCAATCTGCTTTTTGGCTACTGTTTCAGTGGTGGCCATGCTTAATCTTTAATGTCAAGTTATCATAAGACCTCATCTTAAAAAAGATCAACCTGAAAATCATGTTTAATTGGTTCAAAACTTGGCTAATGTCCACTTACGATGAAATGAGGAGGTTCTGGACAGTCTGACTTTGGTCATTGCTGAGATGCTGTTAAGATGCCTTTTGATGCTCAGCACCCGTTTGCTTTACCCAAACACCGATTCGGACTTGTTTGGTGCTGTTGCAGGGCTTTGGTGCAGTTTCAGCAGTCTTTGGTTTTACATTGGAATACTAAGGTGTGGCTTTGTTTATAGAGAAAAATAGCACACAGGAAACAGCATGCAGCACTCTGCAGGACCAGAGATGTTTTGGGCCTCCTGCCAAGTCGCGTACTGAATTAAAGCAGGAGAAAAAAAATGTTTAATATATCACATTTCATTAGCTTGGAAAATAATGGTGCTTTAAAATGGGAAATACAGCAGATGAAAGGGAGAAAGAAAAGAGATGTAGTCATGGAGAAACTCTGTGGTTTTTGAGTTTTCTATCTTGACTCCCCCAGGAAAGAGCCATTTCCTGAGATCCGCTAGAAATTGTCCAGCGGATGTTGATGTTTTGCTTTCCAACCCACTGTTGTTAATGTTGTGGCATTTTTAAGATGTAACAGCTGATCTGTTAAATTTCGTTTAGCTTTGTTAATGTGGAGTCAGCATGGCTGGCTCTCGTGGATCCATTCGAACAAACTGTTTGTGCTCTGCAGCCTCCCAAAGTGCCGCAACTCCCCCTCTGTTTCCTCCTGTGGGACATCCCTCTCACCTCCTGGCTCTTCCCTCATTAAACCAAAACAGTCAGTCACGCAGGGCCTCAGTTTGACCAGTGATGTCCCATATTTGGAGAAGAATCATGATGCTGTGGCTCCTGCTGTGACCTGGGTCTTATCACAGGACAAGACCAGCTGAAGCGCAGGATCCAATGCAGTAGTTCTTATCTTTTCTTTTTTTTTTTTAATGGAGGCTCCTTCCTGCTGAAATCTGTCATACTGTATCAGATACCAAAGAACACTGGACAGTTCCCCTCCTCCATTGGTTTCCTATGATTGGCTCTGATAACTTTAAAAAAAGAAACAGTGACGAAAACAAGTGGAAAACCAATGCAGTGGCATTGAATATCCAGTATAATGTCACAGAAAGTGATGATCTCGTCTGAATATGGAGTTTACCAGCTTACCAGACCTCTGGAGCCCGCTCCTCATCTACAGGCTGGCAGCTCCAGGCTACGTCAGCTGCTACTAAACTAGTATAATACACCTGAATCTCAGTCTGAAATGTTGTTCGTCACGTTGCATTCTGAATAATGGAGGTGCCGCTTTTGACATTAAAGAACATGTGGAATAAAACTCTATCTGTGGTTCTGCTGCATCAATTCTGCATTGCTTTCCTTCATTTCCGTGCAGAATTGTGTCAATAAAATAAAAACCCTCAAAACATTGCCAAACAGACCCGACGTTTGACCCAGTATGACAGAGCAAAATGCCCACAGACTAAGGCTATTGTCATAGTGAATGGATGCTTAAGTAATGTCCACACTTGGTCTGCATGTACTGCATAGGTTTGGCAGTCTGTGGCAGAATAATGAGGCAGCTTTTTGCCTACGTTGGCTGAAGTGAAACCCTTTTGATTAGGCCAGCTCCCAAATGTGGGGCACAGTTGTCCCGACCGGGCTGTTACTGACCTGGATCCCTCTCTGTGACCTGACCTGCAGCTCTGCAGAGACACAACATTCAGTGGGGACAAACTGTGTGAAGCCAGACTGCAAAATGGGCCAAAACGTCTCACGGAGGCCATGGATCAGGCCAAAGAGAAAAATGTTCCTCTGCGGTTGATTTTCTGGTAGAATGGTTAGATATGCAACGAGGCTGCAAGATTGGAAACTACTTTGAGGTCCTGCACAGAGCTGAAAGGTCACTATTTTGCGGTTTAGATCAGAGCATTGACCACGTGTGCACAATCAAGTGTGGGCTGATTAATCCATCATCATGCAGAGTCGACTGCACTAATGTAAGACTAACGCGCGTCAGAAACAACGCATGTGGGTACAGATCTGTCTTCAGTGCATCAGTGCAGTCCTATGGAGCATTCTTGATGCCTGTACCCCCCTCTGACCCACATGCATTCCTCCATGCATCCATCCTTTATGCCTGCTACCTCAAGTGTAAAGGGGACACTGTTTTCCCAGGTCTGCTCTGGGCCTCTGTCCTACCATCCAGTTATTAATAAAGGTTAAGCCTTCCCACACGTGTAGCTGCATACGAATAGAGCCAGTTGCCACATGTGCGGTAATCTTTCTCCCTGACTTGTATATTTCACAGGTTCTCTTTCTTTTGTCACTAGGCAATGAAGGCTTAGTGTGCACTGCAGCACAATGAGTTTTAACCTTGAGTCTGCTTTGTGTCTTTGTTAATTATTGTACGGAGAGGTGACTAAAACTCCCTCGTCTGAGAAAGGCCCATGCCTTGCAGCACTCTCATGTACCTGATGTTATTCATATTTTTCAGTGGGTGTGGTGTCTGTGTGTGTCAGCCTACTGTGCACATGCACTGTTTTCCCTGGTCGCTGAGAAATGATTTACGGGCTTCCACCTGATTCAGACTGGAGTTTTGCCTTAAAGCGAAGCAACAAGGAGCTCCAAGGATGAAAAAAACATGCTTTTGAACTTTCTCACCCTCTCAGTCATTCACGGTTGTTTATTTGTGTCTGTCTCAATGTCTGTGGCAGTCCAGCTTTCTCGGTGGCAGCTGGTAATCCACTTCAGCTCCGCTACCAGGAGTGTCCCGCGTGTCCTTATAAGGGCAAACTCACTTGTGGGCTTGACACAAGTGAGTTTAAAGCACTGATCCGATCTGCTGCCTGGCTGCACTCTAACCTCAGCCTGCTCTGGAAATTATTACTGTAGCTCTCATTTCATGCACAAACACACCGTACCCCCTGTCTCTCACTCATACCCATGCACGTGGGTTTGCACGCGCAGACACACACATTTCTCACAGAAAGCATACATACTCCTTTGTGTGAGAGAATTTGCTCGACACGTCATGCATCACAAAGTAGAAAGTGTTAAGCGGAGAAACAGCCAAGCACATGCACACCCACCCGGGGTCAAAAGGTCAGGACTCGGCTTGAGGGGTCGTGGTGCTGCCAGATAGGGCTGGGTGGGTCTGTGGTGTTTGACCCGACCTTTGTAAACCACAGCACACAACACAACTGAAGAGACACACATAGCATGTAGGGCTGAGTATTTGAAAGTTTGTGATACTTGTGTTGCAAGTAAATGTGAGTTTTAGTATCTGTTCCAAAATTCTACCATTTTCTGGACCTTTCTTTGAGGAATATTGCCATTTTCTTTTCTAAAACACCCAAAGCCAAACGTCTTGAATGTTAAATGCTGTCTAAAGACATGCAGCTGCAGAAGATACAAAGAGTCTGAAATTACTGCAGTACAGACAAAATGAGGATTCAAATCCTAAAATATCTTCAATAAGTAAACAGGACTGCGAACCTGTGCAGGCTTTCACTGGGAACTTTGAGCACTTGACAGATTTTAATCAATTAATCCATGTTTCAGTCGCTGTGAATAAGTGTCGTAATGGCTGCAGTAGAGAATAGAGAGATGAAATTAAGACAAATTGGATCTTGTACAACGTTTGCTTTCCATTTGCACAGTGATTTAGCAGAGCAGAGTCTTTTCACATCCACAGCTTTAACTTAATCCTGTTTCTTTGCTGCGCCCACAGGTAGTCGTTAAAGTGTGTGCATTTAGCTCAACTATGGACGGCGGACCCACTAAATAGTAGCTTGGTATGTTTGAACTACCTGAAGAACCTTGAGTTCTTACCATGTTCGACCACTTCTGAGGCTTTTGCCATATGCAGCGCAAGAAATTCAAAAAATCATGTTTAACTGTGCGTCTCTCTCATGTGTTCGATGAGATCAGAGGGTGTTTCCGTCCTCAGGAGTGTGTCACCAGCTGGTCGGCATTACCGCTAAACCATGAACGCTTTCTAATTGGCTTGATTGATTGAGCCTCTTCAGTTGGACGTCTTTGGATAGGTTTGAGGTTTTGACTCCATAGAAAGCTGCTGCTCGGCAGGAAGTGAGTCAAAGCGACCAGCAGTGCAGTACAAGCCTTAGCAGGCCTGCTTGTGAAACATTAAAACATTTTTTTGTATCTAGCTCCTCACCACAGTAAGATTCCTGCCAAATAAGGTAATCATTTTCTGGTTTAGATCAGCGAGGAATTGCATTTAAATTAAAGAAGTACCCATCAGTTTCCCCAGTTTCTAGGGCATCTTTTCTCCTAACCCCATCAGTCTGAAACACCTCCTCCATCCTGCTCCTTACATTGTATCTCACGGTCTGAGTCAGGTGACTGCGGAGGCCGACAGGTGTGACAGCAGCTTTCTCAGAGCCGGTGACGAGCAGAGCAGACTGTAACATGACCAACCCCCCACCACCACCACCACCATCATTAAAGGTGCTGACAGCTCAGTGACGTCTCGATGACGGCATCATTTTCAGTGAAACATATTTGTGTCTTATGTATTTGTGACTCATACGTCTGTTAGCAGCGGAGGCGATGCTGCGTGAAAAGCTTTCTGTCTGAGTGCAACGGCAGCGCTCTGGGTCACAGTGTTGTTGTTGTTTTGAGCCACAGTTGACAGTTGGTTACCCAGAGGTCTGTGGCTTGGTTTGAAAAATGCCTTTGGGCATGGTCATTGGTTCAAGGTGCTATTTTTCCCCCTCTCCCCTCCCACGGACACAGTTCGCTCTCTGTGCAAACCACTGTCATGTGGAGGTTTTGTCAAATGGACTCTGTCTCTGCACACGTGTGTTTCCGTCTCTTGGTACTTGAACGGTTATTCTGTTTTCTTTGGCAGGCGCCCAAGTTTAAGGTGTGTTTTATTTGCTTGTGTTACGCCCACCCATTACCTTCCTGTGCAGGGAAGTCATTGGTTGACTTTTTTTTTACCCTCTTTTCAAATGCGTAAAGGAAAAGTCAGTTACAGCTGCTGGCCTCCTGCCAGCTGGATTGGCCGGTTGAATTTAGCGTATACATGTTGCAACCAATCCAAACTGACTTGACCATGTGTGCACTGATTGGTCCTTTTTAAAACTTCTGGTAAAACTCAAAGTGCTGACATGCAGAGATTGCTTTTCATCTCTTATCATCACGTCATGACTTTAATTCTTCCTGATGTGCTTGTATTTTGAAAGATTTGGACGGTGCTGCAGTGGCTCACAGCCCTTTTTCTCTGACTGTTGAATATTATGATTCATGTTTAAACTGATATGCACAGTGCAAAGGCCAAAAAATGCAGCCTGTTTTGAAATGCAAAGCAGAAGTTAGTGTTTTTGAGTCGAGGCCCAGCCTTCAGACTGTTCTGTTATATCTCAATAATGAATAAATAAATCAGTCAGTCCTAAAACTTGGCAGTGGACTGGCTGTATAATCACATCATGACATTCATTCAGCACTAAGCTTGACGGTGTGGTAACAGACGGCTCCCTCGAGTGTTTAGTGTGTGTGTGTGTGTGTGTGTGTGTGTGTGTGTGTGTGTGTGTGTGTGTGTGTGTGTGTGTGTGTGTGTGTGTGTGTGTGTGTGTGTGTGTGTGTGTGTGTGTGTGTGTGTGTGTGTGTGTGTGCGCGCGCGTAGGCATGTGAGACAGACACTGGACAATGGTAGAAATGAGCAAGTGTGTTCTCATTTCCTCTCTCCTCTCGTGATTTCCTTGCTTTCGCAATCAGAAACCCGCCTGCTGTCGCTCCTGGTCGTCATATCATCTCCCTGCCGAGTCGAATCCAAACCCAGTTCCTGATTTCACGACCATCTCTTTCCTTGTGAGTCAGCAGGAATGTGAGGAATGACCCGTGCGAGGCCTGGCCCTTTCCCACCCAGCTCTCATCTGCCCATTTTTAGGCATACCCAAGTCCAGCCTCTCCTTCATTTTTCTCTTTTTCACTTTGTCATCCATTCTCCCTGTTAACTGCTTTGCTTTCCCCTCTCATCCTCCTCCTCTTTCCTCATGTCCTTTCTTCTTTTCTGAGCACTTTCTCCTCTTACCCATTATTTTCAGTCAGCTCAGCACTTTAAAGTTCCACAAATTATAGCATATAGGAGAGCCCCTCCGAGCTAGTGCAGCTCGGGCTGCATACTTGGTCAAACCACAGCGAGACCTCAAAACCACTCGCCCTCTTCATCTCTTGTGAGACCCCCCTCTTTTCCTCCTCCAGGCCCAGCAGGGGGGCCACATCAACTCCCTTTTCAACCCATCAGGGTGCAAGGCTTAGCTTAACAACCACATCCAGCTCCCTCTAGTAGAAACCAGTCGGCATGCAAAGGTTTGTGTCTCGACTCTGCAGGTTTTAACTGGTGCAGCAGGAAACCTTAAAGTGTGTGTTTGTGCGTGAAGTGTATCAGAAAAGCCTGCCGGAGGAGCAGGAGCTGCTCATCTCTGCGTGTGTTGACAGGTTCCCGCTGTCGACCAAAGGAGAGATCTGTCTCTCCTATGACAGGAGAGGGCTCCCTCTACCCTCCCATGCTCAGGGCTGTCGCTGACATGAAAGCATCCAGCTCGCTGACTGGTGTGTCTGTCTTCAGGCGTGCTTTTATACACACCCTAATTACTCTCCTTTTGCTTGAAAAAATAAACTGTTTAGCTAATAGTCACTCAGAGCGATGAAATGGCTGAGCGAGTGTTTTTAAGTGAGCCACTTCAGCATCTGAATCTTTGGGGCCTCCTGCCGCCTGGCTCTTGTTCAACCAAGATGGATTACAGCCAGAGAAGAAGACGCCTGATTGATGGCTCGACCAGGAGAGCTGAACGAACTCCTGTCTTACAGTCGAGCACCAGCTGTTGCCGTGCCTGTTTCTCATCCTCTGCACCTTGCTCAGGTGGTCCTGTCTTGTCCCATTAGTGAAGTCAGATCACATGTCATCACCAATCTATAAGCCGTCCATCAGCCCTGCTGACCCTGTAACTCCCTGCCACACATTTAAGTCTAAGCTATGGCGGTGCCTGGATGTCACACACCTGAATGATACTTCTTTTTATTATCTGTCAGCTGTGAGTCTGATTAGACTCCCTTAATTAACAAGACTAAGAGTCCGCATGCATGCCGGCCGCTCTATGAGGCTGAACTTTGACACGGCATTACTTTGAGCTAAACGCTCACATCAGCATGCTAACGTGCTCACAATGACAGCGCGAACCTGCTGGTGAACCACAAATGTCAAACTTGTGGTGGTGCTAGAGTAAAGGATCACAAAAGTCAGCAGGAATAATTATCTGGGGACTGCGAACGCCTGCACAAAATTTCATGGCAATCCGTCCAATAGTTGTTGAGACATTTCAGTCAGGACCACAGCGGTGGACCAATCAACCCACAGATAAACATCGCTTTTTCTAGAGCAGCCAGCGTGGCTAAAAATGACAAACTCTCTTTAAGCCTTCTTCAGCTTCACTCTGGCTGGAAGAGAGTAGAGATGCACTGATACTGACGTTGGATATTGACCCGATACTGACTTAAGTTGTTGGATCATTATTGTGTTACCATTATTACAATTTTAAGAAAGTCAGTACTTTTACTGTAAGTCTATGTATTTATTCGTTACACTTTGTTTCGCAAACAGAGGAAAACAACGTTTAAGCTTGATGTTGTCTTACACGTGAAAGTCTCTCACACACAGTGAGGCGTACAGCTTATCAATTAAACACTAGTATCAGATTGGCACTCAGTATTGGCCAATACCTAGAGCTCAGGTTTTGGTAGCAGGCCTGAAAAATCAGTCTGCCAGTGGCTCAAAGTCTGCCACTTCTCATAGGCAAGGCAAGGCAAGGCAAATTTATTTGTATAGCACAATTCATACACTAGGCAATTCAAAGTGCTTTACAGAAGCATAAAAATCATACATTTTGATTAGAAGAGAACAAAAAAATAAAAATAAAATACAATTAAAGGAAAATTAAAAACAGACACCAGTAAAAGACAATAATTTAGCATTTAAAATGATTAAAACCATTGAGCATTGAATACATTTACTTTAAGTAAAAGCTGTAGCAAATAATAATGTTTTCAACCCTGATTTAAATGAGCTGACACTTGGTGCAGACCTCAGGTGTGCAGGGAGAATGTTCCACAGGTGAGGAGCATAATAACTGAAAGCTGCTTCACTTTGTTTGGTTCTGATTCTGGGAACACACAGTAGACCTGTCCCTGATGACCTGAAGGGTCTGGATACTTCATATGGAGTCAATAAATCTAGAATATATTTTGGTCCTAGACCATTTAATGCTTTATAGACCAACAGTAAGATTTTAAAGTCTATTCTTTGACTCACAGGAAGCCAATGTAGTGATCTGAGGACTGGTGTGATATGGTCCATTTTTCTGGTGTTTGTAAGGACTCGTGCAGCAGCATTTTGGATCAGCTGTAGTTGCCTAATTGATTTTTTGTTTAGGCCAGTAAAGACTCCATTGTCATAAACAGAATGTTATTGTCCTTGTTTGACAAGGTTAATTACAGAGCGCAAGAGACGGCGGCTGAAAGAAGTCAAAGCTACAACTCTATGCTGCCGCCCTGTAGTTACACTCAAAACAAGCCTGGGACCCTTTGCTGAAGCAGTGGATTCTTATATAACTGTGTGGCCGTTTCCTCACCATGCCTCTGTGGTGCACTCGCTCGAAGATGCAAATATAAGAGTGACAAGTGGTTCATGTTTGCAAGCCAAATGCTTGCCGTCCTGCTGTGCTGGCAACACTTTTGACACTTGTGTTTGTCCTCTTGCCCTCTGTTTGTCCTTTTATGGTGTACATGAAGCTGGATGGGACCTTGGATCTGGACGAGAGACGCCTCATCCGTTCAGCCATCCGGGAGCTGAGGAGGCGGGAGATCGAGGACATGGAGGCCGCTCTGGCCAGCAAGAGGTTTCGACCCACACGCCTCAAACAGCAGGAGGACAAGGAGAACCAGCACAAGTAAGTTACGTGAAAGTTAAGTATGTCAGATTACCTTTGACCATCTCAGTCCTGAGACTCACATCAAATTAGTTTGTCTCTCATCATTTGTTTGCATTACTTATCGCTGGTTTACTCGGAGCCTCCTCAGTGTTTTCTAGGTCAGTAATACGCATTTCCCAGCTCCTGTCATTGAGCTGAGGAATGTGGATGAACTGATAACTCAGGTCTAATGGCACTCTTAATTGACAGGTTTTTACTGACACACTGAACAAGAAACAGGACAAACAGGCTTCAGTTATGGAAGAAGATCATCTTGACGCGAGTGTAAACATTGTGATTGTTGACTGTAAAGAGCCTTAGAGCAATTTAAGTCTGCTTCAAACTTTGTGCTAATTTTATTGGGAACGTTGGCTGATTGTTGCTTACGTTCTCTCACAGCCTTGAGCAAATGTACTCTTCCTGATTGGCTGTACACACGGAAGAATTCCAAATATCTGTCCAATCATACCAGTGTGCAACATTTAAACAGGAGAGCCCACATTTGACTTTGACGGTCTGAAGGTTTTTGTCTGCGTGGATGAAATCCCTGCAGACCAGCATGGACTGAGCCTTGTTAAAGCTGTTAATTAATGAGCGGTAATGACTGAACTGGAGCAAAGATTTAACACCACTGGATGCGAAGAAGATTCTCAACCATCTGCTGTTGTTTTCTTTCTGTGTCACTATTAAGACCAGTGGCCGGGCCTAATCATTTCCATTCACTGCTGCTCTCAGATGACTTGAGTTACAATAACAAAGGAGGTGCCTCAGTGAAGCTGCTGGTGGAAGCATACCTACTGCAGCAACAGCACCCGTCTGAAAGTTGCATTATCCCGTGCCTCTCAGTGGTGGAATGTGAAATATTCCACTCCAGCGTGCCACACATCCTTTAATACCAACGACTGGAGGAAAGTGAAGATAATGAGACGAGTGGAGGAATGTATGAGTAATAGAAACCAACATAAAAGTGAGCAACTGTGAGGCTGAAAAGAGGGAGAATGAGAACAGACTTTTTCAGGCGCCGTGTGTCATTGCTGTCACATCTGTTATGCCAGAGTATCACTTTTTCCACGCTCCACTCAGGAGTGTTTCCTCTGATGGCTTTTCTCCCAGCCAAGAAAACTGCGTGTTATCTTGGAATTGTCTTCCACATGCACAAAGAGGCCTCAGGATACACTCCTAAAATTCCCATTATGTCACTTGCTGTAGGAGCACATGTTGATGGTCAGTCATAGTGACCGCCATTATGACCACTTCACTGTCTCTCTCTCTCTCAGGTCAGACTCCAGCGACAACCTGGACATCCTGTCACGCAAACTACAATCAGTCCAGGACATCGACGAGCTGACAAAGATGGTGAGTATTAAAACAAAAATCATGAAATATGGTGACCCTGCATGCTTGTCTTGTGTGCGCTGAGATTTTGTGTGTTTCTGTGAAGCTCCGTGCCGCCGGCGAGTATGAGGAGAGGAAGATGATCCGAGCAGCCATCCGGCAGATCCGAGATGAACAGCAGCAAGGTGAGTCCAGCTGGTGTGTCCGTATGTGTCCGCTTCTCTGGTTAAGAAGAAACCTGTGTCTTTTCACGCATCAGAGGAAAATGAGAATGTGACAAATCAGTTCATGATGATGCATTTTGCCACTGCTCTGGCAGCTTAAACACTCAAACACACTCTGAAGAGTGGTGCAAAAATATAGTTAAAGGTCAAGATGTCAGAATTTTGAAAGGCAATATTTACTTGCGACCCAGTCCTTCAAAAGGGCATTACTCCAGTCTCCAGTCAAAAAGCTCTGCTCTGATTGGCCTGACGGGGGCGCTGAAATTCCAGGTAAAAACTCCTGAACTGCCACTTGGTTGAGTGAATTTTAATCATTTTAGAGCCTTGGAGGGTCAATACAGACTAATGATTAGCATCTATGCGTGATGCATGTGGGAGAGATAGCGGTCTGTCTGTGGTCGCCATGGTTACTGTGGCAGATCTACCTATGATGCTGGGTCAGATAGCGGATTCCTGTCATTCCTTAGCGCTGTCTGGTCTGCGTGAGGCCCCTGTCACTCTGACACACAGCCTCCTGCTGTGGGGCCTGTCAGGACACCTCAGATAACCTTGTCGTCTGCCACCTCAGCTTGTATCCCATCTGAGTAATTTCACGAATGACTAGGAAGTTGACAGCAGATGGGATAATGAGTCATCGTCTTCATTCTGATTATTGTACCACTGCTTTGTGTGTGCGTGTTTCTTTTAGGGGTTGTGGAGCGTGGTAAAGCTCCTGGTCGCTGCTTGGAGCCTGAGACTGTGGAGCCCCAGAGCAACATGGGAACTGGGGTGAGTAGAGCAGCGTTAAAGACCCGCTCCAGTGAAAATCAACTGTTTATGTATTTGATGAGTCAAAGGTGAGCAGGTTTGCTCGAGCTGCAGGGCTGGAGATAGGGACTATTTGCTCACGCATACATGCTAAATGCAGGCAGCGGTGTAGAGTTTCATCTAAGCCGCTTTAAGGAAAGGGGGGGGTTTCATGGAAAAAAAAAAAATTCTAAATATGTAATTTTGATGAACAGAGATGCGTTTTGGGGGGTTTAATCAATCCCAGGAGAGGAACTTTAATGGAGCGATCACTGGCATTTATGGGAGGGAAAAATGCCCCAGTATTATCCTGACATACTGCAGTATGAACAACACATCACAACTGATGGGTGAACACTAGTCTAATTCTCACGTCACCCTTACATTTGCATGGCAGCAGAGACCACTGAGGTTTCTCTGCTACCGCGATGAAGAATGCAGCAAACAACAACAGGCATTGTGACTTGGGTCACGCACTGTCATGAATGTGGTTACACCACACGCACGCACACACACATACACGCACACAAAACACATGATTTGGCTGCTACGGAGCAAGGAATGTGTTTTTTGTTTTTTTCATCTTCATTCAGGTTTGGCCGTGTACGAGGAGAAAGATGAAATTTACTTTGAGGCTGGTGTTTAGTGGGAGTAGTAAATTGTTTTTTGACAGGTACCGTCTCCCAGCCACTGTCATTTTGTGCTCATCTGTCTTTCACACTTAGAGACGGTTGAGCTGAGGGTTGAAGTTTAAAGTGAGAGTGTGTGTGAGCGAGAAGAGGCTCAAAGAATTCAAAAACTTTTAATTTCATTTCAGCTCATTTGATCAAATGCTGTAATGGCGTTATTACATTTTAATGGTCTTTCGCTACAACACATGCTTCAATCACTGTGAAACTCCAGACTTCAGACGTCTCCCTCAGCTGACCAGCCCCCGAGTGGACGACAGCAGACTTTTCAGAGTTTAGCCAAATTTTTCTTTTTCAAGATAAAAGACTGAATTATGTGGCTGTTGCAGCAAACAACATGTGAAGACATAAGGCTCAACTGTTTGAGTCTGCAAGGGGCCAGATGTCATCTTATCTGCTGTGTTTGATCAGTTTTCTGATGAATGCTCCGATGAGATTTCTTTGTGGGAAAACAAAGTTAATTCTTACTGTATGCGGTCACTGTTGTTGTAACTCAAGCCCTTTGAGTGATGGAAGTGGAGGATCACTTACAGTATCTACGCTTTAAAGGAAAATACAATCAGTCACTTTATTAGCGTTCTGGTGGTTCATGTGAAAGCAGCCATTTTTCCCACCCCGGTGATATAAAGGAGGAGAAAATAAAGGCTGTATCAGTGCGTGTGTGTGCGCGCGTGCATGTGTGTATGCATTGTCCTCAGATAGGAAGTGATGACAGCATGTTGGCGTCACAGGACGTTCTAACACTCAAGCCTTTTTTTTACCTCACTTCCTGTAAGACAGCTGAGCGGCACGGCGGTGTGCTTGTGAGCTACAGGTGGTGTGATGGATGGGGGGGGGGGGGGGGATTGGAGGTCCGGGTGGGGGCTTGGACAGACAGACAGGCAGCCCACCAGCTGTGCCTCAGCAGTGCAGTCTGCGCTGGAATGGGGACGTGGCCAAAAACAACATCAACCAGCAGCAGCAGGGCTCCTTCCACTCACATCACAGCAGCGGATCTCTTTGAGCTGCGTGCAATTGTCCCGTGGCAGATGGAGGTCCGAGATAGGCCTCCACAGCAGCCAAACACACGCAAAAACACACACACATGCGCGCACTACTATATGTGGCTACTGCCAGCAGCTTGAAACAAACACCAGCTCGAGAGCTCATGCAACAAAAACTCAAGATGGAAAATATATGGAGAATCCAAGCACCTGATTAATAAAGCTGTTAATTTTACATGAATCCAGCAGCCATTAGGAGTTTTGAATGGGAACAGTTAACATGGAAGGCTGAAGGACAGTAAAAGTTTCCTTTTGCTCATTTGAGAGAAACTGTACTGTAACAGCTTATAAGAAACTTTAATTACATGTGTGTAGCAGCAGTAGGAAAAAGGATCTGTATTCATTACTGAAGCATAAAAAAGAGCAAAATATAGAAAAATTGAAATGTTACGGTCAGTCTGTTACAGTTAAACATCACCTCTTGTCTCAAGTAACACAGCAGTTGGAGAAATTAAAGAAATGGGTTAAAACAGAGGCAGTGTGTCAGAAGTTAATGTGTCAACCAGGCAGCCTTTAACCTGTAAGAAACGTGTGTGTGTGCGCGCGTGTGTGTGTGGTGGTGGTGGTGGGGGGGGTCAGATCCCTGTGGAGACAGAATGGGAGGGAGGGGAAGTCAAGGGAGTGGCTTGTTGGTACTATATGTGTGTGTGGTGTTGGTGGTGGCGTGCGTGTGTGTGTGTGTGTGTGTGTGTGTGTGTGTGAGAGTGTGTATGATGTGGCTGAGGGAGTAGAGCGGCAGAGTAGCGGATGTCCTGACTCCAAGAGGGTTACTGCTCAGAGAGAGAGGGAGAGAGGCAGTCGGTTCAGTGAAGAGAAGGTAAATGTCACTCAGACTTTTCTGCTGTCGTGTGTCACAGAAATGCTCCTTTATGACTTTCTTTATTCATTTCTTTGTCTTTCATTTTGGCTTTTGCGCTGAAAGTCATTTAACCATCTTTCCTCACCAAACTGCGCTTGTTTCTATCTGACTGAAGAGTGGGACGTACCTGCCTCTGTGATGACCTTTCAGGTTTGTGTGCTGAATGATTGACAGTTTAACTCTGAGGATGTGTGTTGATGACACTGTAGTGATGCATAAGAGGAAACTGGATCATTGACACTGACAGAATTGTGGAATGAATTCTTTTATTACTTAACCAGGTAAATCTTGAATATTTAGTGCTTGTGCTTTAAATATATTTTAGTGATTTAACCCTATAAGTTGTCTCTTTGAGGCTGCAGGCTTGCATGCCATCTAGGTGTGCTGGCAGAGCTCAGGTAGGCTGCTGGGTGGGCGGGTGTTGTAGCTCCTGACAGAGTTTTGTTTGCTCTCTGATCTCATCATAAACGTATTGCAAGAAGAGACCTGAAGAAGTAGCTTAACTGTCTATAAGCGGGCCTGTGTGTTAGCGATAGAGAGGGTTTAGCGGACTTTGGCGATGACATGGAGGAGGAAAAGTGCAGCGGATCCTCTCTGAAGGAAGACCAGAAAGTGAGCTCAGATCGGCATGTGATGATGTGCAGGATCAGGAGTTTTTTTGTGGGTTCCCCCACACCAGACTGAGTGTGTGATACTGAGATGATTGCTACTTCATCCCAGCTACTGTATTTCAGTTCCTGGAGGTGAGCCGAGCGTGTGGTTCCTCAGGCTGCAGTAATGGAAAATGATCCACCAGGTTTCTTCTCTCTTCCACGTGGAGGCATGGAAGACCCTCCGATGGTCTGGCCTTACTATTGAAGTGATGGATTTAACTTTCATGGAAAACTGGAGCATTTAAAGCCAGCGTGTTAATCTGCAGCTGATCTCATCTGTCTGTCTGTCTGTCTAGAGGGAGGTGTGTGCCTCAGCGCTGGCTCAGCCTCAGCCTCATTGTTGTTATTTTTTGCGGAGCTGAGGGTTCAGAGGAATCCAGATGGCCCACGCCTTGCTGTGGTCACAAGAGAGGACAGTTGTTTTTGTGTTTACCGGTTTGAGCTTTTGCAATTACAGTCCAGCACAAACGGGCTCCCGAGGCCAGATGGGACGAGTGGTCTGAATGAGCGTTGGAGTGGGACGGCGTTAGTGTTGGTTCCACTCTGTCAGGTCTTGACTGCCAGGGCCAGAGGGAAGCCGCTAATGACAGCATGGTGGCTGGCAGCGGGTCGCGAGCTCTGGTCTGCGTCTCCAGTTCCACTCTGTCTTCCCTTTTTTCCCTCTGCCTCACTGTCTGTGAGAAATATGTTCCCTGTGGTTTCGTGGGAGCTGTGAAATGATGGCTGTCTGTCTGACTCCTGGTAGAAGCAAGAGAGGGAGAGGAGGGGCGGGTGACGACAGACTTGTCCTCTCTAATTGTGTTTATGGCTCAAACGCAATTATCTCCCCCTGTGACTCTTTGATTGAGTGACTCCACTCAGAAGGAGAGTGGCCTTTGTGTGCGACCTCTCGCATTATTCCACCGTAGTGCCTTCAGTCTTTTGTGTCATTGCAGAAGACTGTTAGCGTCCTCCACACTCATCAGACACTGTAATGACTCATTAAATGAGGGTTCAGCTCAGTTTCTTCTCTCCACTGTGGCGTCCCAGCCAGTGTGAGAAACGTTTACTGTTGTCTTGAAAAGCTTTTTATTGCCAAGAATCTTTGCTGCCACTTAGGTTTTTTTGCTCCATGTAGGGAAAAAAGAGAAGGCATGGAAAAAATGGCATTGGAGCCCTTTCTATGTAGATTTATACTGCTATGATGTCATATTTAGTATTAACGCTTTTAGGTTTATTTTTTTGAAGATTATCCAAGTATTTTTCTATGTGATTCGTTCAGTCGTGCATTCGCCATTTCAGATTCGTCTTTCCTCTGATTACGTTTTCCCTTCGGTGATCGAGCCGCTCTGCCCTGTAATCTGCTCAAGGTGGGGAAGGTCACAGTCAGCAGAGCGGAAAGCCAGCGGTCGTTTCTCACCTCGGCCCCACACTCGTGTCTCAGTTCGAGCAGGCTGTGTGTTCGGTCACCACGTTCACTCTCTGATCACACGCTGCACTGATTAAAAGCCTTTTAAAACACAAAGGAGGGATTTGTGAGATTGTCACCCCGGAGCTGCTGCTGACAGCTGTGCCAGTCTCTTGTGTTTGATAACATTGTTTACACATGGACAACTGATTGTGGTGTGTGATTGTGTGGTTGGGTGTGGGCACTTTCTTTGCTTGCTTGAGAGCCTGTGAATGTGTTCTTTTTGAAGTAATAGCAGGGTGTAAATCTCTTCTAAGTATTATATTTTCAGTATGTAAGGTCATGTCCTGTATATTTTTTCAGGATCCACCCAAACTATTCTTAACCCTGATGCGTCTTGTAAAACACCTCTAAGTAGATTATGTGCCTTGATATAGTTCAGCATTTCAGAGCGATGCACACCACCTGTAGCTCCACACACAAGAGCTTTTTGCCCTTTAATAGAAAAGTTTGCCTCAGAGTTGTGGATTAAGAATGAATGTGTGGGAGTGATTAAAGAGTGTGTGCACACGCGTGCTCGGAGGAGCCTTATTTGTGCAGCTGATTCTCATGTGGAGTAGCTCAAGGTCAGGCACCGGAGGCCCAACAGTAGTGCCTGCATCTTCATCGTCCCCCTCTCCGTCCTCCCCTCCATACTTCTCCCGTTTCCTCTCCATATGCCAAAATACTGCCGCCTCTCCTTAGAGATCTCCTTCCTCCTCCTGCAACTTTCTTCTGTAAGTGCGAGTTAGGGCCAGAGTAGAAAGCTATATTTTGTCCTGCAGTCAGACTCCAGTTAATCCTGAAGAGTAGGAGCGTCTCAATCCAGATCATAACATAGTATTGAAACTTACATTGACTGTAGAGTATGCTGGCTCTTTGAGCTCTCAGGGTGCCCCCCTCCCCTCTCTCAGACATATACAATGGAAAACAAAACATATCTTCACTTTTTCCAGCTGGCCAAGCTTATTGCTCATCATGGCTGGAGCGTTTGACCTCAACCTCCAACAAAAGACCATTGTGATCACAGCTGACCTCAAACAGATGATCGTAGGACTGATGTTTTCAGAGCAATGAGGTGGCATTTTGCCTCAAAGAAAAAAACCTGAAGACAATGTGACCTGAAAAAGTTTAAAAAAAAAACAAAAAAACATGATACGTGTGGAGCTTTACTGAAATGCATTGAGCATGTGCGATTCTTTTCCTTTTCTTCTCTGTTTTCTTTAACAGGAGACAGAGCCGGAGAGTCACAGTGAGCACGGACGTATCAGATCTCAGATCCGGGAGTTACGCGGCCAGCAGACACAACAAAGCAGAGAGCTGCAGAGAATAGGTGAGAAACACAGGCTCAGATCCAAACTGCTTGCGACTGCTCTGCAGATTTGTGGACAGTCGTCTCATGTTTGGACTGACTGTTTAAGACAGATTGTCTGCACACACACTTACAGCATGTTTAGCCATGCCACACTCTTGGAATCACTGAAACCCATCTTTTGTATGCTGTAAACATTCACCTAAAGGTCAGCTTTGGGTAGGCACTAACTAAAAGCCAACACTGACCACCTCTGTTGCATGTGCATGTGAGTGCATACATCCGTCTTGATGCAATTTCCTCTTCGCTGCCTGTTAAAATAGGCAGCTGAAGGAGGCATTCTCCTGAGGTGGCGGTCAGGAGGTCGTATCAGTTCAGGCTCTTTAAGCGCCTTCATTGAACTTTATTAAGTGTTTGGAGTCACTCACAGCCATAGGCTTAATGACTTTGACTTCTTAAGTGTGAGGTAATTTCATTAACCGCTCTGTTAGCCCAACCATTAATAAAAAGTAGTATGAATGCAAGCCTTCAGGAGGGAATGAATGTGCTTCGTTCACTCGACTCCTTGAAACCCAGCAGGCGCAGAGCTGACGGTGAATAGCTTGTAAAACGTCAAAAGTGTTTTGTTGACAAGTTGTAAATGCTACAAACCCACCTACACTAACACATGTCCAGCTTAAACACCTCGGGAGTAATTATTAATTTGCTGATCCCCTTGATATAGGATGCCAAATTGACGTTTAATCATCCCTGGCTGAAGGTGGAAGTGTTTTTCTTATTTTATTTTGGCCTGAGCTTGGCTGGCCTGACCTGGCCTGAGGCTGACAGCCATAATAATGTAATTCTGTGTGGCCTGGTCTACCCTGTATTTGGCTCCCAGTGTCCTTCTCATGGACCAGGGATTGGTGGTTGGGTTATGGGAAGCAACAGAGAGGAAAACCCAGCAGCCACACCTCTGCTAAATAAAGCTGATACCAGAACAGAACTAAGGCCTAGATTTGATTTGATTTGGTGGAGAAACTCCCCACTGTTCCTGATTTATCCCTGCCTTACAATTTAAACCAGGGTGAAGCCCCGGTCAACAAAAAAAAGACCACCATAGAAAACCAAAGGAGGAAGGCGCCTTTTAAAGTGGACACCAATCAACAGAGACGGACGTTTGCGGTTGGGGAAGGACAGCGTAGCCAGGGTGGGCCGGTGGTTGTCTTTTCAGCAGAGTGAAAGTAGCAGAAAATAAGAGATTGACCGGGAGGCAGGTTCTGTTTGGTGTTTGAACCAAACACAAACGTCTACCTCTCAGACAGAAAGCTTTACGTTTACCAGCTTTTCCTCAATGACCATGTGTCCGGCTGGACTGCATTCTAGTCCAAACTGTAACTGGTAGAGCTGTGATTTAGGAAATTAAATGTTTGCAGAGACTCCCAGTGGAATGTGCCTCAAGATCCCAAAAGAGAGAAAGTCACTCAACTTCAAGTTTGACATTAATGTTGATTTCACACAGAAACCCTGTGAAGGATTGAACACAGCAGCGTCTTGTGTATGACCGTTAATACCAATACCATATAGCATATATCAGTTCAAAGCCATTCACACAAGACCTTGGTCTGCAGCTGTAGCACCATACAAGTCACTGCTAAAACATAGTGGTTCAGTGGTTCTCAAAATAGGGGTCATAAGAAGACAGAAACAGAAGAAGTAAACGCTCAAAATTATTGAAAAGTTTCATTTCACCTGGAGAATCTGGATATTAATGACTATTTCTATTTTTTGCAAGTTGAAAAGCAAATGCAACGACGTGAATGAGACTTGTGGCACAAGTCACATCAAATCAAATCATTTTATAGAATACACTCTAGAAAGCTGTTGCATCAAGGTGTGATGAACCCATGTTAAAGCCCGGCCATGAGCCGGCGAGGCAGAGCTCAAAAACCTGCACTGACGCGTTCACAGCAGCAACAAACATGAGCTGTCCTCGGGTCACTGCTTCAGTGTGAAAGACGCATAAAGAAAAGCCTTGGTTGGCCTTTGTGCTCGAGATGTTGGCTGGCAGCAGAGTGCACAAATGCGGGCTGCTGTTGTAGCTATTTTAGAGAAAAAAGCAAGCCTCTCATTACCAAGTAGCAGTGGGGATTTTCCCAGAAATGGCTACACAATGGGCATCAATAGATGGCTTCCAATGGCAAAAACATGGACAATACCGTGAGAGTTTGTAGAAGAAGCAGTGCGTTTTGGCTGTCACTTCAGTTACAGTTGACCAGTAATTGAGTTTGGCCTGAGTGCATCATTAGATGTAGAAACTGCTGTCTAGTGGACCATTCATAGTGTCACATGTGAGATTGGCAGCCACTAAGCATCATAATCACGTTTTCTATTCAGACCTTATTACATAATCATCTGGTCTGTTTAATCAACAACTTGCTGCCATTAATAAATTGTTTCTGCACAATTTAGCAGGCTTCTTTTTTGGGAGATGTTGCGTAATACAAAAAAAGATCAGCTGCTATAAATGGAGCTGTGAATGTCCCAATTGATCCTGTCTTGTTGAAAGTTGAAAGGGTTTCCCGCGGCTGCCGGTTAGACCGGAGTCCCTCTTTGATTCGGTTTGTAAATGACAGGCATGCATACTTGGTGAACCCCACTTAGTCGCGGAGTTGGTGCAAACACAGGTCACACAGAAGTGTTTTCGTGCCTTGGTGTGTACATGGGATGTGGGAACCTGATACACTATTGGTTTTCTCTGTTTTTCTTATCTGCGGTATGTACACAACCACAGATATTCCATCACTAGAAGCACCGTGGGGTGTTAGAGGTAGAGACTATCAGAGGGGGAGGATGTGGGCAACGCTGCGTTGTTTGGAGTGTGGTTTCCTGAGGAGAGAAGGAACAGTGAAGGAGCTCGGACAGAGGGGAGGGAAAGTACTTGTTCTGGTCTCCATTTCAGCCCCACTTCCTCTTTGACGTCTTGTACTTGCATACCACCTATGCTTGCTCCACGTGCTCCCCCTCTTAAGCTGTTACCGCTCCTGCTCCTTTACGCACATCCACCAACACAATCTCACAAATCTTGGTCAGGAACTGAGCCCAGTCTGGAGGAAATGCCTACATCCCCTCACGTCTCCACGTGCCTCCTTTGTGATCCTGAGTGATATTTTCAAGCCCGGGCCTCTCACGAGGCGCCGGTGCCGCAGAAGTATTTGATTTCCATCATTTCAGCCTTGAACTTCACCTACTGCTTCCTTCGCTCACATACAGTAACACTCTTCACTTTAATTCACTGCTGATGTGAGAGGAAGAATAGAAGTGAACGGGAAAATCAAAAACCACAAGGTACAGAAAGGCATTTCTTTCTCATTTTTCATTTGTGCTTTCTGTTGCAGGCTCCAACTCAGGCATGGTGTTGGTTCTGGATCACCTGGTGAAGGATGATGGCTCTGGACCTCTGCTGATCCAGCCTCAGAGAGAGGCTGTGACCACAGAGCCTGACCTGGTCCTGTCTCATCGTCAAAGGTCAGACTCTTCAGCTTCAGACCGCAGTGTGACGTCTGTGCTGTCCAGGTCCAATCTGGATTCTGTGGCATCAGAGAAGAGTCTGGGCTCAGCCTACAGAGCCCGGCTGGACTCTGGAGCCTCAGACAGGAGCCAGAGTCCCTCCCAGCGTGGTCGGCTGGACTCTGGGGCTTCAGAGCGAAGCGTCAGCTCCCAGTCCTACGTCAGACAGAGACTGGGCTCAGATGTCTCAGACTCCGGAGTTAGACCCCGTTTCGGCTCTGGGGCTTCAGACAGCGTTGGTCTTTTGTCAAGGAAAAGGAGTGACTCAGGGACATCTGACCAGAGTGTGAGTATGTCCTCTGAGGAGAGGGGTCCAGCAGAGGAGGTGGAGGTGGCCATCAGTGGTTCAACTTACAGCACGGATTCAGAAACCGAGGGCAAAAGCCCAGGTCCAGCCAGCCTCCAGGCTCGGTCCAAGCAGGACCGCGTCATTGACCAGGAGCAGCCAGACGGAGCTGTTCTATCTCGGAGTGATCCTGAAAATGGCCTGCTCAATGGCAACGCCAAGGGAAAAATCGACTTTCAGAAACAAAAGGTAGAGTGTGCAGTCCCTGTATCAGATGAATGCTGGCTGTCTTTGAGTCTGGGATATACAAAGGGTGACAAATTGAAGGAAACACCTGAGTGGAGAAGCATAAATGCAGCTTCCATACAGGGCAGGAGGGGTCACTGACTGGTTTGTTGAGTTTGAAAATGATCAAGGCTTCACAATCACCATGTCACAACTAAATGAAACACCTTTAGAGGTGAAAACTGAACTTAAATACACATCTGCTTTGTAAATCGCTTGTCCTGTGTTCTCCTTTAAGAATAAATTTGAATCCAAAAAGGAAGAAATATGGTGATGAGGCCCTCTAACTTTGCACTGATTTTGTATTAATAGCTATTATTTTGATATAGCTGATCAGATCTTTCTATAAAGCAGTTAATACCAGTCTGTTGTAGGCAGAACGGATGGTCACACCGCGGCCGCCTGCACAGGAGCCACAGACTCTGAACAACAACCACATTAGCTCTCCTGCTAAAGTCTCTTTATCTCACATACAAACATGAAAACACGTCTGGTCTTGCAGCTTAGCTTGTTAAACATGCGAACAAACAAACTGCACTGCTAATGTAATGCAGCTGCTGTCAATCAAACACAGACACCAACATGCTCCTCCAGACTGCTGAGAGGAAAAGGAGCTCTTCTGATGTTTTTTTTTCTTTCTCCTTGATAGATAAAACTATGAACAATACATGACATAATGTGATTTCAGTTGGACTTTAAAGGACCAGTGTGTAGGATTTAGCGGCACCTAGTGCTGAGGTTGCAGATTGCAACCAACTGACTACCCCTCGCCTCACTCCTCCCTTTCCAAGCATGTTGGAGAACTGACGGTGGCCATGAAACTCATCAAAAACATAAAAGCTGCTCTCTAGAGTCAGTGTTTGGGCAACCGTTGAAACATGGCGGTGAAAACATGGCGGATTCCGTGGAAATATAAAGAGCTAATCACAGCCCTATTTTCTGGTGATTGAGCACTAATGAAAACATATGAGTGGGCAGAATAGCGTTCCTCCCTCCAGTGGTGTGACAGAGACTTGGAGAGCCTATCCTAAAGGGCATTGTAGCTGCTGTGGAGGCCTCCTAAGACACACATTTGTCACACATCTGTACTCAGAACAGTTTGAGCCAACTGAAAAGCAACAATGATTCACAGTTTTATCATATTTACACCACTAGAGTGGGGTGTTGAGCTACACAGCCACGGTCACGTGCGCCAACAGTCCAAGCTCTCACTTCCTTTCTTTCCAATTCATTACTATCTCTGACATGGAATCCCAAAGCTCCATTCTTCACTGACATCCAGGTTACATCGGCATCCATAAACACACTCTGAGCTACTGTTCTGTTTAACTTTGGTTACTTGGCTACACAAACAAACTGCGCACCTGATCGTCTCTGCTTCACCTCAGCAGCCTGTCAGCTTCACCTGCTCTCAGAGAGGCACAGACGGCCTTACAGAACGGAGGTCCCGTCTCTCTTCATCCCACAGTGCCGAGAACACAGAGCTGCTGCTTCGGCACTGACTGTCAGCTGTTTAGCAACATGTCCCATCTTGGGGGCTCAGGCCACCATGACGCCATGGTGTCGCTCCTCTAAATGTGTTTACCCAAGGCTGGCCCAAGCGTCTTTTATTGTTCCCTTCAATATATGCTCATGCTCAGTCTCCTGAGAGTAATGTAAACACTCTGGGGCCCATCATGGCCCCACTGCCAGAAAAAGAACAGAGGCCCACTGCTTCACTCCAAACACCAGTGTTACATAATGAAAACACCACCAGTTGATTCTGTATTTAGGATGTGTGTGTGTGTGTGTGTGTGTGTGTGTGTGTGTGTGTGTGTGTGTGTGTGTGTGTGTGTGTGTGTGTGTGTGTGTGTGTGTGTGTGTGTGTGTGTGTGTGTGTGTGTGTGTGTGTGTGTGTGTGTGTGTGTGTTGCTGGCCTGTGAAACATGCAGCTCTTCAGTATGGCAGTCCTGTGGCTGTCAATCCAGGCATGTTAACCCTTCACCTCCTCTACTTCCTGCACTGATTGTTCTGACATGTTTTTTTGTTTCTCCCTTTGTAGATAACCGTTAACAGCGATCAGCCCCTCACTCATGGCAAAGCAAAGGATTCTGGTAAGAAACTCTTACCGACTGATCAATAGAAAATCCGTCCATCTTTTAAAACATTTATCAAACTCCAAACATTCACAATTTCCTTTGCTGCATCTCTCTCTCTTTTACATCTTTAATTACACATGTTTTGGGTCAGTACAGTTGGATTGGAAAGCAAAAGCAAACTTAAATATTCTGGGGTCTGGAAACTTGTGAGGGGCATTTTTCACCATTTTATAGGCTAAATGATACATTGATTAACCGTAACACATTTATTGATAATGAAAATAATAATAAGTTGCAGCTCTAAACTCCCTGTTCACAGGTTTATGGTTTAGTTGATGGACTGCTTTGTCTTCTTCAGGGAAATTTAAAAGCGTGTGATAATATCACACCAGATGGTTTGTATCCTGTCAGACTCCGGTATATGGAGACAGTCACAGCCATTAGTGTGGCAGCATATGACCACTCACAGGAGAGAGGGATGGGAAAAGGACATGTTATGCATCATTTTCTCTCTTTCTACCAGACAGCACTCATTGCTGTGTCCACTGTACTATAAACTGTGGTTTTCCTCTCAAGCTGCGCATCTTTTTTTTCTTCGTCAGGATGACCTCAGTGAATTTCTTCTCCTCTAATCACTAGTGTTTTTTTCCGATGGAGGGTCTGTGCCAAATCAGGAGCTTTGTACACATTATCTGACAGTATTAAATATCCATGAGTGGAAGAAACATGTCCTGAAAAGTCCACAAGATAGAAACTGAAACATGGTGAAATGGGGGAGGTTAAGTCAAGCAAAATAAAGGGGCAGGGGCGAAACCTAGAGAGAGGAGGAAAAGAGGAAAGGGATTTGTAGAGGCTTTAGATGTGGAGGAGGAGATGATGAGAGCAAGAGTATGCTAAATTCGGCCAGAACAGTGGAAAGGCTCAAGGCTCTGTGCCTCTGCTGTATTGACTTTGAGTGTTTTTTTGTGATTTTATCTCCCCTCCTGCATTATATCTTTCCAGCACCTGAGAAGAAAGATGTTGTATTGGAACAGTTCAACCGCACCAACTCTGTACGTGATCGAATGCGCAAGTTCACAGAGCCCAGTCAGAGCCAGAATGTCCCAGCTTTGAAGAAAGCTCCTCTGAGAAATGGGATCACCTCCGGCACCAGCAGCCAGACAAATCTCTCCAGAGCTACTGAGCTGCTTACACACACAGCAGCATCCCTAAGCACATCTGGAGACAGGCCAGCAAGGCCACATGTGGACTCCACGTCTCACACCTCTGCCGCGTCCCAGAGTCACGCCACACCTCAGCCAAGAGGCGTGGCTAACAAACCTCTGTCTTCAGCTAGCCAATGGCAGAACTCCATGGGTGGGACGAGGCATCCAGCTGAAAAAGATGTGCACGCCTCCAGTAACTCAAAGGAAGACAGGACCCCAGGGAGAGCAGCCGGACAGCAGGTCACCCAGGGAGAGGCAGACCCGGACATGAAGACTTTCCTCACCATCGAGATCAAGGATGGGCGCGCCACCACCTCCTCCACATCCTCTCCTCGGGGCAACATGGCACCCATCGCCAGCATGACCCCGCGCATCAACACTAATGCTCTGGGACAGAGAGCAGGTAGGAGCATCAATCTTACAGCAACAGCGCTCAAACTGCAGCTTAGTCAGTGCTCAAATAACTCACTCAACATACCGCAGTATTTTCCAAAGTATTAATTCAAGAACATCTATTTAGTTTGTTTGTTTAACCACTTTATTCACCCTGATTTTTAGATGACACCTGATTATATTGACCTTTTAAAGCTCTCTATGGGTTCGCACAGTATGGTACAAATATGTAGCCCACTGCATTTCAGGCGGTATGAATCCTAAGTCAGCACGCTGTATATCTTTACTTGCTAATATCAACCCTTAGATCACAATGGAATCCCAGTCACTGTGGGAGGCGACCGGCACCGAGGAATCGGTCACGAGTGGGATGGTGACAATGGTTTTTGTGAGGCTAATCAAGCAAAGCTCATGGATGAGTGGGGATACATGCTGGGGTTGAATATGAAGCAGCATGGTTGTACTGAAGGGTATTTGTTATAGAGTGGGCATGCTTCAGTGTGGAGGGGGTGAGGTCAGTAGTAGCAGAGAGTATATTGGGACAAATGAAAGAACAGCTGGCTTTCTGGGGCCTGACTGAATAACAATACTGTTACAGTGAAGTGAATAAGCCTGCGAGCCCACACAACTCAGTGTTTGTTACATGCTGCACGTACAACACGCTCCTACTTTCCTCATTCATTTTATTTAAATGTGTTTGGGAAACCATCCATTGATCACTTCGCCTGATAAGAGATGAGAACATAGAAACCAGAGTCATGAGTTTATCAGTGGTGCCCAGTTAGTTTTAGACACTGGAGTTCCTCAGTTTGAATGGGGAAGAAAAGGCATCCATGTTTTCCTGGCTCAATATGTGTGCCGATGGCCCAATGCGGCACTTCAGTCTACGCTGTGTTCAGTGGTAAGACATGACAGGTGTTGTGGCATACGTGAGGAAAAAGCATAACTCAGAATTTGACAGCTCTCAGTGAACACTCGTAGTTTACATGAAACAGTGATGTTGAGTAGAGGATGAGTAACAATAACAAGACCATTTTCCCTGTTTTTGTGTTTTGTTTTAGTGAATCTGCTTCTAAAATATGTAGTTTTGTGGGCAGGGCCATACTTAGAAGCCACAAATTTCTTTATTGTCAAATCATTAACTGGCATGCTTAGCAGCGAGCCGCTCTCCTAAGAACACAGTGTTCCTGTAATGTAATATACGTACTCATAGTGCAAACAGTACCAACAGGGATTCATTACTTGCATTAAACAAAAACATGAATAGCAGAAATCTCCGTCCATTTCAGAAGGGGAGCTGTTACGATATGTCCAAACAAGACGTCTTACGTTTCAGCTCTTCCCAGCAACCGGGACCTCCAACCCAAACAGTTTATTTAAGACTGGAGCTGGACCTATGCAATTACAGCCTCCTCACCTCTTACAACCAAACCCCAGGCGCAGGGCACATTGGCATGCCGCTGGGCTCCTTCACGAGGGTCACATGGTGTCTTGACGGCATTTGTTTTAATGGTTTTGGGCTCCTTTTTTGGACACCTGCCCATCTCTCACTGACTAATGACAGACTGTGACTGTGTTTCCGATTTCTCTCAAAAGCACCTACCAAGAACCTTAAATGTACACTGTGCTGGTGCATGAATCCTGTATTTTATTGTGTGTGCGTGTGTGTGTAGGGGTGGGGTTTGACAACAAGCCACAGACGCATGCACGTCCGCACACTTGCAGGCAGATGAAGAGGGCTGTGTATGTTAAAGGTGGCGTCATCTACATTTCCTCACTTGTCTCTCGTGAGACAGCCTGTGTTGTTTATGACACTATGGCAGCTTATGTAACTGAGTAATGGCTACCACCAACACAGTGCAACACCATGCACACATCTCAACTCTTCACATGCATATTGGTGCCAGGACTTTTCTTGGCCTTAAGATTATTGCTATTCAACCCATAGCTGTTCTCTATCTGCCTGAATTTAAATGTTTCATACTGAAAATCCATGTAAATTTCTCTCTGTTTCAGAGTTGACCCTTGGCCTCAGAGCGACACCCTTCAAGATCTCTTCATCCAGCCTCTCCTCTGGATCCTCCATCAAGGTACAGTCCGTCTTTACAAATTATTTTCTTTGGGAAATGATCACAACATTGAGGCTTGACAGAACCTGTCAAACATGCATTAAAACGCTTTCCCAGTTCCTTCCAATTAAAGATTAACGTTTTGTTTTCATCTGCTATTTCTGTCCCAACTGACTTGAATTCCACCGTGTTTTCGCTGCGTCCCTGTCATGGCAATCACCTATAAAGGCTTGAAAAGCAAGTGAGCCGGGACAGTGAAAGACGGACAGAGTGTGAGAAAAGAAGGGAGAGGAGGGAAGAACAGTGTTTATCAAACACAGAGTGGGTAGCCAGTCACATCTGTCCTTGTAGGGTATGTGAGGGAGAGAGAGGAAGAGGGGAGGGAGGTGCTCCGGGCATTCCTTGTTTTCTCTCGGCAGGCCATGCCCACTGAGATTTATCTGGGAAATGTCTCCTAAATCACACCTGTCTGTCTTCATGCACACCAATTACTGTTCAGCTCCATTAAGGCACATGCAAGTTGATGCAAGTTCTTCATCGTGTCTCTTCTCGGGGTGTTAGAACCCAAAGACGCAACTCTCGCCTCGTTGCGCACTCTGGCTGAAAGTGGACAGAGTCTTTTGCTGATGGTGAAAAGTGACTGCTGGCAGATTGAGCAAAAATCAATCCCCTCCCATACCATTACAGTGACCTCCGGGGTCAGGAGCAACTGCTAAACTCCCCTCTGCTTCATTCCGTAACCTCCTTGCTCCTCCATGAAAGGAAGTGTCCTCATGAATGGAGAGTGAGTGGAGATTGAGGGGGCGAGGAGGAGAAGCGGTGCCCTGTTTACTCTTTAATGGCCGTGTATTCCACTCCCTGTGTTGAGCGCAGCCGTAATCTGGTTATGGGATCATGGAGCTGGATAATTAGGACTGGGAGGAGGCTCCATGGGGCTGCAGGGTGGATTTAAGGTGTTGGAATGAGACTGTCTCCATCAGTTAGGCCCTTGTTGAGACGCAGAAACACAGGGGCAGGGACGAGCTAAGATCCCACAGCAGAGTCTTTCTTGTAGAAAAGGGATTTTGCAGGAGGACAGAGATTCTGCAGGAGATGAGGTTTATTCTTCTCTGAGCTGAATGATGTTACAACATTACCATAACGGCATGCAGGTAACATCTTTGTGTGAGTGCTAATATGTGTATGATGATACTAAGTGTGATGTATCTTGAATTATGGTAACAAAAAAAATGCACATGCAGTTGAAGAATCTGCATCACAAAATCAGCTTTTTTGCCTTCACGGTTTCCAGTAGCAACCCATCAGAACAGAATGATTATAGCCTGCTTCATGTGTCACTCACCAATCTATAGCCTGAAATTGTCACTATCCTGCTAATTCTATTGTTATTCATAACTGCTGGGGATGAGGGTTAAGCCAGGGGCCTGGCTCGTCACTTTATAGGCTCAACAGAGTGCATTCAATGATAAACCACACGGATTTACAAGTTTAAATTTGTGTAAGAGGAGGCTACATGAGTAGTGGATTCATATTAAAATTGCTCATATAAGTTGCTTTTTGTTATTAGAATATTTTCATCTAACTAAAAAGAAGGAATCTCTATCCGTCTGTTAGTTCTCCGATTTTCTCAAAAACTGTTCATCCTATCAGTTTCACACATGGTGGGTGTATTGCTGAGGACCCAAGGAAGTGCAGTGTACTGCAGAGTGTGAACTGACGTAGTTTGGATGAGCGATTCTCAAGAAAACTGAAAAACATCACCCCGCAGAGGAGCGATGTGTCATTCATGAACGATGACAACCGACTCCATCCATCTGACAAATACAAAACACAACACAAGCTAACGTTAGCCAGCAACCTCCAGTGAGTGATGTCAGCCTGTCCTTTCTAACACCCTGGGAACCAGCTGTGGCGTATTGTCATACTACTATGTACGGTGGGTCTGGATTTGCTGCGTTTAGAACTGCGGGGCTGTCCGGCTCTGCAGGTCGATGATATTGAGAAAGCTGCACCAGAGGTCAAGCTATCAGCTCGTTCCCAGCAGGAACATTTTGAACCATCAGTGCTCTCATTATAGCAAGAGGAGTGTGCAGATATCAAGGCAATATGTGGTGTAACATGAGTTTTAATAAGATCTTCCTGTTTAGTGTTGTTGATTGTTGTTTATTGACCACAGTGGTTCCTGTCTGGGACTCTGATCTGTTTGGGTGGTCCGGGCTTCTCCTCGGTGGTCTAACTTCAGCGCTCACAACCTCCACTGTTTCCTTTGTGGTATTTTTTAAATTCCAATAAAACATGTTGATGCTGATATCATCAGTTCTTGCAGTGGATGGCCTATAAATTACAATCCATTTGAGAATGAACGGAGAGACGAGTTTCAGGTGAAACAAACAACAGAAAGACTTTAAAACAGTGACGGACAAATTTAAGTAAAAGAGACAGATCTGCTCCTTCTTATTTATCATAAAAGCAAGACTAAGAGTAAGTTAATCGCAAGGTCAAGATGGTTGCAGTATTTCAGTGCGGTGATGAGAGTTCATTTCAGACAGGTGAGACCGGCAGCTGATTATTGATGCCTCCTGCTCCAAGTGATCACAGCTGCTGCTGCTCGTCTCAGCTGTCCGTCCATGCAGGACCGCTGCACTTGGCCTTGAACACAAATATAAATAATGCCTTAGCTTTATAACCAGGGTGATGACAGGACAGTCAGTCTCATTCCTGCAGTCGTAGAGATTACCGCTGCCAAGCTCCGGGTCACACTGGTAAAGCGCTGCTGCATGAACATGGACACACAAGCCCACTGTCAGTGGGAGATTGTCTCACTGTCACACAGACAGATAAGGACCCCATTGTTACATACTGCTCATCCATGACACATGCTGGTTACCTAACCAGTTCACATGTGTCGCACATTTAAGTCTGGTCTGCTGAGCGGGGTGCAAACTGAGGAGAAAATGTGTGATGAATGTCTGGATGAATTTTCAAAACTGCTGCATTTTATTCCTGATGTTTTACTGCCAGCTTAGCTTTGGATTTCATTAAGAGAGATTTTCCCTCCTTGCTCTGTTGGTCCATCTTCTTGAGACTGAAATCTCTGCACTGCTTTATTTTTGAGCTCTGCTGGAAGCTGCACTACTTTATTTTTGAAAACTCTCACAATAGTCACAGACACATATAATTTCATCCGATTCGCTCTCCTGCTGCAGAAGTACAGACTTTACATGCATGCAGAAGCTTGTAGTGGATGTGTATACACTTCGCAGGGCAGCTTCATTCATAATGTTGGCATTCAAAGTCTAAATCGACATTTGAATGCTGCACAGCTTTTCCCCCCATGTCATTCATTCAGTTTAAAACTGGTATTTCTGCACAGTAGCTGACAAAAATGAGGCTGCACTAATATTATCAACATTATACTATTTGTAGAATTAGATTCAACTGTTGGCTGCGGAGGTTGACTGATGAGGTATTTCATTAAATTAATTTCATTTCATTAGATTTTGATTTAATTAAAAAAGACTGAGCTACTCAATCTGATGAATCACTTTATTCAAAGTGAGGATTTCCTTTGAGGATGATGACCTTGTAAAATATAACAACGGACGTTCCAAGCTTCATCTGAAAACCTCAACTGAAGCTTCGGATGTAAAATGAATGTCATTCAGCACTGTCTGAGCCCTTTCTAGTCGTTTTATTCTTCGTTCTCCTTGTCTTTCTACATCACTTTGCTTTACTGTGGGTAAAGTGCTTCAGTGCTTTGATGCATGGTCAGACTAGAGCCATGTCCTTCTTGGGTTTTGACCCACTTTCCCTGCTGTCAGTCACATTTCTCTCCACTTTCCCTCGAGGCCAGACTCTTCCTGGGAACTGTTGTGCTTACCTGTAAATCCCAGGAGAGACCACAATGTTTTCCGCTGAATGCCAATCCTGATTATTCTGATCTTAGATGATTCGTGCACTGTGTTTTTGTGTTCAGATGATTAAAGACACTGGCTATACACAGTCAGTGAATCCCTCTTTTTAAAATCAGTGTAATGCTTGTGATGTATTTGCAGGTCATAAAGAATTACAGCTTTATCATGTGTAGCCTTGTGCTTCTCATCAGTCTGCATTCAGAAATGCAGCATGTACAGTCCCATTTCTCTGCATGGACTGCAGTGTGCCCATAAATCTTGAGCAGGCAATTAAAAGATGTGCTCTAGCATCTTGCACTATGAACAACGTCACACACAGACTTCTGTCAGCGCTCTTGGGGAGCTCTTAATTTAACACAAAAGCACTTGAAGCTTCCACACGAGCAGCAGCCGGGCCCCTGCCGCTCTGCCAGAAAGCCTAAAACAAAATCTTGGACGGGCTGTGATGTCTTTCCCAGCATCCTCGCCTAGAGCTGTGGAGAAACGGGCCCCAGCTCACCCTCACTGGTCACCCAGTCTGCTCTGTCATGGCTCTAAACACATTGTCCTTCATGGGCTGATCCTCCCTCTGGCGGTCTGCCTTAAATCACAGTCATGCAACACAACTGACCTGATTAGCCATGACTCAGCATTTTTTCAGAAAGCAGCGTGAAGAGGAGTTAAACACTAATGTATAAGGCACATCTAAACCCTTGTCTCCTGCCAACTGAGGTGTGAAGGACAGGGGCTCTAAATAAAAGGAAAGCTGAGAGAGGGAGGGGCGAGTTTTCTGAATTGTTGTCACCACCGTTTCCCCTGTGCCCTCCTCCACCGGTGCCCCAGCACTGACTGGCTCAGTGGAATGATGGCTGGGCAGGAGATAAATGGACATGTCCACAGCACCTGGACATAAGGGGGTGGGGCTACTGCTGCCTGGGAAACGGGATTCCTTGCATGCTCATTGGCTGTCAGGGTGCTGGGTGGTGAAGAGGGGAGATTTGCTGGGGGTATAAAGAACGTGCATTGTTTTGAAAAGTCTGCAGACAGACGGACAGAGAGGGCCACGACCGTTTGATCTCTCTGATCCTACACCCAAACTTAAGTTTTTGGGACTCTTAAGTGGATTTAAAGTAAAAAGACTTTGGGTGCAGCTGGTCCGGCCATGCCTGGAGTGAACCTGGACTTCCTCCCAGCCTCGGAGGCTCCAGAGGATTTGGGCAGCCCAGATAGTGCTTGTGCCGAGTCGGGCCTGGAGGAGGTGATTGGTGATCTGCTTGCTCAGGAGGAGGCGGAGGATGAAGAGGAGCAGTTTTGCAAGAGGAAATTTGAATTAACATTACGGTGTGCGGTCGGGGAGATGCATAGTGATCTGCAGGCCTTTGGGAAGCGAGTGGACGCTCGTCTGCAGGAGGCAGCGGCTCAGATGGCTCCTCTGGCCGAGGCCTTTGCCAAGCTGCAGGAGGAGAACCTGAGGCTGAGATTTCAGCAAGAAAGGCTGGTGAGGCAAGTGGAGGCCCTGTGCCAGGTAATGGGGCTACCTGATCCCTCACTACACGATCATGATAGCTCACCTTCAGTTCCATCCGAAACCAAAACTCCATCCAGTGATTTTCCAACATCATCCAGTGATGCTTCAGCCTGCACACCCCAGGACACTCCACCTGAAGCACCACTTGATGCTTCATCCTGCACCCTCCATGATTCTCCATCCAGTGCAGCTCAGGGCACTCCAGCTAGTGCTCCTCTGGATACTCCATCAAGCGTACCCCAGGAACCTATATCATACCCCCAGGAGGACTCAGACTCTGAATCTACTGAGACGAGCACACTTCAGAATTCAGAGCCTTCACCTGTCCCTCACTCACCCACCTTTGCAACCCGCCGCTCCCTCTCTGCTCCCTCTGTGATGGCAAACGTATCTTGCAGCAACAGCACGGTACTGCTCTCTGTTAACGGTTCTGATCATGACCCCTTTTAATTCAGATAAGCTGCTCGACAAATGGGAATGTCTTTTGTTCCTGTGTTGACAATACCTGAGGAGCAGCTGACCATGAGCTTTATGTGCCAAGCCGATGACACTCTGTTCTGCTCACGTACTTGGTGACCTACTGTTCCATCTCTCTGAGCTTTCCAATGGTTTTAATCTGACATTATGTCCTCACCTCATTTTAAAAAAGCTTGACCATCTCAGCTGTCAGTCCGTTTTGACAGATTGTGTTTATGTGGAGGACTTCACTGCAGTCTGTCATGGAGGTATTCTAATCCTCTAACACCATGTGTTTTTGATCGTGTCCTGGCTGGCACTCGTGTGTGTGAGTGTGTCCGCATGCAAGTGTTCTGTTGAGTGGATACACTTCCTGCTGGAGGAAAGAATGACCGCGCTTTAATCCCGCACTAAAGTTTCATGAAAGCCTCCATAATGTTCACTTTGGCAGAAACATGAACTTAGCATTAGTCGTTATTCAAAAAGGTAACTTGGCTTCAGAACAAGAGCGATTTAAGGTTGTACATTCCCGTTGTACAACAACTTGGCCCTCATCTTTAGCTTTGTTTGCTCTATGTACTGAGTGCATACTGTGTGTGTGTGTACTTGTGTGTGCACTGGTGACATTTTGAGGGATATTGAGTCTTTGCAACATTATCTTCAGTTATTCAACCATCCAGAGTTCATTTTCCTCTCTAATCCAGCAAAGACAGCTGGGTCTGCCAATCAGCTGCTTCAGATGGACTTGTCTCAATTGTTACTCCACTCAGTAGACAGATGGTTGTGATAATGAGGGGTGACCTTCTGGCCATTTTCCCTATGCCATTGTGCAACATCAGTCATTCATAATTCTGCTGGTAGAGGCTGTAAGTGGTGACTGAAAAAGTTCTCAAACAGATTTTTATGCCACACTGATTCTGCTGATGAATACACCGAAGCTGCATTAAACATGACTGGAGCACTAAGGTTATCTGGGATTTTCTCACCCCACACACATTCCCCTTTTGCCTGACTCAGAGCCCTGTTTAGCTGTGTTGCGTCCCAAAACATTCCTTGTCGGTCAAGTGCCTCTCAGTCCAGTTTGTCCCATGTCCAGAAAAGTCTTAAAACCACCCGTGATCATGCAGCGCTGTGGCTGTGCTGGGCATTGTCCCTCCCTGGTGAGAGCTGGCCCGGCTGGGGCCCTCAGGGAGGAGAACCGGGCAGCTGTGGATAGGGACGGGGCCAGCTGTCTGAGCTATATCTGGACCTGGACTCAGTTACAACAAAAGCAGTGAGGCCACAGCTAGAGCCTAAAGTCTGCCACAGGCATTCAGCAGCATATAAAAATGCAAGAGGTGTTTTCTGTAGGATTTATGATCACTCAGAATATGCTGGTAGATAGCCAGGTTTACATTAATAACCTCTAAGGTTATCTTTGCTCTTACGGTGCTCTTGGTCCTCCTCAGCATGCTCCTAAGCTCTTTACTTTTGCTCCGACTCTCATCTCTCTGTGTTGCACTTTCCAGAAATGATGGTTTTAAACTCCTCAGAGTTTATATGTGCTAATATATTGTTCCCATCTTAAAGCCATAGTGGTGTACCATAGCTGTCACATAAACTCTTGAATCACAGCAGCTCAGTATCATTTAGACACTCAGTGTGTCAGTCACACTCCATGAACCACGCTAATAGTAACTTGGCAGAGTTGCTCTCACTCTCAGGAGGCAGAGGGGATGGAATAAATGATGAGATATGGTGAGTGGGCAGTCTTGGTACAAAAAGAGATTATTAGAGGGAGCCTACCTCACACGCTCAGGCCTATTATGGCTGCAGTGTGTTTAACCTAAATCCTCTTGTGCTTATTACATCCCAAATGTCAGCAAGCTTCACTTATTTTTTTTTTTTTTAAATCCTCATCCTGGTTTCATAAGTGCACAACATATAAAACCTGAGCTCCAGGTTAGAGGACTGTGCTTGCAGGAGCTCTCAGATTGCAATGCACATATCCAACTAAGGTCACAATTTCCTTTTTCCTTTTTGCCTGAAATCTGGGACTAGTTATTGTAATCATGCGTCTTTCTGTGTGTCTGTGTGTGTGTGCGCTGTTGCTCACGCTGTGTGTGTTGTGTGTCTTGTGCAGATGGAGACGGAGCCTGTGGTGGCCTCTGAGCCGGTGTTTTCAGTTGGACCGTCCGTCCAGGTGCCGTGTCACGTCCCAGCCATCCCCAACGGCTCCGCCACTCAGGCCAAAGCCGACGAGCGCTCCGGAAAACTGACTGCCGAACAGCTGGCTGCTATCGAGGATGAAGAGCTCCTTGACAAAATGGTACTTCACACCCAAGTTATAAATCTGGATGATTTAGATTTAAAAGCACCACTTTGTAACAAACAGAGCAGTTTTAGGCACGAAAAGAGTTTGTGTGTAAATCTCGCCAGTTATGTGAGAGTATATTTGGAAAAGTCACAGCTCAGTGTTGTGTGTATGCACAATGCTATGTTAGAACTGCATGCATAAATAGAGCCGTGCCACTTTGGCTTTTTGTGAGGTAAGACCTCTCATTGTTTCCATTTGTGTTCTTTTTTTTTCCTTCCCACAGCTGGATGAGTCAAAAGACTTCGAGGAGAGGAAGCTGATCCGTGCAGCCATGAGAGACCTTCGCAAGAGAAAGAGAGGTAACAGAGAGGAAACCACTCTTCTAACTGTTATTCAAACTACATTAAAGCTTTTGTGACGTGCAATTTTTTTAATCAAAGGTGCACACATCTTTAATGTCCTTTTTTCCTCGAGATTATCAGCATTTCTTTCTGTATTTTCTCTACAAATTCGACACAAGCTTGCAATTTCCACATTATTTCTATCCACTCTGCCCTCAGAGGCCATGCTGGGATGCACTCAAGAGGAAATAGGTAGGGGAGGTTGGTGTGCAGTGTGCATTAAGAATAGATTCTTGCCTGCTTTTGTCTTTTTTTGTTCACCGTATTATTCTTACCTCTCAGATTTCTGTGGTGGATGATGAAAGATGTTGACAGTTTGGTTAATGTGCATGAATCCTTTTCTTTTTTTTTGATGTGGGGTGTTTCACATTCACCTCAGTGTGCTGCAACATCGTGACTGAATTGTCTCCCACATTTAGTGTATTCTGTTTTGCAGTGAGCATGCGCCATATGGTTTCAGCGCGCCTCTGGTTGCATTGAGCTGACAGTTGAACCTCTTAATTAGATTCTCAGATCTGAGTCTGCGCTGGAAAAATCTGTAAAAGTTCAGTGCACTCAGCGGCATCGAGCATACAAAGGGTCTAAGATGGCCCTTTGTGCCCTAACCTCTGCTGGTTTAGCAAAAAATAAGATTAACGTTGCACAGTATGATTAAATATCAGTGTAGGTGTTAAACCATCATCAGTATTCTGGACATTGCCAAACCTGACAAAGCCTTCTGCAGGGGACGATCATGTGTTCGCTCTCTTTGATCTGTGATGTTTGTGCAGTGCATATTACTCGACAGCTTTGGCTGGGCTGTGTGCCTCCCACCTGCGGGTGTTTGTGCATTCAGAGGAATTTTACGGTACTGTGGAAAGAATGCTGAAATGTATCACCTCAAATTTGGAAGCCATGTTTTAATCCATCTTTGTGGCAGTCAGATGAGGTGCTGGCAGTTTGTTTAGGACCTCCAGTCCTCCTCCTCCTCCTCCTCCTCCTCTTTTTCCACTGACATCATCTCTCCTCCTTCCCCATCACCTCTCCATCCCTTCTCTCCTCTCCTCCTCCTCCCCCAGACCAGAGAGAAAAGGAGCGTGAGACCCGCCTGCAGGAGCTCCGGCAGCAGAGAGAGGAGCGAGCGCAGAAGGGTCGCGCCGGTGTCGGAGCAGGAGAGGTGGTGATGAGGAAGGTGGAGAAGTCAGCAGATGGCTCCAGCCTCAGCCAAGTCACCAAGACAGACCGCTTCGCCCAGTCTGGTAGTTTTTTTCTTTTCTTTTCTTTTCTTTTCTTTTCTTTTCTTTTCTTTTCTTTTCTTTTCTTTTCTTTTCTTTTCTTTTCCAGTGCATTTCTGAACCTTCTTTAAACCCTCCTTGAACCTGTATTTAACCACTCAAGTCAACAAAGAACTTGAGCTCAGCAGCGATTCCTTACTCTGCAAACACAAAAGGCGTCTTGGGAGGAAAAAGGGAATAACAGAGCAGCAAAACATAATGAACAGTAAAAGCAGATGGAAAACAAATTATAAGGACACTGAAAGTCATGAAGCTGAGCCTCTCCAACGTATAAATAACTTAAAGTGCGTATTTGTGTGTTTAGATGATGGGAGCAGATCATCACGCAGCACTGTCGTCGAGGCCAGCTATGTGCAGAAAACAGACAGTGAGTCATTGTTTTGTTTCACTCTCTGGCTCTTTTACATTACTATACAGTCCCATCGGCAATGGCATTCACATGTGCGTGTTTCTTATTTCAGGAGGGACAGTCCAGTCCAAATCATACAGCTTCACCTCATCCACATCATCCTCCTCCTCTAATGCAAGCAAAAAAGTGGGCAGGTCGGTTATGAAACGTCAGCACAGTCTTTACGCTAAGTTTCAAATCCCTGCACTTTCACAAATGAACTTGCTCTCTCTCTGCCTCAGCGTGTTCGATCGCGAGGATGACACGTCGTCCCGCAGCGGCGGTTTGGCCGCCGTGGAGCGAAGGCAGACGGAGAGACGCAAGGAGCTGATGAGGGCTCAGACTCTGCCCAAGACCTCCGCCATGCAGGCTCGCAAAGCCATGATAGAGAAGCTGGAGAAGGAGGGAGGCGGGTAAGAGATAAACAGAGAGTTATTACTACCAAAGAAAGAAAAGGAACAGGTCAGAGCATGTAAATATTAACACAAACCCAACTTTTCTTTTAGCCCTGGAAATCAGGCAGTCGCCAAGGTAAACAAGGTTCAGCGTTCCACAAGCTTTGGTGTACCCAACGCAAACTCCATCAAGCAGATGCTGCTCGACTGGTGCCGCGCCAAGACCCGCTCGTATGAGGTGAGCCAGGCATCACAACAACCCACTGTGTTCTTAATGTCAGCCAGCGAAGCTTTAGCTGATCATATTCTCCTGCTCTGGGAATGTTTCCATCGCTTATCTATCACTGCCTCCATATTTATTCTGTTTGTCTTCTCCCTCAGCATGTGGATATTCAGAATTTTTCATCCAGCTGGAGTAATGGCATGGCATTTTGTGCCCTGGTGCACAATTTTTTCCCTGAAGCCTTTGACTACAGCTCCCTGAGCCCCAGCAACCGCAGACAAAACTTTGAGGTGGCCTTCAGCACAGCAGAGTGAGTACTCCTAAAGAACGCGTTTGTCCAAGTAACATGTCCACTAACCACATCAGTTCTGTTGTTGTTGTTATGAAGTTTTGACTACGAGAGAGAGCATCACCCGGCTCTGTTGGAGAAACCACATCAAGTGCAGTGAACCTTCCTTTTTGTTAAGCTCAGCAGAGATGTGAAGAGTACGAGGAGGAAGCAGCAGAAGAAGCCACCGCGGGCTTAGCTTTCCTCTTAAACACATAGACATTATCTTCCAGGGAGTGAACAAACAGCGTGCTGTGCTGCTCCCAGCCCAAACCAACACATTTGTCTTTCTCTCATTCCTCCGTAACGTTCGCTCCCAGCTTTCATTCAGTCCCGCTCTTTGCCAACATCCACTTGAGCCTGAAGCGCAGAGATGGACTGAAAACGCGTGGAAGCTGCTCGACTGGTGTCCTGGTGTTAACTCTCCCTGTCTCTCCCAGGTGTATCGAGTCACCTCAAGGCTGAGCGAGCCCCATTACTGCCACTAATTACTCCACCTCTAAACCTCCACTCTCCATCTGTCCTCTACTATGCTGTGACACCCTCCATCTGCTGTAAACCAGAGAGCCATGAGCAAACCCTCCCCAGTCAACCACCAGGTTAAAAAGAAACGGACGAGCTCTCGGCTAGCAATATTTTCCCTTTTTTTACTCCTGATCTCTCTTCATCTTCTCTCTTTCTCATCCGTCTTGCATCACACCAGTCACATTTGTGATGCCCCCCCACCCACCTGTGTGTGTGTATGTGTGCTCACATGCTCCCTCATAGGATAATGATATGATTATCACAGCCCCCATCTTTCCACCTTCGTGTTGCACTGTCACTTCCTCCCCTCGTGCACTCCTGACCCTCCCAACAGTTTGCTGGAATACCAACACACACACACACACACTGTCACACACACACACACCATCCCGTGCACCAGTGTGTCTTTAGAGTCACCGTATGGTTTTATCTGTGTGTTTTTGCAGAACCCTTGTTGTTTTTTTCAGCGTGTCTCGTATGTCTGACAGAACGTAGTCGTACTGAAATGGTCGAAAGTCTCTCGTCTTATGCACAGAAAAAAACAACAACAAACAAAAAGGCTCAATGAGCATCACCTGACGCTCATTTGACGTTTTGTTTTGTCTTATGTATGTGTGTGTTTGTTTGCCACGTAGTGTATGTATATGTGTGAACACAGAGAATGTAATGTTATTGTTTCTTTTTGTGTCCTTTCTCTCTCCCTCTGTCTTTTCACCCTCATTCTTTTTCATTTGGCTGCTCACTGCTTTATCTGTGGTTTTTTTCCTCCTCTTCCTTCCTCTCTCTCCCACACTTTGTCCACTATCTCTTGTCCCTTCTCTCTTCTCCTTCTTATCTGTACTTCATTCTTCCTCCTCCTCCTCTACTTTGTTTCTCTCTGTTTGGGTCTTTCCTTCCTCTCCTCGTCCTCCCCCTCCTCTCTGCCGGGTGCGGGCACAGGAAACTAGTGGACTGTCCCCAGCTGTTGGATGTGGACGACATGGTGAAGATGCGCGAGCCGGATTGGAAGTGTGTGTATACGTACCTGCAGGAGTTCTACAGGGGTCTGGTGACGAAGGGCCTGGTTAAAACCAAAAACTCCTCCTAGAGTCGCTCCTCACCTAAATCTGAACCCATGGTGAGAGGGGGGGTGAGCCTATGAAGGAACCTCACTTTGGTTCTGACAGACTTGATGTGATGGAAGGGGTGTGTATGAGTGTGTGTAACCAATGTTTTAAGCAGCTGATAGGATTTCCATCAAACATGGTGGTTCAGAAAACTCCTTTATTGGCTGCTTTTGGATATTTGATCCTTCATGTTAATCTGAAGCTACCGAGGTCCAAAGTACCAAACATGGTATGCCTGTGTGTATGTGTGAACGCGTGTCCATGTGTGCATCTCTGCACAGCCAGACTATGGCCCAGGCAGAGAGCCAGGACCATCTGCAGCTCAACACTTTAAAAGGAACTGCTGCATCACAATGTTTCAAACTGAGGAGTTCAGAAACAAAGCAGTTAACGGAAAGGATGTGTTGTCCACTCACTGAGTTTTTAATCAAGCGGGAGATCACAGCTGTTTATGCACTTGGCTTTTAAAGCCTTTTAAAGATACTGTAATAGTAATGTGCAGAATTACTCGTGTCTACAGTTGCTTGAATAACAAGACAGATTTTATGTTGTTGACATATTTTCTCATGCAAGAGATTTATGCTTGTGCTGTTCCTGCTACTCTTTGTTTGTGTGGGGCGTCTCAGTTTTCCATCATGTGAAGATAACGCCACCCTGTGGTCACTCCTTGCATAGCTCACACATGAGGTCTTAGATTCGAAAACTGTTTATTGAAACACACTGTATTACTGACATTTATTTATAGGGAGCTTTTAAACAGTTTTCCACACAGTGATTTAGTAAAAAAAAAACAAAAACAGAATAAGTAGAGCATAACCACAACAAAGAAGGGCCAGAGTTCACTAGTGTGTGTGTATGTGTGTGCGTGTATGAGTGCATGCGTCAAAGCGTGACAACAGTATTTTTAGCTATTGTAGTCTCACCGGTTTGGTTACTGATCATGAGAAAGTACCTGATGGATGATTAAATATGAAATCTGAAGAGAATGTCCTCCTCCCTGCTCCATCTCTGGTCCTCTCCCATCCTCGCTCTTCATCGTCCTCTTTCTCACACACACCGTCTCTTGCATGCCTGTTCCTCAGGACGTACGCCAACTGCATGCCTCTGCTGGAAGTGGAGGACATGATGATCATGGGCAACAAACCCGACTCCAAATGTGTCTTCACCTACGTCCAGTCTCTGGTCAACCACCTGCGCAGATACGAGATGTCCATGGGTCGGCCTTGTGACCTCTGACCTGCGCACAGTGAAGCGTTCAGCCTCGACGTGGCGTCGGCCCCCTCCCGCAGCCCTGACCCCTCCCCAGCTCCATCTTCACCTGCTGACCGCCTCCACACTGACAGGCCGGGTCACAGCGTTGCACATCTTTGATGGACAAGTCGGGGAATGTGTGCGTGTGTATTTGTGTGTGTGTGTGTGTTTGTGTATCAGTTTGCTTATTATCTTTGTTGGCAGTGGTGATGTGTATTCATTATTTCAGTTCTCTTCTGGACACACATTGTTAACATAAAGTCCACGTTTCTCCAGCGAGAGAGCGCCAAAGTTTTTATAAGACGACCTTTTTAAGCTTTAAAATTCTTTTTGTACTCCAACGCTTTGTACCAGGTGATATTTAACATGCAGTGTCTGTGTCACTACGCGAGTGTACTGAAAAATGCATCCAGAGAAAGAAGAGAAATATTTTTATGGTATTTCCCATTTTAATTTATTTATATCTACATTTTTCTCAGCTAGACTTTTGTTTTGTAATTCCACTGAAGAAGAAAAATATGCCCAACCTTAGGATGCATTATTTGGTTTTCATTTCGGTACTTTTTCATTTTTACCAAACTTGGGTTGCTTGAAGTATTTTAATTAAGTTATTATTCTTGTGTTGATGTAATCAGTCAGCATGTTACTATTTAAAACATGAGCACAGGGATGCAGCGTTGTTCTTGTTGCAGAGTGATGTCACCTTTCTGAACTCTACGGTGGCTACTGAGAACGCGTTTTTTTGAACATTGTACTCATCCTGTATTACTGTATCGTCATTTTATTATTCTCACAGCAAAAATGCTCGTTTTGCTCTGCTTGACCTCACAGCAGTGCTGCCATCATCGCCCAGCATCGCTGCTTTGCCCTGCCAAACACACTCACACACAGCTCTTTCCCAGGGCTCCTTATTTATGCTTGAGTAGATGTTTTTGAAATATATTATTTTGTATTTTGTTAGTGTGTACATTATTCGTTTAAAAGTTTTGTTCAAAGCAAGTCCATAAGCTCAATCTACCAGCAGGTTTCGTGAAACAAATTGGTCACTTTTTGGACAAGTTAATGGGCCTGATGAAAGCCGGCTTTCTGCTTAAAGTTTATTATCATGACTGAACGTAACTGCCAATTGTATATTTTACAACATGAAGCGAAGGCAAATTTTTAAATGAAGATTTTTATTCAGCTTGTAAAATTAAGGTTCCTTTTGAGAAGTCGTATAAAATCCGATCAGAGCTGATTTAGATGAGACATATTTCTTATTAAAGCTCTGTTTTTAGTAGATTTAGAGAAATGACTTGAGAGTTTTTCCACTGCTGCCGACTAAAAAAAACCGATAACCTTCCACGAGGCAGCGAGTGCTGTACATAAGAGCTTAAACACATTATAATTTCATGTTTCTGTGCACCACAGTTAAATGTGAATTCAAATTAAACCAATTTGAGAAATGAATGTGTTTGTGGGGGATTATTGCTCTGAACTGTCTCATAAAACATTTTCCTACAGCAGATTATTCCTTTCGAGTGTCAAACATGCTTACGATCACACTCCACCTATGGGTAGTTCACAGTAATGAATATTCAACACAGAAAGGACCAGGGATGAGATTATTTTTCTTGTATTTTATTATTTTCGTCTTTTCCAGTGCTTCCACTGGAATCCTCTTGTGTATCTCAGTCCAACCCACCAGAACATGTAGCATCAACCTCAGGCCAGTCTGACAGTTTTCAGCCTGAGGCTTCATTCAGTTTCACAGCAGGTAGGAAGCAATCAGACACACAAGAGAACCCAAGTGAGACGAGGATCCTGAAGATGGCTGACATGAAGGATCAAAAAAACAATAAAACATTTCCAGTCTTTGTGTGGGGGGTAGAAAAGCCCTCACGAAGTGGCCTGTTGGGTTAGTTTCACTGCAACAATAAAGAACAAACAGCAAGAAAAGTATGTGCAAATTCAGACTGTAGACCTTTTCAGGGTCTCATCCTGCTGCTAAGATTCTGTCCTTGCACAACAGCTGATCCATGATCTGCTGGCCCTATTTTCACATGACAAGCATTTCTGTCATCAGCGGCAATAACCAGCTGGTCGTGGAGCAGCTGTGTGGCTGAACGGTGCTGTGAGATTCCTACTTTTCTCCAATCCTGACAGGTTATAGGTCAGTATGCTCGACTTCTTCTTTGGGCTCCGAGGAGGCATTCTCCGTGGCAAGAGTGGAAGTGGAGGGTCTGTAAGCCGCCTCCTCTTTAAACGGGCTGTCTTTGGCTGGAGAGAAGCGGAACTCCTCCGGCACCTCGTCCTCAGGTTGAGCCCTCTTGTAGAAACCCAGCTTCTCCAGCAGCTCGTTGATCTCAGAGCGGGTCATGTCGGACAGGGCGATCCGCTGTGGGACACACACACAGGTTAAATGATAAAGTTAGAGCTTCACTACCCAATACTGTATATTAACATATCTCATAACCTACTGCATGCTACCTGCCAATCACTGCACTGCACACAAAGCTGGTGACTCGCAGGTGAACGTTTTGATGGGATGCATGAAACATAAATAAAACGGAGTTTTGCTACTTGCTCAAATCAAATCAAATCAAATCAAATCAAATCAAATCAAATCAAATCAAATCAAATCAAATCAAATCAAATCAATCTTTATTTATATAGCACTTTTCATCCATAATAAAATGCAACACGAAGAGTTAAAAACAATATAAATCAAAATAGAACAACACTAAAAACCCATCCCTCCCACCCTCCATATGCACAAACACCCACCCTCAACTACATGCACACACACACACACACACACACACACTCTCACCACAGACAGTAGCAGGGGTAACGAGACATGGCAAGGCACTGAGGATTGAGGAGAATCCCACCTTTGGGGTCGTCCACACCAAGAGGAGTCATCAGGGACTGTGAGCACAGGGGGCGCCCGCACCCGGGCCCACCTGACCCTGACAGACCAGCGGACCCCCACACCAAGGCAGGGAGTCCCCCCACCAGCCGGGCCGAAGGGGCCCGAGGGCAGCGCCCCCGGCAACAGATCAGACACATCTCTCAGTGTGGAAGACAACATATTTAATATTTTACCTCATCAACTTCATGGATTTTTGTAAATATATGCAAATTCTGAATCAAAAATGTCAGGTCAGGAGCAACAAAAGACTGGGAAAGTGGTGGAATTCTCCAAAAACACCTGTTTGGAACATTCCACAGGTAATCAGGTTCATTGGTAACAGGTGATAGTAACATGATTGGGTATGAAAGGGGCATCCTGGTAAGGCTCAGTTGTTCACAAGCAAGGATGGAGTGAGGTTCACCACTTTGTGAACACATGGCTGAATGCAGGATATTACTGCATGGGCTCAGGAACACTTTACAGCTGAGGATAAATACAGTTTGTTTGCAAATGATTGCATTCAGTTTTTATTAACCTTTAACACAGTGTCCCAGCTTTCTGGGAATGAGGTTGTTGACAGGCAGTTATTTTTTCAGGGTTTGATGTGGAGTTCTGCACCCAAGTGGCCAAAAAAAAATGCAAATTAATGCAGCTTTTGGAACACATATAAATAAATAAGCTAAAGCAAATCGCAACTGCCACACAGTAGATGCTGTAATCACATTCCACATATATGAGCTTTAATGTACTGCAAAACGAAGACTTACATCCAGCTCTTCATAGTAGTGGTTCAGGAGGACAAGCTCAGGGTCAGCCCCAGGAATATGCTTCATCACCAGGTTATGGCTGAGGTGGTGATGGTCAAGGATTGGCAAGGAGAGAAAATGCTGAAATATTTACAACTTCTATGCAGACGCATCTAAGAACAAGCAGCAGCGGTGTGCTTGTGTCAAAGGATACTAAAGAGGAATGTCCTGGACAACAAAGGCTTTGACCTGCAGACAGAGGAGGGGATTAATGTTTTTCACTGGTTTCACTGACAGATCTGCGGGGGATTATGTGAAACCCGAGATGTGAGGCGTCAAATGTTACAGTGAATGTTTTTTTTTGGGCAGGGATTAAGCTTTGGTGTGACACTGGTGCTCAGTGTGTTGTCTGTTTCTCCTCCTATTGATTAACAGACTGAGACTTACCTCTCTGAGCCTGTTCAGCTGTCATCCACCACATGTCTGGAGAGAGAACACACACACAGGGAAATGATTAGAGGCAGCTCTCACACTTTTCAAACGGGACATCGGCTGGATTCAGAATAAGACCCATATTTCTGCCTCTGAATGTGCCTGCATATTTTCACTGTGCTGCAGTTTTGGGGTTGGGTTCCTTGTTGGAAAACACTTCAGTCGGTCTCTGTAGTGATCTGGTGTCACTGCAGCGCTGACTCCTTTGTGCAGAGCACAGATTTAAGAAGGCTCCTGGGAAGGATGCCTAGCCTGGAAATGTGAGCCTCAGGTAGTGAGTAGCAGGTGTGACTAACACAACAATAGCAAACAGATAACAAGCTTTTCAGTGATGCTGGCAGGGTGGTGCTTTGGTGACACCCCGGGGGGAAAAAGCACGGTTTCTCACAAAAAGAAGGGTCGAGTTACAGGAACTTTTGCAGGAATCCGACCTCCGGTTACACACCCTCAGCCCCTTTTCAGATAAAAAGTCATTTTGTTGAGGATTGTCTGGTTATTTAAGTTAATAAAACATTGCTGACCCAGCCTGTTTTCTTAATTGGGTACTATACTGTAAACGCATGGAGACTCCCCTTGGAGAGGCACTCACGCATGCGCCCAACATGGAAACTTAGGGAATAAAACGCATCCATTCACACATTCCGCTGCAGACATCAGACTCAGAACAGGTCCTCATCGCCCCGGCCAACGGTCACTCTTAATATAATCCAGCCTGCTCTGGTGTATGATGCGTAGTACGGTGAACGGTGTTACTGTACCTCCACCCTCGCCTTTGCGAGCCCATCCAGCTTCTTCAGGTCCACATCGTAGGCCGAGGCGCACTGAAGTAAACTGGCCAACACGATCAGCCACATTATTTCTCCTCCTGGTTCAGATCGCGGACCAGGACTCTGCTCTGCTCCGGGACCAGTGCCTGCAGATGTTTTTCAGGTGAGTAAGGTAACTGAGGCTGAAGGGAAGGAGGAGAGATGATGTGCAGCGATGTCACGTCCGGACCTCTTTGCCACGTCAAATATTTCTCCCAGAGGAGAGCGGGGGAGGCGTGTGCACGGCTCTCATTGGTTATCTGCGAGATCCCCATCAAGATACGGCTAATCCCATAGATTTGAAATGCAAACTGTGGTTAATCCTCGCGAATGTTAAAAGGGAGGAAATCACTTTATACGACGTCAAATAGGCTGACATATTGCCATCTTATTTTCTGTATTTATTATCTGCAAGCCGATGATGGCAGATGGGCTGATACTGTAATGAAGATACTGTACAAACATCACTGTAAACACAAGTCCTTAGATGTAGAAGACGAAGTGGTAAATTGATCTTTAGGGTAATGAAATACTTGTTTCTAGGACTTTATTCAAAGGGGATTTAGATTTAGGAGGAGTCACTTGTTAAAAAAATCCTGTCAAGAAATGGGATCTCTGCCGCGTTAAGTGATTTTATAAAGAGCATATGGACGCAGATCTATTAAATGATGGAATAATGATGTTTGGTCACCAACCTCGAAGTAATTGTCGACCAAATGGCTCAGTTAAAGCTGACATGATCATACTAAAATATACATTCTGTTTACTTAAATTCTGTTTATGTCAAAAACATGTTGGCTGAACGCAACTGAATGCCACTTTTAACATGCTATTGTCATGCCATAAGCTTCATAAAATACCACAAAATTGCATCGATGTTTCTAATACCTCTGAATCAGTTCCAACAAAAAAAGAGCTTTTTAAACTGGGCATTATGCAACTGTAAGCTTTACAGAGGCAGCATTTATTGCTGGGCTTCTGGATTATATTATTGTACTGTGTGGACAATAATATAATATATTAATGTGTTTTTATTATTGTGCCCACCACATTATGTGGGGTGTTTGTCTAATTTTCCAAATGTTACCTCGTGAGACAGGATTCAAGCTGTCTTTGAAGAGGAAGACTTCAAAAGCAGTTCAGGAGACATTAGATCTGAATGCATTTTGATGTTGCAAAGGAAGCTCAGACCGAGGAACGCTGAAGGGATGTAATGAGGAAAGCAGCCAAGAATAACCAAGAACACAGGTACACTGACCTACTACCATCATGCTGCACAAAATCTGTGCTGTTGTCAGTGTGATTCATAGCAGAAGCAGAAGAGAAAGACATACAGCACTGCTGGGCCACGTGAGAATAGGCCCACTGAGAGGATGAAAAAAGCCAAAAAGATCAAGTTTTAGTATTGCACCCAGTAAGGCTCAACTTACTTCTACTGTTTTGTAACTGGGCCAAAAGACTACAGCGTTTTTGATGTTGTGCCTATGCATTTACTGCATTCTCCATACTTTCCATGAACAACCTCAAGTATGAACACAAATGAGCCATTTTCTATGATATAGCAGTGCTGGAAGAGCCTCAGTGTGTCACATTCTACCCCATTATTATATAGGAAAAAATAAATATCATATCTACCGCATGTTATGACCAATGTTACATCACTGTTGAATACTATATATATACATGCTATGAGATATTTTCCACCACAGGAGGATACAGTATATGGGGGTGTGTGTCGTAAGCTTTCAACACATCCTGCAGTAATTAATGTATTTCTGCATGCTCGTGGTAGCTTCAGGCAAATATCTTCATCTGCACAGTTTTCCTCAACCAGCTTTGGCCTTAAAGGGCACACATACACACACACACACACACACACACACACACACACACACACACACACACAGAAGGATATGTTTCTGACTCATTCATTTCATAAAGGCCACAGGCATTTAAGAGGTCATGGAGACTGACGAGTGCCCTCAGGTGTTGCCACAGCAGCACAGTATTCCATGTTTGGCTTGGTGTAGAGGTGTTTTAGCTTCCTAGAAGTGAACTGGTGTCAAAATACTTTTAATAGTTATGTATCAGTATAGGTGCACCATCTAGACCTAGTCTTTATGTAAATAATTATATCTTCATGAAATAATGTTTTTTGGTACAAATATTGAAGTACAAATGAAGGTGAAATGTCTCAACATACAAGTTATTAATTAATAAACTTTACAAAACGATGCATCATTGTTAATGTGTACATAGACCTGCACAGACCTATAGATATTAGAGGTTAATCTGTTATCATGTTACTTAATGTAAGATGATCTTACAAAATGTACAAAAAGTTGCTTCTGTCTTCCAAAATGTTTCAAATTACAAACAATATTTTGATACATAGTACGAACTGAAAATGGCTATTTGATTATTTGCAATCTTTTTAAGGGACTTAAAGTACATCATCAGCTAAAGTGGGTCCTGCACTAATAGCTCATATTGTGACCATGTCTGCTAGAGGCACACTGTGTTAGCATGTTGTTTGAAGAGGATGAGGGAATCTTTGTGCATCAGCCTTCATGGAGCTCAGGACTCCCAGTTTAACCAGCTATATTAAGCAAATCTAACCTTGACTCTTGACCCAATATGTCACTCTTGCTGTTCTAGTTTTCAAACTGATCAAATCTAAATTTTGCTGCCCCAAATCGTATATCCACCAACGTTTTTTCTTTCTTCGTGCAAAGTGTATTTTTTACAAAGGTCTGCTTAAAAGACGCAGGTGCTTCTATTTAACTGATTTCAGACCGTACAACCCTTCCTGCGCCGTAATTAAGCCGTGCACTTCACCATAGCAAACACTAGGCGGCAGTGGCGCTTCGTCATAGACTTCGTCTACATAGAACGGCCCTTTTAATTCTACACTGTTGAATAGTAATTTGGCTCGCGCCCTAACTTGATAAAGTTGTCATGGAAACCAGTGTCGAGTCGGCGCGCGAGCGTGAGAGAGAGACGGAACTGTCCGCCCAGCTCGCAGACGGAAGCCATGTTTGTAGGCGTAATTGCTAGGATGTTTCCCTTCTGCCCGTTGTAGTTCTGTGAGCGTCAGAGACGGACTTCACCGTAGTCGCCAACCTGACACCGTTGGCAGGCAGCGGCTGCTCGTTTCCGGAAGCGCTCTCTCCCGTGCTGTCCCGGACTTTAATTTGAAGGGCACGGGGAAGGAGCAGGAGAGAGGGGACCGCGTGCCGCTGCAGCCTGTGTCTTTAAACGCAGCAGGAGACGTTTGTGTTTGTGAGATGTAGCCTGTCTGACAAATCTGTCGCCAGTATCGCGCCAAGCCCACCTACTCCCGCTCGCTGTCATCACCCCGCCGAGGACGGACGGAAGGAAGGGGCTGGGATGCCGATGGTTTCATCTGGGAGGCGTCTGGAAAGGAAACTTCTGTGTGTTTTTGTTTAATGTGGCACAGAGGGGGACTCTAGTAAATTCACATCTCCCACCGAGGCTCCGGACTGAGCGTCCTCTACATCTGCAGAGACGGTTTCCTCAAGATCCATCCGCTGTTAAAACCTTCAGCACAGAAGAACCAAAACAGGTAAAGGTGATATCAATCAGCTGCGTTACGTTTAGGCTTGAAACCTATCAGAGGGATGTGTGACGGCACAGGAGTTGCTTCAATTACACACCAGTGGTGTTCACAGCATTGATCACCAAGACAGACGATGTTGTTGTTTACTTTTGTTTTTCCCGACATCACCTGTAAAGAAATCCCTGTAAGCTGATCCTCATGATGCGGATATGTTTACATGAAAAGGGATATTGACACAGTGTTAGGAGAGTTGTGTGTTTGTAACCTAACAACGTGATAATTAAGAATAAATCCATCAAAATTAACACCATTAATTCTTGAGTTCATGCTGATGAATCACAATCACACATTATAAATGTGTACACACAGATTCTGGCTCTGCTATTTTCCTCCCCCATCTCTCTCTCTCTCTCTCTCTCTCTCTCTCTCTCTCTCTCTCTCTCTCTCTCTCTCTCTCTCTCTCTCTCACGCACACACACACACAGGCACCCATGTGTCTGAGATAGTATCTGATGGCAAAACACTGAATTAAAATGACCTTCATCCTCTTTTTCAGGCTGAAAAAATTGTCCTTGAAGCAGGAGTGTAATTAGGCCAGATACTGTATCTGCCACTGTCCTCTTTCAGCCGAGACATCACTCATTTTGGTCTCAGTGTATAAATACATACATGTACCATGAGCCAAATACCAGCGCCTGCTACCCTGAGAGCATGCAGCCTGTGTTCTAGTGTTTACATAACAGAGTATACCAGATATGAAGTGACACGTCACGTCAAAAAGCCTTCTTTAGTCATACTTGCATATGTATGTTCGGTCAGATCACTATATCATGCTATGAATTTGCCCTTGTGCTCTACTATCACAGTATCATATAAAGCATATATGCGTTACCCTTACAGTGCCATGCAGTGCTTCAGATTGCAGTTCCATTGTCCGCTTTTCTCATGCAATGTAATGTAATGTGTAATGCACATATCTGTAGCTACACTGGATTAAAAAGCGATGCTTTCCATTTCGGAGCCGCTGCACGCATTACCACTCATCTAACAGGTTTTCTCAGTGATTACTGGACGAGCAACTACTATATTGTTGCTGCAACTTTTGGCAAGTCCGTCTGCGAGCTTTTTTCATTCTTATTTCAAAACCAGTCGCTGTGCAAATAGGAACATGTGGGCAATCAACCGACTCCTGTGTAAGACAGTGTTTTAAATTCATGCACGTGCAGACATTTGTACAAATGCATTGTGTCTATTTTGTGTGCCAGTCCAAGCACAGATGATTTATTTTTATCATCCCTGATGAGTTTTTGTCATTGAGTTTGATTCCTTAGCCAAATTCCTTCACACACAGATTATGCTGGGTTGAATGAAAGCGTGTATCCCAGTTACTGGACATTGTGCAATGCGTGCGTGTCAGTTAATTGGTAAACCAGACGCTGCTTTTGCATCTGAGAACAGCACGGTGACTGTTTCCTCTGCAGAGTCTTTTAAGCAGAATGAAGCCAAATAAATGTTTCCATTTGGCTGATTCCTATAATTGACAGAATCTGAAATTGCAACTTACAATTTAACTTTGCAGTTCAGGCATTTACTTTATGTTGTCAGAACATGCTTTCAGTGTTGGACCGTTAGCAAAATCATTCTGACATCCTACAGCCTTGGCTGTGACCTGATCGGAGAGACGAGGCCCCCTGGATACAGGGGAGTGATCCTCGGTGGCACTAGGACCCGGAGGAGCCATTTACAGCTGTGGCAGCAGCTGCCGGTGTCGTTTCTGTCCGGGTCATCATTAGTATCCCTGTCACAGGGGCATATGGCCCTGGAGGCCCCAAACACCAACACTCTGCTTGGCTGTAATTTCGACGTCAAACACTGAAGAGGTGGGAAAAACGTGATCGTCATTATGGCTGCAATCGCCGTGCCAGCGTAACCACGCAGAGCCGAGCCAAAAAGATAATTCAGGATATAAATGACTTCCCTTAAAGAAGAACGACATGAAATCTGGCTCCTGACTGTTCAACTGACTCGGTCATCCGAAAGTATCTGTGTTGTCAAATAATCCCGTCAGAGGAGCCAAGAAGCCTGGCTAGAGCCTGCTGTTTGGGTTACACTACATCCTCGTGGCTCTCTCAGCTCTCACCCCCTCAGGAGGGTGCATGTAAACACCATGACACATTTGTTATTATCAAATCATTCCACCCTCTCCGAGGCGAACGTGAGTGGAATAAGAAGTGCTACTCTGTCATGACTGTTCCCAGAAAGGCAGATATTTGGCTCCTGCTCTGTCACACATAAAGGAAAGGAACGTTTTTTTTGTGTCAGAAAGATTAACTGCGATATCTCACGTTTTAGTATTTCCTTCTACCATCATCACCTTCGTCCAGTCCTGCGTGCTAGACCTCCCAGTCCCCAGCTATTTTTGTGCAATCAGAAACATGGTTCGAACACGCTCTTCTCCCATGGTCACCTCCTCTCTCAGTCTCCGTTTTTTCCCCATGTTCCCGCACAGACAGATGCACATTACTGCTGATTATGATCTATGTCCAGCTGTTGTGATGGTGGCCGCTGGGACTGTGGCATGTTGACGTCATCGATAGTGACTGTGAAGTGGTTGGCTGAAGGAAACGATACAGAGCACGTCGCCGGAGGAGGACGAGTGTCACCTCACAGAGCAGGGGGGGATGAGGGAGGAAAGGACTGAGATGATTTTAGGTCAGGAACGGTGGAGGCGCTCCGCTCGACGCGTGAAAGGAAAAATGAATTGGTGGGGTGATTCAGTGCCCATGCAGTGAAGGTGGGTGAGATGGAGCAACGGAGTGTGGGAGAAGATGGGGAGAGAGGAAGGATTAGAGCAATGGGACGATAAGCGAGGGAGAAGGGGGATTAAAGCTTGGAAAAATAGACCGTGCCAGAGGGAAGTGTGAGAGGATCAATTTAGAGACATTCTGCGAAGAGACACAGTGTTGTCACTGAATGGGCTGTCTCGCTCGGCTCTCCCTCTCCCTTCTATCGGCTCGTTTTGCACCCACCCACTCCCACGTGTGCCCTACCGTCCTCCCACTCCCCCCCACTACATGCCATACATGGACCATAGGAATACATTATGCCCAGCCAGGCACCAGGTTATTGGTGGACTGAAAGGCAATGTTTCTGGGCACATGTTGAGTACAGAGGCAGCTCTACCCCCTCTGCATGAAAGTCGTGGCCTCCATCCCTTCAAGGTCATGTGAATTATTACGAGAGAGCTCCCCAAGCAGATAGGCCCCCTCTCTCCCTACCCGCCAAGAATATGTCCATAACATCATTTCAGCCACGCGGAGAGCATGATGGGTTAATGGCTGTGCCAGGGTTTGGCTGATAACTCGAGGTTAGGTGACACAGACATTCTTTTCTCACGTGTTTCTCTTCTTCCACCACTGATGGATGGATCTGTGCAGAGCTGCCACAGTGTCAAATCAGCTCTTTTAAGGGTCCACAAGCACAAGAGCGTGTTCCCGTGTCTGCGGCTCATTTTTTGTTTTAGGGATGTAACATCTGAGAAATGCTTTGGTGATGCACAGTTTATGGACTACAGTGTGCCTAATATCTTTCTTCCTTTGATTTTCCATTAACTGTACGACCATATTTCTCCATCTTCGCACCACCATAATTGCTCAGTTACTTAATAAGTTTTCATGAATCCATTGAAGCGATCGCCTCTGATGGAAAATGCTTATTTTGCATTTAAATCAGAAATTGTGAAATCTTTCACAAACTGGTTGTACAGCAGCTTAAACTGCTATTGTGTTCTATCGGTCGGCATCAGAGAGAAGCAAAGCGGACCATTATTTACACAATAACTGAATGGATTGTTACTTGAGTGAATGGGCTGAATTTCCTCCTGCATTTCTGTCCTCCTCCTCTGCTCCCTGTGTCTGTCTGATCCGTGAGCAGCTCCATCTCTCCGTGGTGGTGTTTATTCCGTGCTGTTGACTTTTGCTGTTCTCGACCGTGCAGCGGTTCCTCGTGTTAGTGTGTGGCAGGTGCTCTGAGCTGATATGAACTGACTGAGCATCTCCCTGGTTACTGGAGGACTGGCAGGCGGCTTGGGCACAACTAGAGAGGATCATAGACCGTGTCCAGGCTTTTTTTTTCCTCCAAATCTTCCATCCAAAAGCTCTGGGAGGTTAGGACAGCAGGAGAGTACGTCTCCTGCTGTCTGCGCTTGCTCCCCAGCTGTTGTTTTTATGTATTTTGTTCTTTCAACTCTCTTCTCCTATCAATACCTGCAGCTGTATTCATCTAGGCAGGTAATTGAAGAGTAACAATGGAGGGAGCTGGATGACTCACTCAGTTGTCCTGCTGGGTCAGTAGGGTCTCATGACTCATCAGCTGAACTGACTTGTCATTTGTCAAAGAAGCTGCGTGTTAGTGTTTCAGTGGTAGAAATCTCTCTGAACCTACTCAGCTCCTTTTTAAATGTATTTTCCTTCTCACATTATATCATCACCGCACGGCCACAGAGACCGTGCTCTGGTCTTACAAGTGAAAACATTCTCGTTGTCTCCTTTGCCACAGAAATCGTAAGAAATGGATCGAGACAATCCGAGCCAAAGCCAGACACAAGAAGACAACCCAAATGGAGCGGCAGAAGCTTCAGCAACAGCTCCGGCTCCAGCATCAGGTCCAGCAGGTCCAGCCTCTGATTCCACTGCTGCTCAGCCTGCAGGTCCTGCCAGGCCTCGGCGGCCCCAGAGGAGCTCCAGAGTGGAGGCCTCCCTCGATGTCTCTGAACCCAAAGCCGAACCCGCCCCGCTGTCAAACCAGGAAGAGTGCTCTCCTGATGGCTCCGCGGCAAGTCGTCCCAAACCCTCCCGCACTGCAGCGGTCAAGCCCTTAGGAGAGGGCACCGGGCCCAGCGCAAAGGTTGGCCCCAAAGGTCCAGGCCACCACCCGATTAGGGCTGCCTCTGTCCCCCACCCACCTGTCAGCAAGCCTGTGCCTCCTCACCTGAACCCGCATGCACAGAGAGCCCTCTCTGTAGCAGGTACCGCTGACACGCAGGCCCAGTCTGTGGAGGACTTCAGGCAAGTTCCCTGATGTGTGTGTGTGTGTCTCAGCATTCGTGTCTCAGCATGTCTCCGCATTGTCTTTCATTCCCAGGCAGCCGAGAAAGACACATGTAGCGTTTATTTATATACACTGACAGTCAACACTGCAAGGCTGCATGATTGCAGCCAACATGTCGCCTCAGTGAACACAGTTATTTGTTTCTGTGTCAGGAATCACTTATTTCTTTGACCTTTTTAGGAATCCAACAACCAAGTGAAACTGATTTAAGCCAATAATCTGTCTGTATCAATTTGCACCTTATTCCTTTTCCTTATTTATTCACCTAAAATATTCATTGTTTAAGCAATGTAATCAGTTAGGGAAAATCTAGTTTACTGTACAATGATTCACTACCTACTGAACCAAGGAGTGGTTAGAGACACACCCATAGAAAAGAAGAAACATCCAGTGAGAAAGAAAGCCACAAACCTTTCACAGGCCTAACATGGAAAGATCTTACATAACGTCTATTTCAAGTGTCCTGACAAAATTTGGGATGTTGATATTATTAATATGTTTGGTCACAACAACACATCGGTTTTGTTCTTGATCCCTTTTTAACAGAAGTGTTGTAGCACAGAAAGTCTAATTTAGGTCATTCAGTGAACAAGGAAACTTGCAAACCTGCATAACGTTTATGCTTTGTTCAGTGTATCAGCTGCATGCTGTGGCTGTGAGAAAGGTCTGTTGGAAAGTTTAATGATAACACAGCGAGCACAGTGAGCCCCCTGCTTTTTATAGAACATTTTTGGAAATTTTCTTGGGAGCTGAACATCACGTGTCTTGGAACAACTGTGACACTGGCCCCTAAATGCCAACGCAAATGCTGCCTTGAATGTATGCCCTTAAACACGTGTAGCATATAGTAGGAAGGAAGGGATGTGCAGAATTTCATCTCATTCATTTTCTAAACCGCTTGTCCTGTTCAGGATTGTAGGTGGCGGGAGCCCGTCCAAGTGTACACACTGGGTGAGAGGCAGAGTCAACAGTCTAGCAGACAGCTAACATGCTGTATTTGTTCAGACAAACACATTCTGACATTCACTTTTATATGGGAGATTAAAATTTTCTAATTTACCTCTCTCACATGTCCTCAGACTGGTCCAGAGTCGGCTCGGCTTTCAGAGCCAGTGGATTTTATCCTTCTTGTTTTTAAGTGGCATTTCTAACATCAGTTCTCTCCGGGCACTCCAGCTTCCTCCCACAGACTAAAAACATGCTCATTAGGTTAATTGGTGACTCTAAATTGTCCTTAGTTGTGAGTGTGAGCGTGAATGGTTGTTGATCTGTATATGTTGCCCTGCAATCAAATGGCGACCGGTTCAGGGTGTACCCCGCCTCTCGCCCGTTGACAGCTGGGGTAGACTCCAGCCCCCCCGCAATCCCGAAAGGGATAGTCGGGTAAAGACAATGGATGGATGGATTTCTACCATCAGGGCTTCTTAGGCTGCACACATTATAAAACTACATGATTACGTGATTGATCCCATAATTATCAACATACAAGGTGTGGGTACTATTCCTTATACTACTTGAAATTTGGACCACTACTGTCTGGTAACTGCCCTAATTTATGGTGTTAATTAACCAACAGTAGCTGCTAGAAATCAGCATCATCAGTTTGTACTCTATTATCTGTTCTTTTTATGCACATGAATCAGAATGACAATTACATTATCACAGTTTTGCATAGTGTAATTGATGTGATACGTGGTAATACAATTGTCACACTGACGTGATGTCAAAAAGATAAATTCTGACGTCTTGTGGAAAGAAGGTGAGAGAAAAGCCTACGTCATTGTTATCAGGACAGACGTTTATATATTAAAACAAATGTATTAATACAGAGTCTGTAGGTTATGACACTGAGGTGTGGAGGAGACGAGCGTTTATAAGAGATATTACGTAACACCCTTCTCCAACAGGGTGCACATCATCACTTGGAACGTGGGTTCGGCCACGCCACCTGATGACATCACTTCCTTGCTGGGGCTGAATGTGGGTGATGGAAACACAGACATGTACATTATCGGGTGAGTGTTTTGTGGTGCTCTTCCACATAAGAGCTGAAGTGTCCATTTATGTTCACTTGTCCCACGTCGGCACTGCAGACAGTGCCGCTAATGAGCGGTCAGGCTCAGTTCTGAACCGCACTGATGTCTCTCACCTTATGGCTGCGATTTTCTTCCATTTATAATCCACCCTTACGTTGTCAAAGCTCCCACTCATCAGCTCCTCTTACATCTCTGTGTGCTGATGACCCTTGTGTGTTGTTGTGTGTCATTTATCTTTAAGGTTACAGGAAGTGAACTCTATGATTAACAAAAGGCTGAAAGACGTCCTCTTCACAGACCAGTGGAGCGAGGTCTGCATGGAGAGACTCAGCCCCTTTGGTTACGTGCTGGTCAGTAATGGCTTTTATTACCAACGCATATGCGCGCTCTCGTTGCGACATGCTTAGAAATACACTGCTTACATTGATACTGTATGCATTATGCGATCGCTGATGAGATCTCTGCTTCCTGCTGCTGTTGTGGCTCATTTTGTTCCCTGAGCAACGGATGGGGTGATAATTTGTAACAGGCGTGTAATGTCAGCGTATCTGCTATCTTCTGCTGTCTGCCAGGCTCATAATGCAAAGTCAAGCTCTCGCTGTCTCTATGTGTCCCTCTGTGTGCCTGCATACCTGCCCCTTATGCTTTATCTTTCTATTTAATGATGCCTTCATGTACCCAGTGTGGGTTTCGTGTAATGCACATATTAAATGGGATGGAGCAAATATTTTCTAATATATATTCCATCCCCTAGATCAATTAGGACATTAAAGGCATAGCCATATTTATTTCAAATATTCATCGGGAAGTTAAAACATTTATAAAGAAATCATCAAAAATGTTTATTTTCTCAACAGCTGTCTGGTGTGGTGGTATTTCCCGTGTTTTTCGTTTGTAAGGGCACGCACCATAGCTGCAGTTGGTGTTCGTCTGGCTGCATCTTGGCTCTGTCAGCATGGTGAGCCAGAGAGCGTGAATCAGCTGTCGAGCTGAAAGAGCTCGACAAATGTCTCCCAGGATGCTGTTTTATTTTTGGATCACGTCGTTGTCAGTGTTGATGGGCCTCTGACAGTGAGACTGATGCTGTCCTCCAGCTATCTCATGGTCTGCTGCGTTAGTTTAAACCTTGTTAAAAGCGTCTCCATGTAACCTTTTTGTGTACTTCATGTTGTGGATATTAATGCTGCGAGCAGGTTAAAGGGGTGTGTTGGCTGGAGTTTGTCTTGAGAGGGAGATACACGGTAGTGTCAGTAGGAATCTGTCTCGTCATGATATGGCGGACAGACAAGACACTCCATCACTTCTTCCCACTCTGAGAGAGTCTGCTCACCAACTCTCTTTGTCAGGTTCAAGCTGTAGCTGCTGCAGAGAGCTCACTCAACAGAAACACAGAGCCATCTTTTTTCCGTCTATTCACCACACAGTTGCTGATCGGCACCATCGTTTCCGTTTGAGTAAGCTTCAATTTAGATGCACAAATTAGCAGCGGCAGTTTTTTCTGGCCCTAATCTGTAATTGCAACATGACACACTGTATTGAATGTGTTGCAGCACGGCTTTTTGTATGCCGTGCGATTTATTGGATTGACATTTTCTCCAAATTTGTTGACTGAGCATTTGAGTCATGACACTATGAAGCAGCTAAATTTGCATTTTAAATACTGTGAGACTGTAAAATGTGTGGTTAAAGTTTAGGTTAGGTCAAACTGTATTTCACAGATTAGTAGACACTGGAATAACAGAGACCTGCCTTTTGTTAAAGGTTAAATTAAGTTTTATTTAATTTTTCAGTTAAAAGATTCACTCGTTATGTCAATAGATCACTCTATCTTAAAGTCTCTTTACAAATCCAGCAAATGATGTCTAATGTACACACTGTGTAATGAACGGTGGAAGAAGATGCTGACACTACTGTGGTGGTCAGTATTAGAGACTGGAATGAGTAAGCCTTATTTTGGACTGGACTTCTTCCAGATTCCCAGGCTGCCCCGTTGATATCACACTTGTTACTCACAGCTGATGTCTCCAGTCATGTGTGTGCTGCGCAAGGTCAAACACACAGCGCTGCACACATGCACGCTCTCTCTGCCTCTCTGTCCCACTCACACACACTTGTCTTTTGGATTAGATGTAGATTCTGGTCTTAGCCAAAATGTAGCATGGCAGCCTTCAGGAGCTCCTCCAATGTTCGCTCATGTTGATAAGAATTGCTTTTACATGCATGCAAAGGTGTATTATCTCTGACGTTACACACACACAGATTCGCACACTCATTGTGTCCACACACACATAAAGTCGGTCCACTTTACGGTTCACTAGAATCCATTACGCAACAAAGTTGTTCAAATAGCCAGTTAGTATACAAGCGGGAGGGTCTTATGTCACGTGGAGATGTGTGCCTCCATTACTGCCTGCAGGGCATTTCAGACCGAGTGTGATCATGCTCCTTCGGCCTGCAGTTGGGGGTTGGGATGTGTGGACCGCTGGAGAGAGGAAGAGGGAGGGATGAACATACAACACATAAATATGTACACTTCTTTTTTTATACCACAAATGCCAAAATCTGCATAGCATTATGCATGACCAGAAGCAAGTGCTTGAGATGATGGTGTAGGGCTTGAAGAAGGGAAATGTCTGATCATCAAGCGCCCGCAGTGTGGACATCACACTCCCTCAAAAGAGTGGTTTCTCGCCACAGCGAGCGTCGACCACGAGCTACGGCCTCCCTAATGTGCAGAGCCTCGTGTAAAGTGGTGGGAGAGCTGGGCCACAAGCTCCTGCAGGGGGAAATGGAAATGCAAGGGGGTAGAAAGAGGAGGGAGTGTGAGAGAGGAGGGGAAGAGAAAGTGAAGCAGAGCAGCAGGAAAGGATGCACAGGAAAGCCAGACTCAGCTCAGAGAATTTGTTTATTGAAATTTTAGCGCAAGTTAAGATGCTTATAGTTACCCCGAACTGTATAGCTGCTCTCATTTCATAATTATGCAAAGCATGTCCTCATAACTCTCACTGTGTGCCTATTCATGTGTTCCTATTTTCTCCTTCTGTCCCTCACCTGTCTGTCCCTCAGGTGACCTCCCAGCGGATGCAGGGGTTGTTATTGCTGGTCTTTGCCAAGTACTTCCATCTGCCCTTCCTCCGCGGAGTCCAGACTGAAACCACCCGCACTGGCCTGGGGGGTTACTGGGTGAGACGGCGGCTGACTCCATTCTGTGATCAGCACTGTGTTATGAAAACTTTACACATGGAAGATTAGCTGCACAAAGGACAGCATGTCTGTCGGAGGGACATTGTCACTGATACCTTGACAGAGATCTGGGAGACACTGCTTTTCCACTACAGTTTCTACACACATATACTGCTTCATCTGTAAACAGCGCCAGTTGTTTGCTTTGCCCAGAGCTGGTGAGCATCTGTTTGTAATCTGGTGCAAATGACATGAAAGATTAGAGCACACCGACCATATTATCAGCGTCTTGTTACTGGTTATTCAAATGCTTTTCATCTATGAGACTAAAGATATAGATGTTGATGTTTAACAGCCAGCAGTTATTCATGCTCATAAAGCCAAGCATAATAAAATTAACAAAGGGCATACTGTAGTCTGGGAGTACTCCTATATTCAGTCATGTTTCTTGTATATTGCCTGGTATTAGAACTAAGAAGGAACCAGTCCATAAGAATTTTGTTTAGAAGAAACAGTTAAAAAAAAGATGTTGCCAGGAACTCAGATCACAGTGGATGTCTGTCTGTATTAACATGATCACTGAGGGCTCTAATACATTTCTGAAAAGTTATGTCGTTCTCACTTTTAAGTATAAATAATCCCCGTGTGAACTCAGGCATCGGCTCATTCTGCAGCTTTTACACTGAAACGTCGTTTGTGTTTTAGTGGGTCAGAGCAGTGCGAGCAAAGAACAGCGGGAAGGAATCTGCAGACTCATCCTGCCGCCCCGCTGTGCACTTTACTGTTAGCATTAAGTATTGATGATGTTCTTCACTGATTTTTAATGAGTAAACTTCCTGTTTGTCTGGCACAGACACACATACCACTCAATACAGTGAAAGCACTGACATACAGTCTCTGCAAAGGCACTTTTCAATTCATTCATTTAATTTTACTACCAGAGAAGTGATGAGTAAACAAACACAGCAGCCGTCAACAGTGTGCGCTTTGCTCTCTTTAACGTTATTTAACTTCCCTTCTGCTTGTCGGTGTTACAGGGGAATAAAGGTGGTGTGAGTGCCCGCATGTCCGTGTTCGGCCACACCATCTGCTTCCTCAACTGCCACCTGCCGGCTCATATGGAAAACTCAGATCAGCGCATGGAGGACTTTGAGAGCATCCTGCAGCAGCAGCAGTTTGAGGGCCAGGCTGCCACTGGGGTTCTCGACCACGAGTAAGTCAGCACACAATCACAGACACACACACAGTTCTTTGTATCTGTCTGATAATCAGTAAAGAAATCTGGTAGAGCCTTTGCACCCTGATACATCTGTGACAAACCATGCCAGACTTGATTTCTCCATATTCATGTTTTATAAGGGAAATGGTGTAACAAATGGTGTCACAGTACTTTTGCAATCAGCATTGCAAAAGTACTTCTGTACTTGCACTTGTTTGAATTTGGGAATTCATGAAGTGACTCCTTTTTTTTACAGTGTTGTGTTCTGGTTTGGGGATCTCAATTTCCGCATTGATGACCTGGATATGCAAGTGGTAAAATCAGCCATCGATAACAACAAGTTTCCGATGCTGTGGGAGAAGGATCAGGTAAAAATAAAGGCTGCTTAATATGCTGCATGATGACTGCAGCTGATTGGGTTAATTTTATGTTTCTACACTGAAATCTTATCCAGAAATGTTTCCCAAAAAGCTGCTCATTCTAAGATCATAACTTTAGATCAGAGTTGTTAAAAAGTCAGGAAGTACATCATAAAATGCCTTCTGTCTTTGTCTGGCGGACTTCGTAGTGTGTAAGTAACGCCACAAGAGGGCAATAGAGACACACATTATCCTCTTAAAAGAGCTGTCATTTAAGTGCCAAACAGAAATCCTCAGTTTGTGATGTCTGCTAATTCTCACTGTTACAGCTCAATATGGCCAAAGACAGCGAGACAGTGTTGGAGGGTTTTCAAGAAGGGCCACTCAAATTCCCTCCCACCTACAAGTTTGACGTTGGAACACATACATACGACACAAGGTTGGTGACGCCAGGGGTGCCGTTATGAATTCTAGGCCACTGCCCAGATATCACAGAGTCTGGCTCGGTAATACTTCTACTCTCCGCTCTGAAAGGTCCTCAGCAGCCCGGGGGAGAATGAAAGTGCCTCTTTTTTCTCTCCATGTACTGATTCTAAACAAGATGATACCTCTCTCTCCTCTCCATCCCTCTCTTTCTGTCCAGTGGGAAGAAACGTAAACCTGCTTGGACCGACCGGATCCTGTGGCGCCTGAGAGCCACCGCACCTGCCGGCCCAGCTCTTGCCGCTGGGAAGCGTGGCTCCATTTCTGGGCTGACCAGCGGGGCCAAAGTGACCCAGCACTACTACCGAAGTCACATGGAATACACTGTCAGTGACCACAAACCAGTCTCCTCCATCTTTACCCTGCAGGTGAGACACATCAGGGTACACTGCAAAGATGAAACTGCTTAGACCTTTACATTTTTCACAATACTGGTGAAAATGTAATACTTAATTTCAGTTCCAGTACCAAAATTATATTCTTTTCAATACCTGAGTTTGACAATCAAACAGCAATATTTAATGTTGTCCAAACTTAAACTGCTGTGCAATAATTTAAGTAATATGCAGTCCAAAGTTAACAAAGTTATGGAGTAAATTGGGAAATACTGAGTACTGAGGTTACTCAGCCCTCATTATCGTTTAAGTTTATCTTGCAGTATTTTTTTCTGTTTATGCTAAATGTTCTCTGTAGTTCCCGTACAAGGTGGATATTCCCCTGGTCACACTCATTGTGGAGGATGAGTGGAATAACATTGCTGATGCCACAGCAAAATTCAAACTGGCGCCCAGCTTCTCTCGCAGCTCCTGGGACTGGATCGGACTGTACAAGGTAGATAGAGTCTCACCTCTGCTGGCCTAATAACATGCAGCGTTCGTCAGGGGTAGCATAACAAATATCTCTGTGCATTACCAGTTTGAATCAAGTGATGTTGGTCATTGTGCTGCTGCCCCCCTAGGTGGGTTTCAAACACCATAAGGACTATGTGGGTTATGTGTGGGCCAAGCAAGAGGAAGCTGACTTTCATCGACAAGAACATCAGGTAACCTGGGTGCGTGCTGAGTTCTCTTCAGAGCAAATTTTCTTTGACATTTAATAATGTCTGACTAACTGTTTTCCAGGTAACCTTTACTGAGGAGGAATTGCCCAAAGGCTCAGGGGACTTTATCTTGGGTTACTATAGCAACAACATGAGCACCATTGTGGGTGTAACAGAGCCATTTCAGGTAATCATAGCTCTAGCCCTGCTTTCTTTAGGTTGAAACAATCAGATATATTATTTGACAGAGGGAGACTTCACATACTGTAACTGCTGGTGTTCCCTGCATCTGCGTCTTTACCCCTACTGACATTTCACTGCTCTTTCTTCATATTCTACCTCCTCTATCCCACTCTTATCCTATTTCTATCCTTCATCCTCAGATCCAGCTTCCCACTTCAGGGCTTGACAACAGTTCTTCAGACAGCTCTGACTTCAGCTCTGAAGATGACAGCACTGTTGTCCTCATGAAGACAAGGTCCCGCAGTCCCAGCCCTCGCAAGAGCAAGCACCGCAGCCATCGCAGCGGCAGCCCCAGCCGCAGCCGCTCCAGCAGCCCTGCACAGGGCAAAATGAGAGCGCTCAACGTCACGGATGGTTCCCCATCCAGCACCAGTACAACAGCTGTGAGGGAGTCCACAGGACGTCCAGCAGAGGGCAGCAGCGACCAGGTGTCTGCTCCTGGGGAGAAAGAAAAAGACACAGGGGATTCAGGGCTGTGATGGACAACGAGTCCTGCTGTTATCACAGGTCACATAGCCAGCTGTTGTGTCTTTAATTCAATACATCCATACACTGTATGTTTTCTGTAATGAAAACATACAGTTTCTGATGCCATCCTTTTCAGGAACAGCCATCTGGTTTGACCAGAGGGCTTACTTTGCCTTGAGTTGTTCTATTAAGCTGTGCACATTGTATATTTTTTATTTGTAAACCTTTCACTCTGTCCTGTGTTTGTTCTGCGTTTGTCCGTTCTCAGGTGTGGACAGTACAGGGAGCTGACACCTTGCATTAGGAAATACTCAAGGATTTATGGTCATGTAGAGTAAAAGAGTTGTTACTTAATAGGAACCATCCTCCCTGTATTCCAACGATGGTTTGAAACTCTGCGCTGATGTATCAGTCATGTCAGCAGACTGCATACAGGCATGAGGAAACACTTTAGATAGAGGGAATATGTCATACTTGACACAGACATTGCTCATAGATCACTAGATTGCTTTAGATGTGGAGCATGTATCAATTACAACACAGATTTGCTCAGACCAAGAGTATCATAGAGACATAGTGAAAGATGCATTTTATGCCAAAACATCCAACAAAGCATCACAAGCTCGGTCAACAATCACTGACATTATTCGTTTGTGCAAGTCTGCAAATGGAGATAGCCATGCGGTTTGACTTGGCAGTATGGTTCTGCTCTCGTAGATATTCCCTGCTTTGGAAATTCAGCGCACACTACACAGCAACATGATATACAACATGCAGGTAGCATTTCAATTGGTCCACCAATGGGAGTTGAGTCCTTCCAGGGTGCATAAAAACAGAGAAGAACCAAAGTAGAAGGAGACTCTTAGGGGCTTAGGGGGCTTGGTCTCTAATCAAAGCAGCAGAGCAGCACATGTCAGCGTAGCTAGTGAATGTGAGCGTAAAGGCCTTTAAATAGACCACCAAATCAGTGCAGTTGGATGTGATGGGTGTGGGGGCTAGCTGTCATTAGCCACTGCATAGCTGTCTTGCCAGAACAAGTTCATGAATTGTTCAACATTAACTCTGCTGGGCCATCTACAGTAGGAACCCCTACAGCAACATCGGACCCAGAAAGTGTTCAGTATCTTGCTTTGAAATGGGCCTTATGTAACTTTTCACATTTACTCAGAATACAAAAAAAACACATTTGTTTTTCAATCTGTTTTTTAATACATATTAAAGTTTTGACTGATAATCAATCTGGATATGTCTGACAAACGGGAGCAGGAACTCTACTATGTAGAGCTACGACAGCGCTTTGCATTATACTGTAAGTGCTATAATACAAAGCTGACATGTTCCACTATTGTGAAATATCACAACACTGAGTGATATTTCAAATAAATGAAATGGTCATATCTATTTATTATTTTAGTTTTGACTTTTTACTTTTTCCTTCTTTTTGAAGATAACCATTCCTGTTTGTGTTTTATCTCGTTCAGATCCTCGCCCACTGATCCTGGTGATTAGCTGACATTTACATGAGTCGCAGTAGTCGTGTTGCATTCCTACCCTGTGACCTCCGATGCCCCGTCTTAGACACTTTGTACTTCTGGGCTGTTAGCGTAGGACAGTGTATACTGTTGTAGCTGTGACCTCAGTGTGTATGTCTGTAATCAATTTTTGTGTGTATGTATTTTTATGGATGAGTGCGTGTGTGCTTTGGATGGTGGCGGTTGTGTGTGTGTGTGTGAATTGGGTGTGACTGCTTGCATGGTTTGCTGCTGGACATACTGTACATTCCGGTACTGTGATTTTCGTGCCGTAAAGTGCTGTTTTTGACTCCTCTTTGTTATAAACGTGGCTGTTAAAATTGTTAGAAAAACATGGTAAGGACAGTATAAAACTTTAACTTCAGTATAAATGTTAGGAGAAGAACATACAGGACAGTTATGCTTGCATAAATCTGAAATTGTTTCAATCATTTCATAGTGCATTCATGTATTTTCTTGATTTTGAAATGAAAAATCTATTGGACCTTTGTGTAGAGTAATATGTTTAAAATGTTAAAGATTGTATGACTTTGTCCTACTTTAGGTAATTTAGATGAGTATGATCAGTTCTGCAGTCATGACTCGTGACTATCTATTGTGAAATGTTGATGAAAAAATGCTCTGTCTACAGAATGTTATTGTTTTGTAATGATGTGGCTAAAATAGAAGAAACATGTATGTAAAGGACTAATATTAAGTATGTTAGAAAACACAAAATAGAAGACAATCTATGCCACAAAGATTATTTTACTTAAATTATGTATTTATTTTCTTATTTAACTGTTAAATGAGCCTGAATTCTGCTGGCCAGTGAGGGAGCATTAATTTCAATGGAAATGTCAAAATGATATGAGAGAATATTGATAATTATTTTCTTTTCTATTAGGAACTATGAAGAGAGAGTTTGATTTCTCCAGTTTCCATTTTAGTAGAGTCAGATCAACTGTTTTATTGTCTGAAGTGTAGATTGTTTAGTCTACAGGTCTTTGTAAAATTGTGAATGAATTGTACAACAAATATAGCAAGACTGTGAGATACTGATAGCTGGAAATGTTTTTTATGTGTGTGGAGTCATCTGATCAGTGAGACGACAAGGTTTTTTTTAGGGGTTGCTTGCTTTGTTCTCCAACCCAAAAACTAGTGCAACACTGTCCAAAGAAATAATATACTCCCCTTCAAATTGTGCTGTGTGTGTCCCGAGTCTCTTCATTGCCATTTCTTGAAAAATGGGTAATCGGTAATCACAGGTTTTTTTTTTATTTGTTTTTGTTTGTGTGTGTGTGTGTGTGTGTGTGTGTGTGTGTGCATGTGTGCGCGCGCGCCTTATATTGCCTTAGAATGTGGCAGTGGCCTTAAAAAGAGGATGTGACTCCCTGTGAGAATGCAGTCTGAGCTACTAAAGCCTTTGCACAAATTAATTCAGGTAATATTGCCATTATGACTGTGAAGGTCATTAATGGTATCAGCTTCAATTATGCAAAAGAACGGACTATTCAGTGATAGCCAGTATTAGAGTCCACCTCTAGTCTATTATTAATCATCTTAGGATGCCAACTAGCTCTTTGTGATTTATTATTGTTTAAGGAGGAAGTAACTTACTATTTTTGGGTTTCTGAATAAATGTGGGCGACAAACAGAACAACGCATCCTGCAGAAGGCAACAGCAGGTGCATCTTGCATCATGCTTTTGCCCTCTGAAAAGAAACCGTTTACCCTGCAAATTCATGGTGACACTGTACTACTCTGATGCAACACCGGTCAGGGATTGAGTTGCTTGGTTTTGTGACACTAAACACCAAAAGCCCAAGTAGCATCATTAAATGAAGTGACTAAAAAGGTGCAGGCTGACAATGTTAATGATCTGGTTATGTCATAAGTGTGAAGAGTCTTATTTTGATTTTTTGGGGGGGTGGGACTTTCCATCAAAATTGTTGGATTGAAACATTTAACTTTTGCTTCTCTGTGGATGATTAAAACCACCAGGAGATACAAACAGCACCTTTGTGTGCTGAAGACATACTTTCTATGATCTCTGCTGATATGAGTCACTCTGTAATAACCCTCATTGGTACATAGTATGTAGGACATCAATTCTACCTTGATTCTTGATCTCACAGCCACTATTAAAGTTATCTGACCTTCACAGTGACCGACCATTGACTTCAGTTAAAGCACAGTGAACTTGCCATATCTCCTCACCTATATAGATTAGACAGATATCATGTTTTTCTGCTTCATCATGCAACGCTGGGCTTTAATTGCAGCTGTGTTTGTGTGCACCTCACCTTCATAAATGCTTTGTCACTGTGACAAGCCATGTATTCTTATTTAAACACACTATCTTGAAAATGGGAAGATTAATAAGTACATATATGCACAATGACAAGCAGAAAAGTCCATTAGCTGCCTCGGTGGACCAGTGGCCTGCTAACAGGAAACGAAATATCAGAATTTAGAATCACTTGTAATACAACGTTCCTCAACTGAAACTAGAGATACTCCTCTTAGCTTCAGAACTTTGGTGGTCCTGTTCGGAGCTAAATCCCTTGTAAACGAGGCCTTGTAGAGACATTAATTGTACCCATCTGTTGCCTATAAACATAGAGCATGTTCATAGTCAAAGCTTTTGATTATATTACACAACAGGGCCTGAAGGGAAAGCAGGAGATAGGAGCTTTTTGAGTAAAGTATTATCAAGTTATGTTGAGATACATATCCCCAGCTCCTGCTCTCCTCTCCACCATCCATGTTTTAACGTTGTTGCAAATGTATTTCCAGGTTAAAGAGGTTGTTTCACCAAGGAAGCGCGTGTTCTGATGTTCTTGTGATAGCTAAAATAAATACAACTTATCGGATTAATTATATCAGTGTTGGTTTAAAACAAACCTTGAATAATGGTTTCTAGGAAAGTTACTTGTTGCCCGGTACACTTAAGCCAATGATAAAATGCATCACACGCCATGTTTTTACATAAAGCGTTAAAAAAATGCCAATCACATCCTCTGGATGTCAATTTACAAAGCAATTGTCTGACATCTGAACTTTCATTAAGTCTTTATTTATTGTCTAAAAATAAGATTTTAAATTGATCATAACCTCATAAAAACATAACTGCGACTGCAGAGTCTGTAACAAGAGAAAGTTACTTCACTTGCTTAAAACACAGCAGGACATGAAGTGGTGAGGATGGTCACCCTGAGGAGCATCAAGTGTCAGATTTTTTCAGACCACATCCTCATACCAACACAGGAATCAACCACAAACCTGCATCTTGTTGTGGTTTTGCTTTCTTTTGCAAAGCAGTGGCATCTTGACCATCCCTAACTTCTCACATTACACTCTTAGTCAATGTTAAATTTGAACTTATTGCTAGAATGAAGATTACATTTGTGATTGGGCGAAAGTTGAGGTATGGCGTGTAGAATGTGTGTTGGCATATGGTGACTTGATGGAGAGGGTTATGATTCAAATACTGCTGTTTTAAAGCTAGACCTGACTTAATGATTGTAGACTAGTGGGGCTTCTAGCCTGTACATGTCAAACACAGACACGCAGAGCTTCCGTGTGAGGAATTAATTAGCAAGGTAAGAGGTGCTGACTGAGCAAGGCTCTCTGTCACTCCAATATTTTGACAGCACATGTTCGCTGTCTGATTGTCATTCTGCAGTGCATTTCGGTTACAGGACGCCCGCCCCCCATATACAGGCTCAATGGTATGGGCCACCTACTCGTGACGTCACAGTGACTGACTCCACAGGATAAATAGTGGAGCTCTGCGCCATGAGGCACAGGCTGGAGAGTCAATAGAGACCAGAATAGGGAAAGACGCCGAGGCACTGCTACTGAGAAGAAATACAATTAGCTTGATATTAACGTCGTAACATTTTTACGTTTCGTACCACCAGCAGCAGCGGCAAATGACAATGAACGGGCAGATGAATGGTTTTCATAACTCCCTCATTGACGAGGACTGCTTCTTGTTCACCTCAGAGTCGGTCGGAGAAGGACACCCCGGTAAGACCCGACACACCATCCTTTTTATCAATTTGTCTGATGAAATGAGCTAAATTTCTACGTGTTTTTACGACGCCGTTTGTCACCCATACTGTACAGTTGTACTGTACAATCATTTTACGGAAGAAAAATGGAGCAGACCTCATTCAACTGAGATCGTTACGGCCTTTTCCGCCACTTGAACGTAAGCTGGGCCGGTTTCAAGAGCACGCGCTGCTAGCTAATGTTAGCTAGCTAATCTTTGCTGAGTAGGTGATGCTGCCGATGCTGGTCCATCGACAACAAACGCACCGGCGTTCGTACCAGACATTAGCTGTAAACATGACTTGAATGCTCTTGTCATTTCAGTATCACTATTTGGGAATTGGATCACATATTTCTGAACGTGCCGAATCGTCCGGGGCTCTTCCAGAGTAAAGCAGGGCACAATGACCGAATAGCCTTTATGTTATCCGTTTGTTTGGACAACAGAGCACGGATAGACGGTGTTGTTATATGTCCTCTGCAGATGACATTAATTTGATATTTATAAATTTATCACGCTTGCCTTCCGGTCCCTGGTTTGCTGCGCGCGGGCGCGCTCCCTTCCTCACCACATGTGCACATGCTGAAATGGCGACTGTTTAAGACGCTGCGAGCCACTCCCACTGAGCACGATCCGGACTGATGGCGAAAACGTGCCAGAGTTTACATTCAGACCCAGAGATCTGGATTTGCTCCATTCTGCTATTGATGCCGGTGTTCAGTGACAATGTTTTTGTTTTTGCAGACAAGATCTGTGATCAGATCAGTGATGCAGTTCTGGACGCCCACCTGAAGCAGGATCCTGATGCCAAAGTTGCTTGTGGTAAGAAAAAAAAAAAAAATCTTTTCTCCGTGTGTGTTGACTCAGGTCAGATGTTTACATTGAGAGTGGAATAATGAGCGTTGGTTATATCTGGTCTTCTTTGCCTCATGCAGAGACTGTTGCCAAGACTGGGATGATCCTGCTGGCCGGTGAGGTGACATCGCGTGCCACAGTGGACTACCAGAAAGTAGTCCGCGACACCATCCGCCAAATTGGATATGATGACTCCCGCAAAGGTGTGGCATGTTGTTGTATTACTGGTTTGTGCTTCTCAGCTTGTTTGTTTTTAAGAGTGGTGTCTTCAGCTGCTGCCATCTGTCTCCTGTACAGGTTTTGACTTTAAGACCTGCAATGTTCTTGTGGCCTTGGAGCAGCAGTCTCCTGACATTGCTCAGGGTGTTCACGTTGACCGTAATGAGGAGGACATTGGAGCAGGGGACCAGGTCAGTCGTGTATATCAACATTTTGGTCTGTCATGTGTGTTCTGTAGTCACACATTGCTGGTCTTTTAGTGCCCTTAAATGAGACTTGTGCTTTTTAGACATTGAGTTGATGTCTCCTCCTCTGCAGGGCTTGATGTTTGGATATGCCACTGATGAGACCGAGGAGTGTATGCCTCTCACAATTGTCCTTGCCCACAAGCTGAACGCTAAGATGGCTGAGTTGCGTCGCGATGGCACCCTTCCATGGCTCCGGCCAGACTCAAAGACACAGGTAGAGCTGTCATACTTGCATTTATCAACTACTGTATATTCACTTTTTGTTAGTGGGATTTAGCTCATATTATATTTTAACTTTCTTCTCAGGTTACTGTCCAGTACCGCCAGGACCGTGGCGCCATGCTTCCAGTGCGTGTGCACACAATTGTTATCTCAGTGCAGCATGACGAGGATATTTGCCTGGAGGAGATGAGAGATGCCCTGAAGGAGAAAGTCATCAAGGCTGTTGTTCCCTGCATCTATTTGGATGATGACACCATCTACCACCTGCAGCCCAGTGGGCGATTTGTTATTGGAGGCCCACAGGTAAATGTCAGAGGGTGTGGCTTTCAGAAACTATTAAGCATTTGAGTTACTTCCCTGTGTAACCCCTGCTCTTCCATCACAGGGTGATGCTGGCCTGACAGGGCGTAAAATCATTGTTGACACTTACGGAGGCTGGGGAGCTCACGGTGGTGGTGCTTTCTCTGGGAAGGATTACACAAAGGTGGACCGCTCTGCTGCTTATGCTGCCCGCTGGGTGGCCAAGTCTCTGGTGAAAGCAGAGCTCTGCAGGAGAGTGTTGGTCCAGGTGAGTGGCAGAGTCAAAACCCAGCTGTCTGCATCTTCGAAAGCAGGACAGCAGGAGAGGTTCCTTCCTGAATTTTCTTTGTGCTTTATGCTTTATATAATGCACGTGTCTGTGTGTGTTGTATTAGGTGTCGTATGCTATTGGAGTCGCCCACCCCCTCTCCATTTCTATCTTCCACTATGGGACCTCCAACAGGAGTGAGAGAGAGCTGCTTGACATTGTGAAGAGGAACTTCGATCTCCGTCCTGGAGTGATTGTCAGGTAATGTATAACCCCTGAAGCCACCTGCTACTCGATGAAACAACAGCTCGTGGTGCCTTCCTGTTTCCTGTGCTTTAGTTTTGTCTTCCAGGATTTAGAAATAAATTCATCCATTAATGTACCATTTTTCTTTTGCTGCAGTCGCAGTTTTGTTTGACTTCTGTGATCAAAAGCTTTGAGTTTGCCGTATCCTTCTTCTTAATTACATATCATAGTGTCAAAGGTAATACATGTGGGCATTAGTGAAGTCAAAAGTCTCATTTATTGTGGTAGACATTTATGATATTTGGTTGTAATCAAACCTTGTAGCTCATAGTTACATAAGCTTCCTTTTTATAAATGGGATGAGTGTGGTTTCCATCTGCAAGCCGCAGTCAACACACTGCTCAGGTGGGCACGGTAAGTGTTGAAGCTTCACGTGTTTCCTCTTAACCGGCTGGTCTGACAAACCTGATTTATTTTTCTCCTTCCTTCCTTTTTTCCCCTCCTTTTTTCTTTTTAAATTTTGTGACTACTGACACGCTCCACTGGCAAATATGAGTGTGTGAGTGTGAATGTGTGCACTTGAGGTCACTTGACTGCTGCTAAATATCTTGATTATGTATTCCAGGGAGCTGGATCTGAAGAAGCCCGTGTATCAGAGGACTGCAGCCTATGGCCACTTTGGCCGAGACTCCTTCCCATGGGAGGTGCCCAAAAAACTCAAATACTAAACCTGTTAAGCTTTTCCCCCCAGGCTTGTTGGTGTATACTACAGAGAAGCCTCCAAGGTTCCGGGGGTGAAATGCGCGTATCTCTTTCATAATAATGCTATCATTTAACACATGACTCCCTTCCTCACTCCACCCCCCTCCTTTGTCTTGTTACTGTTTTCTGCTGATTGCAGTATCATACTGGGTTATAGGAGGCATGCCTCACAAACTTGATGTTTAAAGAACTGGATGAGTTCCCTGAACTCATGCACCATAGTAATGATCTCCCACGTCTTGAGGTTCCCCTGCGTCTCGTTGTGATAGACCCCAAACAGCAGCCTTCAGTTGTTCACCTTTTGGCATTCCACACTTGTCAGTATCGTCAGTCTTATATTCAGTATCATGGCGGTAGCATATTAGGCTATATGCGATACCCCTCTTAATTTTCTGGTGCTACTGATGTAAGGAGTCTGTGCAACATCTAAATAGTCAATTTAGAAGCTTAATTTGATAGTTGGATGGGTCGTCAGATCGGGAAGCTTCTCAAACAAGTGGAGCTTCTTTCTAAACATTCCTCCTTTGTCAATCTGGTACACTTGTTCTCCGACCCAGTGTTCTTTATCCTTTCCGTCAGCTTTATTCCCTCGTCTTTGTGGAGGATGCTAGAATGGCACAATTAAAATTCAAGGGTTGTTGCTGTTTTCACAAAAAAAATGCTATGCATTGCAGGCTAAGGGGCGAGCCAGATCCTAATTATACAAGCTCACAGCTGAGCGTAAAGCCTCAGACGCCTCCACAGACCTTTGCTGTTTTCTGACGTAATACAGAAAAGTCAGAAGCTGCTATGTCACTGCTCGGGTCTGCAGAGGTGTTGGTGATACTTGATTGCGATAGAAAAATTGGATTGTTTATGCATTGGAAATTAAATTTTAAATGAGTCCTTTTTAAATGAATTTCACTTGCTTTTTTATGGTTTGACATGACTAAAGGCCCTCTTACCCCTTAAGTATATTGATGGCAGGTGTAGCTACAGAGAAACCTGGTTCCCATCTATATCCTTAGGGGTGAGTGTTCTTTGCCAGAGTCTTATTGGCGGGACTCAAACCTCGACACTATTTATTTGTTCTCTGAAACTCTGCGTGGATACAGAGAAGCTGACGTTTCAGAAGACAGCTTTAAACAAACTTGGTTATTAAATCTATAATTCCTTGTGACTTGATCATTTTTCAGTGTGTTGCTTGAGGATCCAGAGTGTTGTACAGAAAAGCTTTGGTCCCCCTCGGCTGACTACTGTTAGTGGCTATTTTACAACCTTTTTTTATTTGTGGACCGTAGAGCTTATTTTTTAGGTGACAGTTTTGAAATCCCATTCAAATGTCTGGTGCAATTCTTTGGCTCTGGTTTCCTCGTTAATGGAATGGCAACATTTGGTTGGTGTAGTACAGAGAAACCAGCCTTGTTTACACAGCCATCCCATGTGTAGGATAGAGTTAAAAGTTTTGCTTTTGTTCCCTCGGAGGTCATCCCGTTGGTTACAGTAAGTGTAAGAGTGCCTTTTCTATTTCCTCAACTCCCTTTTGCTTTTCTCCCTCCTACCATCATGCGTTCAACTTCCAGAGGAACAAGTAGCTCATACTGTATTATGCTTCATGTCTAGTCTGGGTAGTTTCCTTATGCTCTGTAATAAACAACTACTCCTTTCAAATATCTGTGTCATGAATTTTCTTGTTTGTTCACTGATATTGCACATATGGTCCTGTTGAATACCATCTGTGCCTCATTTAAAAGACTTGTCACAATGCAGATGAAGGACTGTAGTACCAAAACAAGTCATTCTGACTTATTTACCCCAGCAAGTGTTTGTAACACCGGTGCTTGTCCTAAATTACATCAGAATATCTGAAAACTGATTTCCTATGGTGAGAGCATAATCCTCAATTATAAGCCAGCAAAAACATGGCAACATTTAATCATATGGATCAATATCAAGAGTTAATGTAAAAACACTCCCTTTGTTTTATGATAGATCTTTCTAGAAGTGTTGCAGAGGAGGCAATATTTAGCCTGTCTGCTGCTTTGGTTGCTATTCAATCACAAGTAGATGATGCTGTACCCCCCCAGGAGGCATTTAGAAACACTTCTGTTTTTAGGATGCTTATTCCCCATTTATTAAGCACCATCTCGTGTGTCCATGAATAAAATTAGCACGAGCAGGTCATATTGCTTTAGAACTCCACAGTACGTACTCATGAAAATGTAACGCTGTTAAATTGTTTTCAGGCCTCTATTTGTTCGCTTCCATGCGTAGTGTGGTGTCCGTTGACTTTCAAGCGTAATTGGGACCTTGAATTACTTGGTCTGAAACACTGGAAAGTCCCTGTTCATAAATCCACATTTCATTGCTACTCGATGGCAATAATAAAACTGTTTTAAGTCCATGATGACAAGCAGCCATGAGAAAGCCTGTTCTGATTGAGAAGTTGTTTACAAGTCCTCAACAACTGAACAGCATTTAACCCAAAAAGGTGTGAATTCTGAAGCTGCAGCCAACGTGCACTGTACTCATGTCTGTGATACATACCGTTCTCAAAATGAGCTGGTGTGACAGCTGTTTTGCATTCATCAGCAGGGTCATTGCTTTAGGGTTGGGTAGGGACATTTCCAGAGGTGTAGGTTCTTGCTCTTGGCCCCAATGAACAGCGCCTACAGCAGTTTGACCCCAAACCAAGCTGCCACTTATTGGCCTGACAGCTGCCTGAACTTGATGAACAGGTAAAATAGCTCCTGGAGATCAGCCAGCTGCAGCAGATTTTGAAGCAGATAATGTACATTTGCGGCTTTTTCCTGTTAAAGTAGTTCTGTGGTATTTGTATTGTGTAAGCTGGGATTGCCAGCGAGGCCGGTTCCCCTGTGTTTTGACTTGTTGATAGCTCGTCTCCACTGAAGACCAGCTGAGCTCCATCTTTCTTTGACGCTGAGCAGCAGAGCGTGTTGTTTGTGGAGACACCAGTGGGTATTGCTCGACTCACTGACGGGGACCAACTGTGTTTCGATCTGCTGCCTCGTTGCCCTTTGAGAAAAGTCATTTTGAATTTTAGATTTTGCTAAGTATAAAAAAAAAAGATAAGTATACTAAAAACAAAAAAAATGTGGACTTTTTTTCTTATTCGGAAACGTTTATTCTTTTCCTTTGTTGTCTGAGCTGTTGCTGGAGCAAAGGCAACACAGTCCACAAGCCCTGTTTAATTCAACATCCGCCGTCTGAGATGGGACAAGGCCAAAGCTTTGCTTCCTGCAAACTGCACTGCATGAAGGGAGGAGCTCGTTTTGTCTCTTTGTGTAACACCAAATGGTCAGTTTTCGAAGCACACATTGATTGCATGATTAAACATTTTTATCTTCTTTTTGTTCCTGCGCTGAAATCGACGGTTGCTGATGACATGGGGTGCTTTGTGTGTTCATAAGTGACACATGCCTTTGTTGAAACGGCATGTTTTTTCGGCAATATAAATGCTTCCTGTCCTGTAAACACATTTTTAAAAGGCTTTAAAATGGGTTCAACAAAGATATCAATCTGCCCAAAAGATAGTCATTTCACAGAATGTGTTAATAACTGTATATTGACTTACACCCATCTGTTTCTCATTTCTTTAAAGGTGTGTGCAGTTAACGATTTACCTTAACACTCTGCAGTCTTGGTGATAAGGACAGGAACAAAGGGATTCATCAGTGACCTTTATGTAGATAAACGGAGGAATTCACATGTGTCCCAGTGAACCTTGAATTGATAACAGAGGTTAGACACAACAACACCGGAACACAAATGCTTACTCCATGCCTCCATTTGCAGGTATTGCATTGTACAGTAACCACAACACAAAGGGGTCATGGACGCCTTGGTCTTGGAGTAACAAAATAAAACAACTGTTGCAGCAACGTAGTTGCAGGAAATGGTTCAAAGGGCAAGGTGTGACAAAGCAATTTCTCAAATTAAACACTAAACCAAGAAAGTGTAAAGGAGGAGACATGAGGACAAAAGGATTTGGGAACATGCAGGCGTTTCATGCATCCAGTGATCTGCTGCGCTCTTCTCAAGCATATAGTGACAAAGCATTTTCAGAAGCAGCAAGACGTATCCATGCTAGTTTCCCAAAAATGTTGCTCAGAGATGATACATGATCAGCAGAGTAGCCATGTACTTCATCAAAAATGAGTTTAATTCACAAAATGTTTATCAAGTTTGCTACCTTTGCTTTATAATCCACAATTTCTTTCTAGAAGAATCGCCGGACAACGGTGATAAAACATTGTTTTTCAGATACAACCACACTGATCAGGCATAACATAACAACACCACTGACAGGTGAAGTGAATAACACTGATTATCTCTTCATCATGGCACCTGTTAGTGGGTGGGATATATTAGGCAGCAAGTGAACATTTTGTCCTCAAAGTTGGTGGGTTAGAAGAAGGAAAATGGGAAGCATAAGGATTTGAGCGAGGCCAAATTGTGATCGCTAGACGACTGGGTCAGAGCATCTCCAAAAGTGCAGCTCCTGTGGTGTGTTCCCTGTCAGCAGTGGTCAGTAACTACTAAAAGTGGTCCAAGGAAGGAACCATGGTGAACCGGCGACAGGGTCATGGGCGGCCAAGGCTCACTGATGCACGTGGGGAGGGAAGGCTGGCCCGTGTGGTCTGATCCAACAGACGAGCTACTGTTGCTCAAATTGCCAAAAACGTTAATGCTGGTTCTGATAAAAAAGTGTCAGAATACACAGTGCACTGCAGTTTGTAATGTATGGTGCTGCATAGCCACAGTCAGGGTGCAACAATGACTCCTGTATATAAAAATGGAAATGTGTAATATGTAAAAATGTATGTGAAATAAGAGAGAATTAAGTAATAACAGGAGTAGAGAAAGTCTCATGGCACAGTCTGTACAGAGACACCAACAAACTGAATTCACTGCCAAAACAAACACATGGTAATACATGAATAAACCCTTAAAACCCAGCAGCTAATTAAAAATACTGCTGCTTAAGCATACAAAGAGGAACGCACCCTGTCTTAACACAAAGATGCTGTCTGGCATGCTTGGTATTGAATCTTTGGTACATCACGCTAATCTTAGGTCATTTGGAACTGGTTTCAACAGGATTTAAAGCTACAATAGGTTTGTTTTAGCTGAGTTTGAACAATGACTGATGACTTTTTTTCAATGAAAATATTAGCATCTGTAACACACATTAGTAAAATTCAGTCTAATTCACATTAAGTCCTGGAGCAACATAACACAGCTGAGAACTAGTTAATGGAGAGCTGAAGGTTTGTACAGTGCACATAATATTTGCAAAATTAATTGTTAATAATAATGATAGATATATAGATTTGCTCTGATGGTGTTCTGCAGTATGTATTGTATGCTTTGTAAGTCTACATCTGTAAGGATGGCAGTTCAATGGCAGTTATTCTAACCAGATGTCAAAATGAGTTCTAATATCCATTAAAATGAGTCTGGGCAGTGCTGTCTTGTAGATGTAGCAAAGATGATTTCTTTGCTCTGCACAACTTCTGCTTCAAGATATGAAACTTGCTTTTTCACATCCTGCAATGCTTCCATGTGTTTATTTCACATTCTGACTGAACCTCATTCAGTGGGAGAGATTTTAGTATTAAATCCTCTTCAAGCAAAGGCTCTCTGGAGCCTTTTCTGTGCTGAACTACTAATCCAATGAGCTTTTTCTCTATAATTAGCTTTGTTATTGCCACACAAATCCCGCCAGCTTTGTAAATTAATGAGTGGATTTTGCGGTGCACATGTGGTTGCTGCACCAGAAGCATGTTTCACTGTTTTGGAGACTTGCATACTTGCATTTCAGATACTTTTTCCTTCCATGGCAACACCAAGGATATGGATAGGATGATTATTTACAATCTCATTTTTTCCCCAGAAATATTAATCTACAAAAAGAAAAAACACAAAACTTTACTTGTCAAAACGTCTCCCTCACTGAATAAATAGTTGGCATTTCATGACCTCATGTCTGTAAGAACTCGTCTCTGAAAGCTGGTACAGCTCATTCTACGTACATCACTACCGTTACAAGATATCAAGCTAATATTCATGCTCAGGTAACATCAGCACATTCAGACCTCGAGCCCCCTGTGCAGTTTGACCACAGCAGCTGTGCATTTCCACGACCTCACCGCCTCAGTCCAGCGCCTATATTTAACCCTGAATGGTGGGGGGTTATGTTGGGGTTACACTTCCACAGCCTTGAATGGGCAAGATCACTGACCACTGCAGCAGTATCACAGCGCTAATGGTGTAGTTGAAACGCACCAGGATGAAATCATTAAAGCTGGGGAAGCTGCCTGCAGAGCGCTGCACCACCACACTCAATCTATGAGGCAACGGTGTGCTGATAAAGCCTCACATTTTCATCCATGATGAGCACCAGCACTGCACCTTTACAGTCTTTTGGCTTGCTGTAGCTTTCTGTGGCGCATAAAGCTTTGATACGGGTTTGCAGCATGATATCTTTGTTTCTGCACAACAAAAAAGAACACAGAGAATTCTTCCCTCAACAAAGAGCACAGAGGGCACAGCCAGGTGCTCTGCTTGTACATGAGACCAAACAAAGCTCTATGGACACCAAAACAGAGCATGATGTTGAGACCAAACATTGCGGTGGACTGAAAGATATCGTCCCTTTAATTGTCACTGCATGCTAACGAGCAGAGCGGGGTAGAGTTTTGACACAGTGAGAGGGGAAGCAGGTCAGCTGCTTGCTTGAGGTCAGTGGGATTTCTTTTAAGGATTGGGTGGCAGCTGATGCAATATATGCAGAAGCTTGCTGCTGCTCTACTGTACTGTACTGTACTGTACTTGTGCAGGAAATTAAAGCCAAAATTACTCTCTTAGCTTTTTGCAATTCATAGTGCTTTGGGTATACGTTTGCTTTTGCTGTATTTTAAAATTCATACAGCCTTGTTGCACAGCCTACATGTTTTAGAAATGTATTAGGCTATACATGAAAAACAAGTTTCAAAAAGCTGTATCTGTAATTGCACATTGGTGTGTGAATAACAGTCTTATTGTCGTGACACTGCCCTGCTCTGATGAGGGTTATAAAGGTACATGTGGTTACACACACCTTTGAATCAACCTGTGACATTGTCAACTCCACAGTTATGCAATCAAATTTAGTAGCTGTGGAGACATTGACAAAATCATATCTTTACTGCTGTTAAAGTGGTGTTAAACCCAATCTAACATTGTACTCTACCCAGACTAAATTCTACAGAATGTTATGTAACATCTGTCTCTGAGATTACTTCATCCGGCTGAGGAAAGTTTAAGAACCACTTACAAAAATGGTCTAAAATAAGAATGTTAGGTACATGTGTTGATCCCATTACAAAATGTGTGTTTTCTTACAGAAATATGAGCATATTTAAGGAGTCTATTTATAAACAAAACAAGCGAGTAAAAAGAATAGAAATCAAGAGATGTTGCAAGATGAGGCAGGAAAACTGGGCCCTTAGCCTTAGGCGCTCTCATTTTAGATGACATAAACACAAAAGAGAGAGAGAAAAAAAACAGGATGTAAATACACACATTCTACGAAGTAAATATTTCTCCATTAACCACAATGGGCAAACAGAGATAAGGATAGCAGCTTTGTTTACTTTGGTCTTAAACAATGGTGCTTTGGCCATGATGGGACTATGCACAGAGAAATGCAAATAATTCCATACATGTAACGTATTAGGCAATATTCAGAGGTTGACAAATACCTGACTGACAGCTTGCCTGTCACAACAGGCACTGCTCTAAATTGCTTTCATGTCTTCACAGTCTTACCTGGGGTTAAATTAGAAAACCACAAGCTGTGCATTATATAATAGCGTAAATGTGATGCCACACTAAGGGGGTAAGGTGTAAAGGTTTGAGTTGTGATTGGGTGATTTCCAGCCAATTGAGGAATGATGAAACAGGAGATGATGTGGCGAGCAGCACCGTAGGTGACATGGGAATGTTTGCACCCCCCTCGGAACTTCAGTCACATGCTAACTGAAGAATGAAAAGCAAGCTGGAAGTGGGCGTTAACGAACCGGAGAGGAGTGTCTCTGTTCCACCAATAGCACGGCAGAGGCACGCCTCCTTGACAAGGCTTTGCATAACACTTGGCCCGCCATGTGGTCAGAGGATGAAGTTTGCATATTTTCATGCATTAATGAAAACAATGAATTAATCTCCTACTATGGTGTGAATAAACAGCTTGTCTGTTCAAATGTGAAGTCGGCTTTGTCTTTTTCCACAGCCAAGGGAACGCAGTGGAAGTTTGTTTCCACTTTTCAGAACAGGGACGGCATGTCTGCTGTTCATCTATCTAATTGCACACCGATGCATTTAACCTGTGGTCTGCTGCTGGTGTCTAAAGTTTTAAAGGAGGATGTAAGCCCTCTTGAGAACTCATTTTTTTCTTATTTCTGTGTCCCAAGGCCATGCTGTTAATGTTCGTGATCCACAGCTAGACACCTCTCTCCTTTATCTCTCTCCTTTATCTACTCTCTTTCTTTCTTTCTTTCTTTGAAATGTGTGATTTCAATGTATTTTTATGCTTCTGTAAAGCACTTTGAATTGCCTAGTGTATGAATTGTGCTATACAAATAAATTTGCCTTGCCTTGCCTTGCCTTACATCAGAGGAAGGTCTACAAAATACACCCCTGACTAGTCCAAACTTGCTGGGTTTGTTCCAGGTGGTGAAATAGGCTAATGACAGCAAACTAGTTCTCCAGGATGGAGGGTGGGGAAAGACAGGAAACAATGGTTACAACAAGCCATGATTGTGAGATTTAAAAGCAGGGGCACCCCCTCTCTTAGTTTAATTGGACTGCTGTGTGAGAGATCACCTGGTATTAATGCACAAGACTTCTTATGAGTCCAAGAAGTGTTCATTGTCAGACAAGTACCACCTAATATTACGCACCAGTGACCCTGCAAAATCTAGGTGTGTCTTTCTAGTTTCTACCTTTAAAGTAAAAAATGGCACAAGTTCAACAATTGTCCAAACTGTTCTCACCCACAGAAGAACTAGCTAACTGTTTGGCTTTAAAAGTGGAACACAGTTAGTATGCATTAATGGACCAAAGTCTCATTTGACTACTATTTAAAACAAAAGCAGACACACAACACAGGCCTGCAGAGTTCAAACCCTGAGCCATACTGCCACCTGCTGATGGGCATGATATGAAACACTTCAGTCAAGTGAAATTTCTTCAGTATTTTGCTGTATCACAACACTGTCTGTATTCTTACCAATATATATTTCAGGATAGAAGTGATCAAAGTCAGGAAAAGGTGTTGATCTGTTATTTTTCTGAACAGATTTGAGTGTTTTTTACAGGAGAAAAATCACATTTCATGGCTGTTCAATTCCAGACACATTTGGACAGTAACAAATGGCTTTTATGTATATTTGTTTTTATATGTAAAGAGCTGTTTCCTCAAAAAACATTACAGTATCAAAAATAAAAGTATTTCAACAACCCCAAATAAATTACAATACTGAAAACAACAAAACACAGTTGCCACAGAAACTTGTCACCGTGGCTACATCCACCAAACTCTCCAACTCCTAAAAAACAAAACAAAATTCTCACATTTCTAAACATGAATTTGCTGATAGACTGATGTTCTGTTCACAGCATTTTACAAAAAAAAAAAAAAAAGTATAAATCTTGTTTATAAAAACTAGATCTTTGTAAACACAAGAATCACAGGACATGTTCAAATGCAGGAGGAAGGTTAACAGTGCTCTCTGTCAGAGTACCTTCTCCTCTCTGGGTTTAACTGTTAGAAAGTAACAACATAATTTTATAGGTCCAGTCAACTTGGATCTCCCTAAAGTTATGAGTGAGGGTATGAGGTAACAGTCCAAGCTGAGTAAAATGTAGTAAACATGAACCTGACAGCCAACTCTCAACCATACTGTCTATGGTAAGTGCTGCTTCTTCTCCTTTGAAAACAGAAGACGGCTTCGATTGTGGGCCAACACATTGTATCTGTGCTGACAGTCACTGTACATGACCAGTGTCCTCATTATGACTCCAACACTGTCAACAGCGTTACTGCATTGGAGGAGCACAGAACTGCAAATGAAGTGTTGCCCCTGTTTGCTCATGGCCCCTCTGCCATCATAATCTACTGTTTGAGATATCACTCAACGTTTGTCTTGTCTATTGTCCATTTCTTTTCGAATTCGAGCTTCTAGAGCTGCCCTCATGGCTGAATCCAGGATGTTCTTCTCCGCAACACGTTCCACCACCTTCTCGGGCTTATCCTCCTTTAGAAACAGAGAGAACATGAGGGAATTAAGAGGAAAGCAAAGTAAAAGAGACCAAAGAGCAAGAAACATCAGTCAAAGGGATGCGCATTAACCTTGTGCACAAGGAAGGAGGTAATGGTACCAGAGTCTGCCTGATAGTCGAGCCAGAAGAGTTCAGTTCCATGGGTCTCTGTCTCTGTGCTTGACCCACTCTCATTCCACTCTTCAGCCTCAGCACCGGCTCCTGGCTCAGATCCATCTGGAAAATGAGCACACACATACATATTCTCTTCACTGGATTCAGTGGATTTCTTGTTGGCAAAGCAACCAAGAGCATCAAACTGTCTGAATTTCCCCCATTGCGGGATAAATAAAGTCCATCTTACGTCTGCGTCGAGGATGGTACACCTGGATATCAGGTCGACGGGGTCGCCTCGGGGTTGTGGTGTGCCTCCGCCGTTGAAGCTCTTTGGCTTGCTTCACCTCCTTATCATAGTCATCTCTTGGAGAGAAATCGACAATTTGTTACAGCTTGGAAATGTACAATATACCCGACCTATTTTAAAAAAAATACAGTGCAACATATCTCTGACCTTGTAGTCTAGCTAAACAACAGCAATAAGGCAATCTTGTTCTTATTTTACTGTTGTTTACATAAGGATAACAAGTTGCAGTCCTGTTCCCCTAAAGCAAACTACTACGACAACTACTACTACTAATATGCAAAGTCTAAGGTTGAGTGTAAGCTTCTTAATTACAACTTCAAATAAGTGAATGAATGAATGAATTTCGGCACTCAAATGCATCATTCTCTTCTCATAACAATGTTGTGTCAATGGTTTGCCAGTAAAATCTGACACAATTGTACAAAGTAGAGAAAACAAAAAAAGCGTTTAGGATGAGAAAATTAGATAAAACGTCCACTGCACTTCAAACTCACACCTACCTGCAACCTCTTTTTTTTTTTTTAATTGCAATAAACGGCTACCTATATGTTGTTGGCAGAACATTTTCTTTTGGTCCTAAACCACGGATTGCCTTGGCTAATAGGCCTGTGTGACCTATATATTATATTTTCACTTTAAGCGTTAAAGGTTGTACTTGTCAGTACCTGCCCTGACAATGAAACTTGCTTCGCCATCAGATCAACCTCTATAAAAATCTGTGGTTGCAGCTCTAGGTATTGTTGCTGGATGTTGTGAACAAGCTAGCTCGTATGCTAGCTACTAGCATTAGCTAACGGTACTTGAGGAAATCACCTAGCAATCTGGTTCCTCCGGATATGGTGTAGGAAGCCATGGCTCATATCCAAACGGCCCCCTGGTTTGTATTTCAGCTCATGCACTTCATCGTCTCTTAAAATATCCATTTCAACAAACACCTCCAGTACGGCGACAGTATTTGTGAGCTAATGACGCTAATGATTGCAACAAGTCACGGCCAGATCCATAGACACTGACACAAAGCTACATGCTAGCTAACGGTAAATTGTTGTCCAATTGTAACACTCCCGGAGTTTACAAATTAATAATAGCTACAAAAAGGCACATTTTCTTTAAAGAAAAACCGAAAAAGCACTCCCAAACATAAAACAGACATAAATTACACCGCATTCAATACAAACACTGGGTTATGGTGTCACAAAATCAGCAAGATATCACATTGGTTTGGCATAGAACAGCTCAAGGACCAGTGTAGCTAGCTTCAAACTCCGGGTTAGGTTTTAGTCTGCTACTTCGTAGTTGCGACGCACAGTGGCCGCGAGTTTCGACGTGCACGGTGCTTGACCCATTCATCTCTCCCAAATAAAGTTGCAGTCTCTGTTGTTTTGAGATTGAGCTTCCAAGCTAACCGTTGTAATGGTTTCTCTAAAGCGAGAAAGAGAGCCTGAGGTTGACGATGATGACAACGAAGACGGCGGTAAGAATATTTACTTCTAACGTTAACGCCTGTCCTACGTTTTGTTAGCCGGTAGCTAATGCTACTAGAAGCCAGATGACAGTGCGTTCGATTTTGGTGCGGGTCGGTCCAGTCACACTCGGGTCAATAAATACTACTACTGTGTCGTTACAGCTGGCTAAAACAAATGTACCGTGCTTCTAGTTCACTGTGTATCAAATCCATCATCTCCGAACACTATCAACGCTAGGTGAGCTAGCACCTTTAGCTTACATTAGTGTTAGTATAATTAAACTCTTGTTTGTCTTGTTTCATTTTATGTTGCAGTTGCTACCAAAATAAGCAGAGGACGTGTAGTAGAAGACCGGAGAAGCCGTCACTGCCCTTACCTTGACACTATTAACAGGCAAGATGAAGTTGAATGTGTATAGCTAATGTCGGTGCTAAATGCTAGTTAGCCCTGTCCTCTACTGCTCTGCAGCTGATTCGCAGTGTTGTCTGTTTCTCCACCAGGAGTGTGCTGGACTTCGACTTTGAGAAACTCTGTTCCATCTCTCTCTCACACATCAATGTCTATGCCTGCCTTATATGTGGGAAATACTTTCAAGGTATGTGAATTATCTGACGTTTATCCAGGGATCCCTCACCGTGTTGTGCCTGGTCAAATTTAATCATGTGTGCTTGCTCGTAGGTAGAGGTCTGAAGTCCCATGCTTACACTCACAGTGTGCAGTTTACCCATCATGTGTTCCTGAATCTGCACACTCTCAAGTTTTACTGCCTGCCAGACAACTACGAGATCATTGACTCTTCACTAGAAGACATCACTGTAAGTAACACCATGGTGTCACAGACTCATGGCATATTAACAGTAAACTTTTGTTCTAAAACAGTGAATTGATTTTCATGTTCAGCACCATCTATTAAAAAAGCAACTTAGATCCAACACTGAATGTTGTAGGTGGAGTTTAGATGTAGTTTAGATGTAGATGTAGTAAAGTCATCTGATGTTCTTAAACTTTGCATCACAGTCAAGTAATAAAGTGTTCTTATTTTTTTTGTCTGTGAATGCATCATAAAGTGACGGCACAAGTTAAATCATATTACACAAACACGAAGTTGAAGTATCACATTGTCATTATTAAGGAATTGAGCCAAAAGTACTTTATGGTATTTTTGTGTTAATAATTTTTGACACTTTCTCATTTTCTCTGCAGTATGTGTTGAAGCCAACTTTCACCAAGCAGCACATTGCAGGGCTGGACAAGCAGGGTAAACTGTACCGGGCCTATGATGGTACAACCTACCTGCCAGGCATTGTAGGCCTCAACAACATCAAAGCCAATGACTATGCCAATGTAGTGTTACAGGTATGAAAAGCTGCAAAAGTGGACCTTATTTAGACTTGATCAAAAACTTTTTAAACACTCCCAATCGTTTGATATATGGCCTTTCTTCCCAGGCTTTTTCCAATGTTCCGCCTTTGCGAAACTACTTCCTGGAGGAGGAAAACTACAGGGGAATCCGCAGGCCCCCAGGGGACATCATGTTCCTCTTGGTGCAGAGATTTGGTGAGCTGATGCGCAAACTTTGGAATCCAAGAAACTTCAAGGCCCACGTGTCTCCCCATGAGATGCTGCAGGCTGTGGTTCTGTGCAGCAAGAAGAACTTCCAAATTACCAAGCAAGGTAATGCTTTATTTGCCAGAAGCTTGAGCAGTGTACCACACTATGTATTCCAGATCTCAAGTAGGCTTTTAATGCATCTTGCCCTGTGGAGACTTCGTTGTGGTGTTGATTGATTGTTTTCTGTTGTGCAGGAGATGCTGTGGACTTCATGACGTGGTTCTTGAATGCACTGCATGGTGCTCTTGGTGGCACAAAGAAAAAACCATGTGAGTAGGAGGCGAATCAGAGGAGTTTTATCCATAATTGTTAGGCCATAATATATACAAAAATAACTTTAATGTGATATTTTGGGTATTGGGGACATTAATGGTAAAGCCAGAGAAAACATTCATACAGTTTTAAATCAAATGTTAAATCTGTTTCTACTTTTTCTTTTTCTGAGGTTGAATTTAGTTTACAGTTAGCAAAGGTGAATTAACCTGTTCTGATTTGTCTTTGTGCCATCATAGCAATCATTACAAAAGCATTTCAAGGCTCCATGCGGATCTTCTCCAAGAAACTTCCACACCCAGATTTAGTGAGTTTCCTGCTTGTGTTATTAAATCATTAAATGTCATCTAGAATAGAATAGAATAGACCTACTTGCCAGGAGGCAAAATGGGCAGTAAGTAAGTAAGTAAGAATATGAATAGTCTGACTAATATAATCACTCATGTTTATTCATAAATAATGTTCAAATGCCCTGAGCAAAGTTTTTTTGGAGATTGTGACACATTTAAAAATGTCAACTAATGGTTTACTTGTATAATTTTGTATTTGTAATTTCCAGCTACCAGAGGAGAAAGAGGCATTGCTTGTTACAGAGGAGTACCAGGAGCAGATGTCCGAGTCTACCTTCCTGTTTCTGACCCTTGACCTCCCAACAGCTCCACTGTACAAGGATGAGAAGGAGCAGCTTATAATCCCGCAGGTCCCTCTCTTCAACATCCTGGGAAAGTTCAGTGGCAGCACAGAGAAGGTACTGATTCATTCACGTTGTGTTGTCTTACAAATAATATGCAAAATAAAAGAAAATTTGAGAAGGTTCGTGAAAGCGGTGTTGCAGTGCAGAAATCTTTAGAGAAAAAATGTGGTGTTGAATGATGATGATGAAGATTAAATTAATTGTTAAAATGTCTGTGCACACTTTCCTGTCTCATTTACATTCAGGAATATAAAACCTACAAAGAGAATTTTCTCAAGAGGTTTCAGCTGACCAAACTGCCTCCGTACCTCATCTTTTGCATCAAAAGATTCACCAAGAACAACTTCTTTGTGGAAAAGAACCCCACGATCGTCAACTTTCCTATCACGTAAGTCCTCTTTGTGTACTGTAAGACGAAATACGCAGTTTGCATCATGGTACCTGACAGAACCATGAAGTGCATGTTGATAATAGTAATGAATGGTGACTCCCGTGAGAAGTGATGTCAAGGCTGTATGTATTTTGTCCTCAGTATAAATGTACACTTGTTCACGGTGTCAATTCAACAGGAACGTAGACCTTCGTGAGTACTTGACAGAAGAAGCTCAAGCAACAGAGAAGAACACAACTTATAACCTCGTTGCCAATGTAGTGCATGATGGGAAACCTACCGAAGGAGCGTACAGAATACATGTTCTGCATCACGTAGGTCATTTCTGAAAGTTTCCTGATTTCTGGTGGTATTATGACAAACAATCCTAACAAATGCATTAAGATGTGTTTTGACCAAGCCAGTGTTTCTTATTATGAGTTGAAATGTTGTCTCAGACATCGTCAGTCATAATCTGTCTTTATGTTTTATCAGGGAACTGGGAAGTGGTATGAGATGCAGGATCTGCAGGTGACTGATATTCTCCCCCAGATGATTACACTGTCAGAGGCCTACATCCAGGCAAGTCCTCCCACTCATTCTGTCTTTAAAATGTTGCAGTGCTTTGGCTCCACACCTTTCTTATGCAACATGAAATGACATAAAGCATTCATCACCTTTCATCTGATGACATTCACAGGGCACTCACAGACAAATCTACACACAGTCACAGCTTCTGATTATGACACAGACTACTGAGAGTATTTTTACTGTAACCTGTGCGATCAACAGTAGTGATATGAAATAAATAAATAAAAATGGCCAGTATTACTATTTACAACATTCAGTTTCCCTTCTGATCAGATACTGTGCATAAAACATCATATAAAATATTATTTTTCCTCACACACGACTGACCTTTTTGTAAGCACATTCATATAAAAGTGTAATTCGTAAGAGGAGTAAAATTTAATTAATCTGGTGTTTCATTGGTGATTTTGCTGATTTCAGAGGCTTTAATTCAATTCAATTCAATTCAATTTTATTTGTATAGCGCCAAATCACAACAGAAGTTGTCTCAGGACACTTTCCATATAGAGCTGGTACAGACCAAGCTCTTTTATCTACAAAGAAACCAACAATTCCCCCATGAGCAAGCACTTGGCGACAGTGGCGAGGAAAAACTTCCTTTTAACAGGCAGAAACCTCGAGCAGAACCAGACTCTGGGTGGGCGGCCATCTGCCTCGACCGGTTGGGTGAGAGAGGAAGAGCAAGAGAGAGAGAGTGAGACAGACAGACAGACAGACAGACAGACAGAAAGAAAAGCAGTCAGAGAGAGAGAGAGAGACAGAGACAGAGACAGAGAGACAGACATGCAGTCACAGTAACAGTGACAGTGGATGTCACCCTCTGAAACTTTTAAACTTAGTAGAGGACTGAATCCTTTTAATTTCTTGCTTTGAATCTTATTTCATACCAGACTGCAGTTTTAAATCATTCAAAGTAAAACTGGTCTTTGAACCTAACAAGGAGTCCTACAATTTGCTTAGCGCTCATTTTGGAAACAAATCTTTTTTTTTTTTTTCCCTCCTAGATCTGGAAGAGACAAGAGAGTGACGATGACACAAACAACCACACAGGGGTGTGAGTGTGTCTGGATTGACCTCACTGCAAATGGAATCACTGTTTTGGAAGTGAACTGAGTATTTAAGTGATTGAAAGTAACAACAGAATATAGAATGAGAGCAGCAGGAGACCACCAGGACTTTTTTCTTCATAGCCACAAAAAAATAAATGTAAATGTGTGTTTTTTTTCACTGTTTTATCTTTTTACTCTGTGGAAGTTTCTAAATAAACAAGCTCCAGGATATGTGTCTCTGTTCAAGTTTAATGACAAATCTTTGAATGTGTGTGTGTGTGTGTGTGTGTGGTTAACTGCATCAGGGATCATATAGCAGCAATAAGATAACAGAAGAAACCGCTCTGTAGCTTTATTCAATAGCCAGTTGTCCAGTTAACCTTTAATACATACTGAGAGCTCATCTTATGTAATGATGGACAACGTTTTTTGGATATTTCTACATTCATAAGAACACATCTGACAGTCGGTATATTGAATGACGCTGTTCACAAAACCCCAGCAGAAACTGATGATTCAGACTGAATCCTGGCCTCAGTCTTGTGACACTTCATGCAAACCAGAGAATTTCATGATGAATATTTATGGCTGATTGACTGAAATAGCATATGAGAGATGAAAAGTTGATCAGTGCATTACATTTTTAAAACCATTCAAAGTTGATCCGTGTGATGATACATTTGTAAATATGTGCGAGCACCAGCTTTCAGAGCCGCAGTCTGCTTCACTCCTTCCACACGTATCTTTTACAGAAGGCTTGGTTCTGCAAATAAAACACAGGAAAAAAGCATTATCCACAAAATCACATCAGTACATTACATAACTGCATTTAATGTTTTTGATATTTGAGTCCAGTGTAATTTAAAGTAATTCAGAGCAGGTCAGGGTCAGATTTGATAGATGTGAAAAATCTCTCTCGGGATGTGATCATTTGTGTGGTCATTACTGCAGAAGAAGGTTCAAGTGAAAAGAAGAAGAAACGTACTCTTTTTTTTTTTTTATCACTACATCACATGAACACACTACATGCACACGCCATGCTTTGTGAAATTATTTCTCCGCGTTTGGCCCATCCAGGAATGTCCTTCCTCCACCGGAGACCAGGAGCGGTGGGCTGCCAGCCGACAGCGGTGCCCGGGGACCCAGTTCCTTTCCGTCACCATTGGTCAGGTGGTGATGCAGGTGGTCAGGTGGTCTTGCATGTTTTTAGTGGGTTTTTTATGGAGGATACCCCAGGTGAGCACGAGGAGAACATGCAAACTCCACACAGAAATGCCCTTTTTCCTTGAGCAGCAGGCACCGAAGGCGTGGTCGAGGACACGGGACCTTCTAGCTGTGAGTGACGGTGTTTCCGCCGTTCCACCCAAAAACATCACGCATGTTGTTCCATGTAACTTTCAGATAACGGGACTCACCTGTGCAACACTTTTATCTGCTAAACTGCCAAAAACTGACTTGATTTTCACTTACACCACACATCTGAGCAATCAGAATGTCTCTGCAAAAGTAGCTTGGTCCCCAAATACAAGGATCTTTTCCCAGCGGCCTCACTTGGTGAGAGGCAATGCACAGACCGGCTCTCTGCAGGACAGACGGGACAAAAGATCCTGAGAAAATCAACCAGACCAAAGAATGATATGTGTTCATGAGCATTCAGCTGGCCACGCCGTGTTCATAAGCAGCGCTGTGTGGACAAGGGCTCATCATACCCATCACTATAACTTATATTAGTAAATCAGCTAATATTTGTACATCTTTTAATCACCAAAAGAAGTGTGCTGCTGCAAGTGATGCTACAATTAATGTCAACCAGTGCGCTAATTTCAACCCTGGCTTGTTGATTTATACCATTTACTGCAAACAACTCCTCTTAATAAAGATGCAGATATAAAAGTTTGTCCCTCCAGTCAGACACACGAGTGTTTTTAAAAGAGCTTTTTCTTACTATACAAGGATATGGATCGTCCATCTGGTCTTCTAAAATCTTCTGCATTTGGGACCCATGGGCTCTGATGAAATCCTCACACTGAAAAGAGCACGAGAGTTACAAAGTTTTTCATCTTTTGTATTTTACAGTCACTTTTCTCAGAAGCATTTTGTTAGCTGGGAGCACTGAGGGACGTTCAGTGTTAGCTGAGGGTCCGACCTTGTGGATGGCAGTGGGGTGATGGGCACACACGTCCTGAAGGAAAGAGGGGGTCACGTGTTTGGTGTAGTTGGGACTCAAGTGAAGTAGGCCCAGCACAAGCAGCGCGCGGCACGACTCGCACTCCGGGGTGAGGATCACCACTGTGTAATCATCAGAGCGTTATCATGGTGTGTGGAAGTGTGAGGTTCAGATCAAACAAACCAACAAACGACAGCCAGACGTATTCATTTTAAAAATGTTGCTGACCTGGAGCCGTCCGTTCCTTGAACAAACACAGGTGCAGAAGAGTGCATATTGTATGAGGTGCAGCTGACGATAGGAGGAATTCGACTATCTGTGTGCCATATTTGGCAACAAAGTCATCACATTGCTCCTTGTAGCTCTCTGGTACAAGATCACAGACTTCTCCCATGATCTTCATCAAAGCATCCTGCAGGGAAACAAAGACATGTTCACGTTCACGTGAATGTGATGCATGGTGAGGGATATGTGCCTGAAGTAAAACGAAAAGTCACCTCAGTCATGTTTGTGGGCAACAGGGTCTCCAGTTTCTTGATGATAAACAAACACAGTGTGCATGTTGGGGTGGACAGCTCCTAGAGAGAGGATTAGCTGGTCAGAAAGCCATTTCACGAAGGAATTCATTCCAGTTTCCATTTTAACATCCACCTCTGCTTCCTCATACTCACATTGGTGTTGGTGGCTGTCCCGAGGGCAGAGCTGGGTTTGTTTTCACTGGTGGCATAGTGGGGAAGTTTCAGCAGTTCCTCCTCCTTGTGTGCAGCACAAAGTCCAAAAACCACACAAGCCCCTCCTGGGTCCTACAAAAATGCATATTATCTTGTGTTAAAGGTGAACACTGAAGGCCTAAGTGTTTATTCTTGTAAAGAAGCTCAAATAGAGGCTAAACTCACCAGGCGACCAGATGTTTGCTGCAGGACTTTTGGCAAATATGCCTTCACCTGTGACACACAGTCTGATGCCTGCTGTTCTGGGAGGCGTTGGCACAGAGCGTGCAAGGATTCATATACAGTCACCTGCAAAGGAACAGTAGCTGGTGTGTTGGCTATATTGGGGTTGAAAGCAGTTTAATGTGTTTTTCTGCACAAAGAGACACACCCAAAATAAGTAAAACGTTAAATTTCGACACCCTGACAATTCCACAAACCCAGCCCGTGTGGTCAGTAGAGTGAAGTGAAAGTAAAGTGAACTGTGCAGTGAGTGCGTCAACAACATCCTCACCTTCGTGTCTCTGCTGGAAATCATGTTGCCAGACAGCTGGACGATCTGGCTGCATTCTGAGCACATGTCCACAGTCTAACAGGGAGAAACCACAAGGAGATAATCAAACACTGACTATATTTTTTTCTTTTTTATTAACAACCTGCACACAGTGCTGGTGTGCACCCCACGCAGTGGTATTTTCGTGCAGGCGCACAGCGTACCTGGTATTTTGGTAAACTGAGGCGCACAGAGGTGCACCAGGATGGGCGTTACGGCGCAGTAGGGGGAGGTGTCGGCATAATCAACCGGCGGATTTGTATTTTCGGTCAATTTCGGACCACGTCAGCCGCGTAAAAGTGCGCTGAAAGCTCGCCACCCCAGACCTGGTCAACTCTGTGCGCCAGCAGCGCACCGCTGGGCAAGTGGATTTCCGTAAACCGGCGGAGTCGTGCGCCCACGCCAATACCTCACAGGCAGGTTTCCACAGTGTCTGGCATTTCACTGCGATCAATAATCAGCAACAGCCACAAGTCAGCACATAAAGTCAGACCTAAAGTTATATTTTTTGATCAGTATCTCATCTGACCACATTGCAAGCGCGTTCGGCACGCGTAATGGTCACTCAACCTGACCGAATGTACACAGGTGAAACAGGGACGCAAACTAATCCATTAACGTCGCTGTGCCAACCAGAAACAGCCGTGGCATCCTACAGAGCATATATACTGCATCTATCTCAGAGCACTCGAGAGACAGAGAGACAGACACACGGAAAAAACGTAAGTGATGATTGTTGTCCGCTATTACCCACATCATTTCATTCCAAATACAAATGTAAGCATAGTAATGCTTAACATTATCTACAAAGATATCATCTAATCATTGCTTTGAGGAGGAGGAGGAGGAGGAGGAGGAGGAGGAGGAGGAGGAGGCTGAGGATTTACCATCTAAGGACCTCATATTTAGACATGAGTGACGTCAGTCTCCTCCTGGGAGAAGTTTGGGCGTCGGACACTTTCCTTCGCGGGCTCAGTCATCCTGGAAACTTGCCATGCGCCTCGCCAGCGGCGTTTTTAAAGGTGAGGCGAGGAGCTGGTGTGATTGGTGAAGATTGGACTCGGCTGTGTCAAACCCACTCCACGCCTTCTCCCCTCTCTCCTCCGAGTTGCGCCGCTGGGTGGGACTGAGATGAGAAGGGAGAGGAGATGCGCCGGCAGCGCAGTGCACGTAAATACCAAAGTCTGCGCCGCCGCGCCCCATCGGCGAAGCGGACCTGACTCTGCGCCGCGCCTGCGCCGCATCGAAAACAGAGCCCATGATGTCAAAAAACACTGGATCAATATCAATACTTTTGACACCGTCAACTATAATTAATAAATGCACTGACTATTCTAGTTTAAACACACAAATGCACATGTGCAAAAAGCTGTTAATGAGTGTGTGTGTGTGTGTGTGTGTGTGTGTGTGTGTGTGTGTGTGTGTGTGTGTGTGTGTGTGTGTGTGTGTGTGTGTGTTGGTATGTTGGCTTTTTGACAAAAAGGCTCACCAGAGAACTGTGTTTGAAAGGATCCAGGATGAACCTGCAGTCTCCTTCAATCGCCAGACAGAAAGAAAAGAAGAAAAATATGAAACATTTTGCCATCGATCAAAACATAACGGCACCATTGTCATAAGCTGCCATTAATCCATCATTAATGCGGGAACACATGATGTTTGACAGCAGTCAGCTGACGATGATGCAGTAAATCTTCGTCTTACCGGGCCACAGGGACACCGCCAGAATGAGCAGCATAAAACCGGAGGCTGACATGATGTGACGGAGCAGAAAACGATGTGAAGCGCAGATGATTTCGTCTATAATAACATCCGTGCTGTCACTTGGGTCGCACCGGAAATGCAGTTTGATCGTCACAACCAATCACAGCGTCAGATGGAATGCGCAGGCGCTGTGGAGCCAATAAAAACCAAGATATCAAGGTAATTATTAGCCAAAGTGAAAGAAGCTCTACATTTGTTTGATACGCCTCTACTTTATATGTAAATACAGGCTACAAGTGGATAAACTCACATCCGATCACCTGATACTACCTGTATTCTACACAAACTGTATGAAATGAAACTTTTCTTAAAAATAACAGTAGTAGTAGTAGTAGTAGTAGTAGTAGTAGTAGTTGTTGTTTTACTACTCTAGATCAAATATGTAGGCCAACTGAAATTTAGTCTTGCTGGAGTGTTTGACTCCTTGCTGAACATATCTGAAGTTTGAATGTCCAAAGCACAGATTGAAGGTAGTTTAACAGCAAGCGATCTGCCAGCTTCACACCTGCAAGCTGATGAAAGCTTCTGAAGAGACCAGTAGATGGCAGCAGAGCAGAGGAAAAACACAGTGTTTGAGCTGGTTCGACTCCTTACAGACTGTTGTTCCTTAAAAGCATTATTAGATGTAAGTCTGAAGATTTTATTTGACAAATACACAAGCAGTATGTGCTCTCAAATACAGGCATACTCACTGAGGCTGACAAATAAGCATTGGGAAAGTATTTCAGGGATAAAAATGATAATTATAATGTACACAGCCACAGGTGAAAGTATGCAATGTGCTGGGCAATGCAAAAGATTCACGAGGACAATGTGCAAAACAGGGCTGAGGGTCAGAGTTCACCATCCTATGATGGGCAGAGAAATTCAACTTTATTTATTTTCTAACAGCATGTCAGAGACAAGCTGCTGATACCCCCCCGTCATAATGCAAAGTAGAGGGCCTTTAGGACCCCCCAGAGATGCCTCTTAAGCTCTATAAGACATCTGCATGTGGACCATGTCAGGCTCTCAGTGAGGTAAGCTTCCAGGCTCTTAAAGGTGCTCACCCTCCACATGAGTCTTGAAAATGATCAGGGTTGTGCAGTTAGTCTTCTGCTTCCACCATAGATCCACAAGCAGCTCTTTGGTTTTGCCGACGTTCAGTAAGCGATTGCTGGCCTTGCACCATAGTGACAAGCCGCTCATCTCCTCCAGGCAGGCCTCTACAGGGAGCTTCCTGTGCAGGGAGTGCAGCAGGGATCTACCTTGCATGTATTAATGAATCATCTGATATGTCGCTAATAGATTTTTCTTCAGTTTTTGTGATGTGTTGTATCTGTGGAGCATCCTCTGTATTAGGGATCTACAGTGGTGAACTGCGTTTCCCACGTGCACTTGCATGAGAAGGCACAGGTGTGCTCTATTTGATGTCATTAAAACCCTTGAGATTTCCTTTTGTCAAACATTTGCCCTCGTGAAGGCCAAGAGACTGAGAGTTTAGCTTTAATATTAAATACTTGCAATGGGTGTTAGCGTTTACAGCCTTCCTTTAAAATATTCAATCCATTAAAAATATTGATATAATAAAAAAAAAAGTCCTTCAGATCTCATGCTGTCAGTGATGAATTCAGATTGGATTGCAATCACACACAATAGTACTGTTGATTGGATTATCTCTGGAGAGCCTTGTTTACATGTTCTGCACTATATTACACGAAAGGGGCATCTCACCTGAGACACACACATAACAACATGCCCAAAGTACAAACATATGCAGCTATTTATTTTATTTGGAGTGTGTCACTGGGTCATCAGGGTTTGCAGAGACTTGACTGGACGGGTGAGTCTGTGCTTTAATGTTCAGCAGAATTCCAGTGTATGATTGCACTTAAAGAAAAAATAAACAGGAATAAGTGGCAGTGTGATAAAATAAAGTTTAACTGTCAAATTTCTAATTTCATAATCAACGGCAGCATTGTCAGACATTTGAAAGAAGTGTGATACATGTTCACACACATGTATCTGTCCTCTTGCTCATTGCACCTTTGCACAGATAAAACAGCAGCTCTCAGTTTTAGGTAACACTATAATCAGGGTACAAAGTACATTTTAAACTAATGTGCCACTAATGCATGAATTAATGCAGAATGTATTATGAGTCACTTTTGTGCATTATTAAGAAATTATCACATCACTTTGAGTTTATGTGATTAGTTACATTAATTAGTCCATTTACCAACATCCCTGATTCCTCTAATTAAGTGTTGTTGTAATTTCCTTCATACAGTCTTGTGTTCACAAAACGGTGAACCTCACTCCATCCTTACTTGTGAACGACAGCCTTCAGAGATGCCCCTTTCATACCCAATCATGATACTCTCACCTGTTACCAGTGGACCTGTTTACCTGTGGATTGTTCCAAACAAATGCATCAAATCCAGAATAAGTTTATATTTACACAAATCAATGAAGCTAATGAGAAAAAGCATTAAATATATTCTCTCTGTACCGTTTTCAGTTGAGCATATGTCAAAAATATTAACAAATGATCACATTCTGTTCCATTCATGTTTTAAACAGCATCTCAAATTTTTGGGACTCAGAGTTGCAGAAAACAGCATTTCAGACACATTAATTTAAAGCACAACAGCACCTATTCTAATAGAAATATGAATGAATCAAAATAATATTTAAATGAAAACTGTATAAATCATCATTATCATCATCATCAACTATGCACCTGTTTGTTTGTGTGAGTGAAAGCTGACAACCAGCTTCACTGGGTCAATGCCCTGATCAACACACTTCATAATAGTCCTAATTTAAGGATTAATGAAAGTTTGCAGTGAAATGTTTTTGTGTTGGATGAACACAGTGATAATAATCGCAGTGATGAGTCAGTATTTCTTACTCATTACTCATGCTTTCTCTTGGCAGCTAAAATGTCAATATTATCAGAGATGACCTCAGAGGTTTCTCTTTTCTTCTCTCTTTTCCTTTTATTTTTACTTTTTATTTTTAGAATGAACGCTGAAACACCCTACAGGTTCTTAAAGAAAAGAGCAAATCACTTGACAGGATGAACTATTACTTCAGAATTTTGTCCAGCTTGCAACATGTACAACTCTCTCTGGAGGCATTTGACACCACTCACTCATGGGTGTGTTTGTCAGGCCTGACCTGTAGTCACAGACTGACAGTTCATTGCACAAGTACGTGCCTTAACTCTGCAAAAGCTCTGCATAATCCAAAGTATTTCCCTCTTTAAAGATGAAACAGAGAACAAACCTGCCTTGAAGATGATCTAGACACCTTGCAGCATGCTGTGCCAGATTTGCAAACTGAATAAGAATGGAATGAATTCCAGAAATTTTAAGATAAAATCATTTGTATATGTTTTGCAAAATAACGTCATACACAAAGTATAATTATATGAACCTGCATGGAAATGTTTTTGGACAGGATCATTTTGCAAACAGACAAAACAAAACAAATGTGGGTCTCTCTTCACAATTTAGCAGCTTTGTCCTTGCCAGCAACACAGCGCTAGCAGGTTATTAGTGACATTAACATTACATTACTATCATTACTATTACTAATTTTAAAAAGCAAACAAGCAGCTTGCCAGTCTTTTGAAAGTACTGGATGAAGCGGATGAAGGCAGATAGGGTCAAAAATGAGGAAACACTATAAACTAGCAGATTTTCCCATTCCATCTGAAGCGTACCAGAGAGAAGCATGCAGAAGAGACAAAAGAGGACAATGGCGAAGGTGTGATAACCCTGCACAAAAGACAGAGTTCATATGTAAGTCACATGAGCACCATGGGGCACATGCACACACGCAAACAAACTTACTTTTCACTTTTGAGGAAATTCCAAGTGACTTTTCTAGTTTGGCATCTTTGATTTCCTCGTGCATTCCTCATGTTTACTCAGTTCTTTTCAGTCACTTCAAGTGTTTGCCGGAATGACCAGTCAGCTGTCTGACCAGAGACACCCAGACTGTCCCCCGCTGTTGCTTCCTTGTGCAGGCAATGTGGTGACATACAGTAAGAGAGAGACTTGGAAGTTAGATGCTTGTAAAGAAACTAAGATAACATTGTTGGAGTCTTAAATGGGAGTTTGTCTGTCAAAGGAAACATGTTCAGTTTGATCATTATCTGCATTTTCAAGTGGTTGAAAAATAAATGCCAAACAGCATACAGTCTGTAGCATCGTGTCGCATATTTCATTATTCTCAAGCGTATTAAGGTCTTAGAATATGTAACTCTTTAACTTTTAACTTCATCTTTTAATTTTTAATGTTCTTGTTTCTGGGCTGCACGGTGGCGCAGCAGGTAGTGCGCGTGCCTCACAGCAAGAAGGTCGCTTGTTCGATTCCCGGGTCAGGCCTTTCTGTGTGAAGTTTGCATGTTCTTCCCGTGCATGCGTGGGTTCTCTCCGGGCACTCCGGGCACTCCGGCTTCCTCCCACAGACCGAAAACATGCTCATTAGGTTAATTGATGACTGTAAAATTGCCCCTAGGTGTGAGTGTGAGTGTGAATGGTTGTATGTCTGTATATGTTGCCCTGTGATTGACTGGCGACCGGTCCAGGATGTACCCCACCCCCGCCTCCCCGCTGCACAGCCGAGATAGGCTCTGGTTCCCCCGCGACCCCGAAAGGGATAAGCAGCATAGCAAATGGATGGATGTTCTTGTTTCACGGCGCTGTGCCAGCAAATCAAACTCCTGTGTTCATTGAACTCTGACTCTGAAATATCACAAATTCATTCAGATTCACGAATATACAGATTTGTTCTCGAGCACATCATCTTTAATAAGGGAATGATTATTATTATTATTATTTTTACAAGCCAGAATCTTTTTGTTCTCAATGCTAAATGTTAAAACACAAACACATATGTTTGCCAGATGTCACAGGATTACATAATATCTTTAAATGTCAAACAGGGTGAAATTGCACTCCACCCAAACTGAACTTTGTGTCTCAGGCATTGTTTTCCAGGCTCAGCTGGACTGAAAATGTTGTTTGTATTGCAATGCTTAAAGGTTCAATGCTAGAAACAAGGTGAGCAAACCTGCTTCGCAGGTACACACGAAATCCTTCTTCATCTTCCTCTCCTTTCCACTGCTCCCCATTGGAGGGAGCCACAGCTGATTGTCCGCTCACTGGCAGAGCGGGTATGGAGATCCACATCCACACATCCCTCACTTATCTGGGCTTGGGACTGGTAATTAGGAATGCACTGGCTCCCCCAGTGGCTGGGACAATTCAGTGTCTTGCCCGAGGACACTTGGACAGATGGATAGGAGTGTGGGGATCAAACCACCAACCTCTCAGATGGCCGTCTCCACCTCTTGAGCCACAGCTGCCCCAACAGACTCACTTAAAATCCCATAAAATACAACAAATGTCAGCGCTCAGTTTTGTCAGAGGCCGTTCTGCTGCATTCAGCTGTGGGTGCAGGTTGGATACAATCACCAGCCAAGCAAGGATTACTCTTGCTTGGCTGAGTAATAGGAGTAATAGGAGCACTATTTTGGGCAAACCTAATACAAACCAACCTGCTGGCTCAGTCTTGTTGTCACTGAGGTATTCAGCAGCAAAAGTATCCTTCGTCACACACAGGCCGTAGGCGCTGGCTGGAATGACTTATGTAAAAGATTCAGTGTCTGGCAAGACAGCAAGTTTTAAATTCACTCACATATTTCCTATAAACAAAGTAAAATAGATGTTTTTTTTTTTAAAAACATTTTAAATACTGTTTATACAATATTAAGAATAATATTAAAGAATGAAACAATGTTTTCATTTTTTTTGACAATGTATTGGTCTACATGAAAGCTGTGCTCGCGCTGTTATAATATATATTATAATAATATATATAATATATTAATATTAGTACTGTCACACACACACACCCACGCACGCACGCACGCACGCACGCACGCACGCACGCACGCACGCACGCACGCACGCACGCTACCTTATCAGTAGACATCCACACCAGACAGATGTGCAGACAGTTGTGTAAGATTAACAAATTGGCAAACTGCCTTGAAATTCCTTTGTCTGCTATGTGCAGTGGCTGATGTCTACAGTTTACCTTCACCGTTTACTTTGTAATCGCTCCAAACAAAATCTGAAATTATTCAGATGGAATCATTTCTACCGGCCGCTCAGTTTCTTTTTATCTGCCACTTCTGTAGAAAACTTTAGAAGGCCTGACTGAGTCACTTGTACCTGACCTGGTTCCAAATAGACTAGATTAAATAACCAAACTCCAAGGGTGGACTCTGAGGAGAATGTCTGCATGTAAACCAGCTAAAATCTGAGAGATATTCTGCATCTAAGATAAAGCCTAAAAGATATTCTGCCTGATGAGGTGTGTTACGATACCAAAGAATCCACCACACAGCCAGTTGTTTTTCACTCTGTCTGCTTGTTAATAAGACTTAATGGTGCGCAAAAAAATTGCCATAATTGTTGCAGATGCAAGTTGAAATATGTGAAAATACTGCATTGATAACAATTTGTAAAGGGTTGCCATCTTTTTTTAGGGCATTGAGTTTGGTTTGTTCAAAGGACCGTTGCAAATGTGCTTTCTTGTCAGAGTTACAGATAAGAAGATCAATAATACTCCCACATCTCTATGGTGAACATGCAGCTGGAGCCACCAACCACTTATCTTAGCTGAACACTGCATGAAGTCATTTTGTACGTTTAGAAATAAATCAGAAGCAGATGACGTAGGATGAAATGCAGCCTCATTAAAAACATTTTTCTGCTCATGTATGTTTAAGTTTGCTTACAGTAGATGACTGTTGCGTACATACTGGGGAAAGTTTTGCCTTGTCTAAAGCCAAAAAGACACATAATCAATATTGGATGGCTGAGAAGCTGTATATGGTAGAGCTAGTGAGTTCAGTCTAGTTAATGGCTACAGGATATTCTCCTGTTTTATTAGTTTTTTTAATTTATGATCTACCCTTTACAAAACTGAAGTGATGAAGTGAGTGTGAATCACTGCTCCTCATTCAGAAGCTGTCTAGTGAAACAAAAAGTTCCATGCAGCGCTGAATGTCATGCAGTCTTCATGTTTTCCATTCCAGCGGAGAGACACGTCGAACAGCTGAGACATGTCCACCTACATACAACACACTGTCAGTTACAGGCCTGCAACTTGACAACTTTGATTCAAAGCAAATGTTCAGCATTTTGAAATTAGTTCATTACTCAAGTTGTTTTGCTATTGTTTAGCAGGTATGAAGACACCAGGGAAAATCACACAGTGACTAATACAAAAACCTGTAATTATGTCATGTGGAAACCTCTTGTCTTTTTCCAGCACTACTGAACGCTGTCAGTACATACTTACGATCACATTACCAATGCACAAAGACAACAACATTTTAATTCCATTTGGAAGGACGCATTAATAAAATAACATAAATAAACTCTGATAATTATTCTACATAGTTTGTACTAACTCTAACCATAAATATTCTAGCATTATGCCACCACTGAGTCCACACTACAGCATGACTTTTTACATACAGCTGACACTGTTTTCGTTGTCCTAATATTATTTTTGTCACAGTTTAGGTGACATGCACATAGATAGACTGATTTTTTTTATTTTATTTTTTTTTAAATCACTGGCTCGTCATGCAGTTAAGCGACAAAACCAGAGAGGCTACATGCTTGGATGAATGCCCAAACAGTTCTGTCTATTGTTTAGGATTTAATGCTTTGGCTTTTAGGCAGCCTGTTAATGTGTAGTAGACCATGTTCAGAATGGGGAAATAACCTGTGAACCTATTATTAAATAAGTAGAAGATGGACTGATCTCCAGACGTCAAAGATGAAACATTGTCTTTAACATTTTAAGCATGATTAGTGAATTATTTTCATTTTGTACAATGTTAGAGGGGAAAAAAGGAAAGGAGCACCACACAAAAGTCTGGGCACCCCAGAAAGATTTTAGCTCTCAGATAGATTTTACCAAAATCTCTGACCTTAATCAACTTGTTTGGGCTGTGGCTTGTTCACAATCATTATTAGGAAGGACCAAGTGATGTGAAATTCAATTAGATACCATCAATTTCTAGAGCCAAACATCTCACCCTCTGTATAAAAGCTGAAAAAATGATGGCTCTACAACTGGATAATAAGACGGACCTCAGAACGGACCTCAAAATCCACAATGGACTACTACTTTTGCCAGGATGCCCACAGTCCCATGACCTAAACATTATCGCAAATCTGTGGAAAGACCTGAAAAGAGCACTGCATGCAAGAATCTCACAGACCAGGAAGAAAGACTGAAAATCCCCTGAGCAAGAACCGTAAGAGTCTTAGCTGGCTGAAAAAAGCCTTGATAAGCTGTGATACTGGACAACGGGCGGGTTACTAAATACTGAACATAATACAAACAGAAAGTTTGCTTCTGGCCCTTTTCCTTTTTTAAAAATAATTTTGAAACTGTAAAAGATAAATAAAATGTCATCTTGTTTAAAATGTTAAAGATATAAGCCATCTTTAACTCTATGCTGTTCAGAAATCAGGTCAGTTTGTACCCAAACTTTTGCATGCCGCTGTATATTTGTGTGTGTGACGCTCTAGTTAAGGAGTCAGGGAGGCTGTTCTTTTGCATGCTTAGTCCTGCAACTTATATCTCAAGCCATCCTGCATTCACTCCTCTCAAGCGTGCTCACTCAGCTGTCATCTGAGATACCAGCTGTTCTCATGAACTGGTCACATCTATCCAGTAACACAGCGACACACCTTCATTCTTTTTAAATATGTTTTTCTCTCTTTGCAGATTCATCGGCTTTATCATTTCATCGGTCTCAGCAGAGTCATCAGCCAAAACCACCACCAGCGTCTGGACTCCGTGGGGGGATTTATCTTGCTGCTGCTGAGATGCTCCTCAATTACCAAATCTCCCTGTGGAGTCCAAGCACCAAAGACTCTCTGATAAGACTTCATTTTCACATATCAACTGTCATAATAAACAATTAACTTTACTTCATCACTTGTCTCGTCTAATAATGAATAACAATGATAAAATGAGGAAATGGAAGTTACAGTGCAGTGCAAGATAGGAATAAATAGTCTAGTAAATAGTAAATAAATAGTTTGTGCTGCTTAAATTCAAATGTCCAAAAATACAAATAGTTAAAACAAAAAGGTGGGTTAAAAAAAACAAAAAAACAAAAAACAAATAGGATAGCATGCTATCAAGGTCAGTGTAAGTTTACTTTTACACAGACGGGAGAGTTGCTTTCAGGTCCTTGAGCAGGCTGTTCAACAGCTTGGAGCAAAAGGGCTAAAAGCTGCTTCACTTAAGGTTTTAATCGTGCCCTGCAGAAAAACAATTAACAGAAAGAGCTAATTGCAAAGAACTTTAGGGGCCCGCCTTCATGCGTTAAAACATTTACAGTTACTAATCTCGGCATGTAGAGCTTTAAACAACAGTAATAGAATAAAAAATGCAATAGCTGTTATGCAGATTTTAAGCCTGCTTTGTGTTCTCCTCTGCCCTCAGGCAGCAGAGGTCTGGATCAACTGGAACAGATTAATTACAACTTCCTGGTGTGGAGGTTTGTGATATCTCTGTGTTTTCTTTTGTTGATTCTGTCCCGGTACAAATCTTTAGTAAAGTACCTGGGATGTGTTGTAGGTGTAGATATCAGGATTATGACAGAAACTGTGGGGCACTGGGCAGAATCTTCACCTTGACATATGTGAGCAGATGTTGGCCAGAGACGCCACGTTATGCACTCACAATAAATGAGCTGCTTCTCAAAATGAGTCCATGTGAGCAAGTGATTGCTTGTCTTGGAGGAAAAGGCTGCAGTGGACAAACATCACCTCTGCTCACAGAGAAGAATCATGGAAGTCTTTTATCTGAAAGCATTTTATTTATAAGTTGTTGGAGTGCTAGGCTGTGCAGGTTTTTAGTTTCCTGTTAAACGACATGCTAATTTCCACTGATACTTGCTCAAAGACACCCCAGGGATTGCCAAGGGGTGTGTTGTGCCACAGAAAATACTGTATATATAGATGGCAAGTTGGTCATCGAGACACCAGTTCCTGACTGCAGCTGGAGGATCAAACTGCTACTTGCAGGACAACACAGCTACTGTGGACAAGCTTCTTGACTATCTTACACGTATATTTAGAATTTATTTGAAAGGAAAGTTGGTTATTTGATCAGTGTTCACAACAGAGATGAAGTGGATTTTTTGCCTGATGGCTGCAGGTCTTTGCCTGTGTTTGCAAAGCCATGTGGATGCTGGTGAGTATGATCAAACTAAATGAAATCACTTAAGTGTGTATAGAATAGTTTCCTGCTATCATTTGTTTTTTCATTTAGATAAAAAAGTAAAAGGAAGACCACAGATGAATATATGAGTTTTAACGTACTGTATATTAAAAATATGCTGAAATTACTGAATTGATATTGTACACGTGCAGACTACCAAGTCAACTTCAGTGATCTTTTGAAAAACGTTAACTGTGAGAGGTGACTGGAGGGTGTTTAAGACCTCAGAGAGCAGACTGACTGAAACATGTTTTTGCCTTCAGAAACACGTTTGAGCAGAAGTGCCATTGAAAAAGCTGTGATTGAAGCCAAGGACACGGTGGACTCGGCTTATGAGTACTCCAGAAGAGAGTGAGTGCACAAACCTGCTGAACTCCTGCACACATTCTGCAGTGACAAACGAGAAAAGGCATAACACGAATATATGAAATACGTTCAAACTGCAAGTTATATGGCATCCAAAGCATCTAAGTGCTCATGAATCTTGCGTGTTTACACAACAGGAGCATTGAACGTGTGAGGAGGAATTCAGCCAGTCCTTCAGACGTCCTGCGGTTGTTGAAGCAGCCCCTTGGGCAAACCCGTCTTGCCGTGCGTTCTGCTGACTACATGCATGTTGCCGTGAAACTGATCAAGAGGTCTTTGGAAAGACATCAAAAACGCTCCATCAATGCCACAGGTGTGTATCCACAATATATTCTTTGAATTTTCATAAAGTAGCTTCAAGTCAAAGCTAAGATGTCTATTCTTTGCCTCCGTTAATCAGATTTCATCTCGGAGGAGGATCTGCGGGTCATTGCTGACCTGACGGGCTGCTCTGCCCGACGTCGTGTCCCTCCTTGCAAGACGACTCCCAGCTTAGACAAGTTTCGCACGATAAGCAGCATCTGCAACAACAGGTGAGGTAGCCGCTAAGTTTAAGATTAATGGACAAACCAGCGACAAGCATGTCTACAGTAAAATGACTGCTTACATGTTTTGCCCCTGTGGCGAGTGGATAGTCGGAGTGCTAACATTTGTCCTTGGAACAGACAGGGACAAAGAAAAATAAAGGATTATTTTTTTCTTTTTCCCAAGAAAAAACACCCGCTGGGGATCCTCCAACACACCTTTCACCCGCTGGCTCCCTGCCGAGTACCAGGATGGAATCTCCCTGCCTAAAGGCTGGGACCCTAGATGGAGAGTCAACAGACGAATTCTTCCTTTGGTACCACATTTATATATTCTTTATCAAGTACACTATGTATGCATAGAAACTGAGCTCATGAGGAGGTGGAGAAAACCAATAGTACTGAACAATATACAGTGATAGTGTCAAATCACATCTGCAGTGATACTTAAGGTATTTCCTCACTTGTAGTATTTTCATCAAGGTGCTCATTGTCTGCAGGTGAGAGAAGTGTCCAACCAGATTCTTCGCATAGCAGACTACAGAGTGGAGAACGACCCACTCTACACTCACCTGGTGACAATCTTCGGCCAGTGGACCGACCACGACCTGACCTTCACTCCTCACTCTCCCGTCATCCGCTCGTTCAGCAACGGTATTGACTGTGACAAGAGCTGTGAGCGCACAGAGCCTTGCTTCCCCATTGAGGTCAGTGTCATTACGTTAGACAAGAACAGACAACACATCTAAAGCTCAAACATACATAAACACAGAACGCCAACTGTCTCCTGTCCAAACAGATTCCCAGGCAAGACCCCCGCTTTGGCAGAAACTCAGAGAAGTGCATACCCTTCTTCCGCTCTGCAGCAGCTTGTGGTTCTGGCAACACAGGCCACATCTTTGGTGCGAGCACTGTCCGCGAGCAGATGAACTCTCTCACAGCTTTCATCGATGTGGGCCAGGTGTACGGTGCAGACGATACCAAGGCTATCTTACTGCGGAACCTCTCCTCAGATGAGGGCCTGTTGAGGGTCAACACAAAGTTCACTGACAACGGCCGTGAGCTCCTGCCCTTCAGCAACATGAGTGTCAACATGTGTGCCACACGAGCTCGCATCACTAATGACGTTAATGCTCAGGAGGTGCCCTGCTTTGTGGCTGGTGGGTGGCAGCATCTTTTAATCTCAGAATTATACGGTGCTTACAGCAGTTTCATTTTATACATATTCAAGTTATTGGATCTCAAGTATGATCTTTTTGAAGACAGTCAATTTATGACACACTGTAGTTGTCATAGTCAGCAGAGCTTACAATGTAGGTAAGGAAACCTTTAACTGGCAGTATTAAAGGCTGTCGTCTGCTTTGTTTCCCAGGTGATGAGCGATCCAATGAGAACATTGGTCTGACCTCTTTACACACACTGATGCTGCGTGAACACAACCGACTGGCACGTGCTCTGGCCAAACTCAATCCTCTCTGGGGCGGAGAGAGACTTTACCAGGAGGCTCGAAAGATCATGGGAGGATACTTCCAGGTCAGAGAGGGGCCTGGCTGCATGGACTGCAGGGATGGAGTAATGATATGAGGGTTGGATGGTATGTCCTTGCATGGTTCACTTAACTCTTTTTTGTCTTTCAGGTTCTCACTTTCAGGGACTATTTACTCCACATCGTTGGTCCAGACTTCGTTGCCAAGCAGCTGTCCACCTACCCTGGTTATGATGAAAACGTGGACCCCAGCATCTCCAATGTGTTCGCCACAGCTGCCTACCGATTTGCCCATCTGATGGTTCAGCCATTCATGTTTCGCCTTGATGAGAAGTACCAGGAGCACCATGACTACCCCAGCCCACTGCTGCACAGAGCCTTCTTCACACCGTGGAGGATCGTCTTTGAGGGTATGGCCAAGATTGTTTTAAGCACTGTACCACATAGTGGACAGAAAGACTCCAGAACAATCAGATGCAACCGCTTCAAGCTACGATATACTGTACATATACTAGCACTGATCAAGGATTACTATCCATGCAACCCATCCATTTCAGGAAGTCAGAGCCTGTTTAGTTCCTCAATGCAAGAATGTGAATGGGGTCATAATTCTCAGGGGGATCCCCAGCATTAGTAGGCATAAGTTAATTTGATATTAATATAAAAATGTAACTACACTAAGTCTTAATATGGTCTAACTTAAATTGCTCCTATCTCATGTGCTTCTCAGGTGGTTTGGACCCAATCCTGAGAGGGCTGGTGGGTCGCAAGGCCAAGCTGAACACGCAGGATCGTATGATGCATGATGAGCTGAGGGAACGGCTGTTTGAATTCTCCACCGAGTTGGCGCTGGATCTGGCCTCTCTCAACATGCAGCGAGGCAGAGACCATGCACTTCCTGGTATTACTCTGATTTAATCTTTCGATCTACTTTCTGTCTTATGTCTCTAGAATTTTGCCTGCAGACATTTCAGATCATACAGCATCTTTATCACAGCAAGATTTTCAAACCGTGCGCTCCTTCTTAGGCTACCTCAAATGGCGTGAGTTCTGCGGGCTGTCACAACCACAAAATGAGAGACAGCTGGCAAAAGTGCTGGAAAATGATAAACTGGCCAAAAGCTTGCTGGATCTCTACGGCAAACCTGACAATATTGATGTGTGGCTGGGAGGAGTGGCTGAGCCATTTGTCCGTGGAGGAAGAGTTGGACCTCTGTTTGCCTGCCTGATTGCCACTCAATTCCAGAGGATCCGCCAGGGAGACCGGTAAGCAGACAGGAGGCAGACCAGAAACTCTATAACTGGCTGTCCTGAGCTAAAGATGAGGACATAGTTGTGGTAGCCACGCTTTAAAACATTAACAAACTGTCACTTTCAGACTTTGGTGGCAGAACGAGGGAGTCTTCACTGAGGCCCAGAGGGAGTCCCTGAAGCAGACGTCACTTTCCCGTATCATCTGTGACAACACTGGTATCACTGAAATACCAGAACAGCCCTTCCAATACACAACCATATCCAAGTTTACTAAATGTAGGAACATCCCTGCCTTTAACCTCAGTCCATGGAAGGAGAATATTGAGTAGAAAACCTCACTGCGGCACGCTAACGACAGATACGCCTCACTGTGTAGGAAGAGACCTTTCTTCACATTGCTGCTGACCTACACGACTTCCTCACATTGATAATGTTTAAAACTCGTGTCATTGGTTGATTTGAATGATCTCAACCACTTGGCTCTCAAAGGTGAGGCGACCCTTCCAACGAATCAGCTCAACATTTTCAAGTGTGACACAAAGATCACTCCCACGGTCAATGCCCAATCGGCTCAATAGTACAGTTTAATGTAAATGACTGCATGAACTGTCATCTCAGAGTCATACACAGGTTGGAGCTGATATCTATACAGTATGTTTACCTCACTGGTGTGATAACAGCTCCAACCACACCTTATAACCACAGACAATGTGTACTGACAAACCTATGTATCTTGCCTTCTTTACCCTTTATGACTGTAGGTTGATATTGTGATGCAGTTGGCTTTCTTCAGGATGTACTGAAGGTTCCTGACTTCATCTAAAAGCATGCAGTAGGCAGTTTGAGGGTTTATGAAGGGGGACTTTTTGAAATTCTGTACTGCCTGACAGCTGCAGGGGGGTGAGCGTTAGGAGAAGGGTAGTCATGAGAAGACTGGTTCTTTTAATGAACTACAGAAATAAATAACTCTGTTAAATGCCACAGTCATATAAACACAGGCAAAATAGCCATCACGGATGTACCTTTCAACTCCAACCGGCCTAGCAGATACTGCTCACTGATGGGTGGGTGTGTGCTTCAAGCTGCTGGGTTAGCTGCTATTGGCTCAGGGGGTGTGTACTGGAGCACAATGCATCATTGTCATTGCTATCCGTGTATGTTTGTTTTTGCAAATAGCCATATACACTTAACTATAAAAAGTTATTGATCTGTGTGAAGCAGGTAAAGATAAGTGCATATACAGCTGATTCATCTGTGGCTTTATTGTCTATGTCTTGTCTTATTTTTGCGTTGTTGAAATAGTCTTTCTATGTGAACTTATGCTCCTTAAATTTTTGGGTGAAGCAAACAAAATGTAGCTCTTTTTCAAGAATAGTGGCAGCTGTGTAGAAGCTACAGTAGAAGGGAGTGAAAAAGAATAATTTTCAATATTAACATAACCACAACAGCTGAAATAATTGACATGAAAAGCTCAAAATAAATATAAAATATTTACCCTGATGGAAAGTGAGAGTTCAGTGAAGTTTTAAAGTTGTTGAATAAATATGTTAAATTGTAGGAAATTACATCATTTTTTTTTCCTCTCTTTTTTCCTCTCATGCCCCCTCCTCTAATTGTGTCCCCCTCCTCAGAATTTTGCATGACGCCTGTGACTGATGTGGCTGTTTTTAAGGTCATAGTGGAGAGAAGCTTTTTTCACAGGAGACATTTTGACTCGTCAGAAGGAAAAGTTCACGTGTAACAGACAACATCAATGACAGCTCTGCTTTATTCATGTGTGCCAGTGAACCGTGACAGTGCGCGCGCGCGCGCTTGAGAGGAGTGAATGCAGGATGGCTTGAGACATAAGTTGCAGGAATAAGCATGCAAAAGAACAGCCTCCCTGACTGGACTTTAACTAGAGCGTCACACACACACACACACACACACACACACACACACACACACACACACACACACACACACACACACACACACACACACACCTTTTTATAGCAAATGATGATTGATTCTTATCTTTGAATTTAGCATTGCATTTGTAAAAGCACATTTAATATTAAACTTATTCTTCTTTGTAATCATATATCGTAGTTCACTTTGTGTGAGTGTGGTGTGTGCGTGTTGGGTGGGGGCTTTGTGTGCGGGGGTGCAGCTCGACTTGTTTTCCCTGCTGAAGCACCTTACAGAATGCGCATAGCCTGTTATTACTAAAACTAAGCTCTGTGACATGAAATGACTTTTCACTTATACCACTGAAAGCAACATAATTGTATGTTGCAGACGTGGTTGGAAGTCTTGCAGCGTGACATGTGTTTTTCTACATTTGATAATTTATATTCCATATTTGTTCTGAATCCAATAAACGATGCAAACGATGGTATCTTCTGAATCACGTCACTGATTCAAATAGCTCACAGCATTCTTCTAATCAGCGGGTGACAAAGCGAGTTTAGTCACACACTCCGGTGCTTAAATGTGTCAAAAGGAAAATATGATTGGCTTATGCTTTTACGTAACGTGACCGCAGCAGGGTTTCTTTGTTGATGCGGAGTTCAAACCATTGTGTGAAAGGTGTCAGACAATCCTGTCAAACTTTCTGCTCCAGGAAATTGCACACACCTGTCACATCTGTTGTTGAGCTACTGTTTGTGTAGCTTCAACGCAGTTCAACGACATAAAGAGATTTCAGCTCTGCCTTAATGACTGATACCGTCACATCCCCAATTAAAAAAAAAAAAAAAAAAAAAAGCTCACAAGCTGTGATTGCCTTCGTCTTTTATTATTTTATTAAGTATCCCAACTTTTTGGCAGTGTATACATTTTTGCAGAAATACACAATATTCACATACCAATTTCCGGAAATACATTTTAGAAAATAAATAAATAATAACAGCAGTAAAATTACACCAACAGCTATAATCAAAAATTAGAGATGAAATAACATCTTAACGTCAACAAACTTTATGTGATGTAAAAGCTTTATGTATTCATTGTGTGTGAAGGACAGTCTGTTCAGATGCACTTTATCTGCAAAAGCTCCGCTCAGTCACAGATGAAAGTTACCACGGAGGTGATTATGAACTCTTCTTCGTTAACTCAGATTGTCTTCATCAGGCTCTGTGCGTGTTCGCGTAAAAAGGGACGTTTAATGCGTCATTTGACTCAACTTCCGCAAGGGAGGACTGCTGACAGAAAACCATGTAAATTCGTAAGTTGGTGGGTTTGTTTTACCGCTTTACCCCGTTCATTTTTAACGCGACAGCTTGAAATTTGATTCAACACTATTTTAACATAGTACTCAAGAACAGCATCTAAGTTTGACTCTGCCCTTTAATGAAGGATGTATATGAAAATCACTCAAGTTTTTTGGCCAAATCAAAGTGAAATTAATTGTATTGCTTAGATAAAATGCCAATAGACGAATCAATTATTTAATCAGTGTTCTATTAGCTGCAGAATCGGCGGTGTAAAACGGATTGGACAGCCAGACTCTGGCTATCTTACTTCACCTCTCAGCCATGATGCAGGTTTAATTAAAATGAATCCAACATTTGTGTCTGGGGATAGGGCAAACTGTGTGCATTGTGCAATTATTATTATATATATATATATTTTTGCAGAATAATCAAACATTTTATGCAGAATAAAACAAATCAAAACAAACAAAAACAAACCCAAAATGCGTGCCGTGACTAATAAAGAAAAATGTGTCACTACAGGAGAGGATTTTTTTTCTCGTGGGTTAACGATAAAGACGTCTCGGTACACAGACCTTGAACTGGCTGTTTAACAAGATAAACGGAGAGACCGTCCTAAATACATGAGTCGACGTCGCCGCCACACCGACCAATCAGGTCGCTGCATTGACTAACATCACTCAAAATAATCAAACAAATATAATATAATCACATCATGGCACCACTGGCCTCCAATATAGACATAGAATAATTTATATCTAAATCCTGTCCGGAAAATATCTGAATGTGCAGTTCAGATGGCGCACGGTGTGCGGGGACACAGTGTTTGGCCTTCTCCTCCACCTGCCGACCCACAGTTCTTCACATTTTTTGCACTCATGATTTTTCCAAACCAAAATGTTGGATGCATTATTCCTGTTTGCTGCTTCTTCTGCCTCATCTCAGCTTCCTCCTTATAACGAGGAATACATCAGATAAACATCTCATCGTGACTCTTCTCACTTCACTGCAACAGCTTGTTGTTTTAGCGCGCTTCTGCGGAGTTACTCAACAGGATGCTAAAGAGGAGGAACCAGGAACAAAAATATGTATTCATTGTCGGCGCAAAATTCCTGACAACAAATGTGGCGTCAAGTGACGCGTCGCTCACCTCTTTAAAAGCATGACAGCCCGCAGGAGCAGCACTGGAAGTTCAAGCTGGATGCTGCAGAACATCAGAGAGGACGAGCATCACGTTTTTCTCAGGTTCATTTCCAAATCAAACTTTCTATATGCTGTTTAATTTCACACAATAAATACAGTTAATATGCTATTGTCAATAATTACAGATTAAATTGAATTGTATTTGCTGTGTGCATCATATTTTGAAATCATTTTGAGTATTTTGGGGGGGGGGGGGGGGGTGTTATATTGGTTTAAATTTTATGACCAGGGTGTGTGACTGGAGGATTTTTGTCTTTTTTTGTAGAGATGAATCGATTTCTGTGCCTGCTGGCTGCAGGTCTTTACCTGTTTTTCCAATGTCAGGTGCATGCTGGTGAGTACAGTGCTATGTTTATCACCTTAGAGTAGCTTTAGATGCATTCGTTGTTTAAATGTTTTAAAACATTTCAACATTTTTTTGTACTGAATTTATGAGATGTCAAAGAAATGTTTATCCTTCATGTTCTATAAGATACATTGTAAAATGCTGTAATTGTGTGAAACCTTAAAATGATCGTGTCAGAAATCCACTGACCAAAAACATTGGCGTTAAGAGTGAACCATACAGTAAATCAAACAAAATATGTTTTTTTGCTTTCAGAATCTCGTTTGAGCAGGAGTGTCATTGAAAAGGCAGTGATGGCAGCTAAAGCCACTGTGGACTCTGCTTATGAATACTCCAGAAGAGAGTGAGTGTACAAACCTGTTGAACTGCTGTGTTAGTTCTTCAGTGATTGAAAAAAGGGCGCAGCAAAGATCTCTAAAATTGCTGTTCAAGATAATCTGAATCGAGATATCTGACCTGTCCACATAACGCAGGAGTCTTCATCGTGTGAGGAGGAATTCAATGAGTCCCTCAGACATCCTGCGGTTGTTGAAGCAGCCTGCTGGGCAAACCCGTGTTGCCGTGCGTGCTGCTGACTACATGGATAATGCTGTGAAACTGATCAAGAGGTCTTTGGGAAGACGTCAAAAACGCTCCATCAATGCCACAGGTGTGTAGCTTTTACAGATTCTCTGAACTTTCCCCACAAATATTTGCGAACTAGTCATAGCTGACTTGCTTGTTTTTGACTCCTGTCACTCAGATCTGATCTCTGAGGAGGACCTGCAGGTCATTGCTGATCTGACAGGTTGCTCTCCCCGACATCGCGTCCCTTCTTGTGGAGCAACTCCAACTTTAGACATTTTTCGCACCATAAGCAGTGTCTGCAACAACAGGTGAGACTTCTCATTTCCTTTCACAAATAAAGACAACAGGTGTGGATAATTGCACAGCTGACTTTTAGTAAGAACAAGTCAAATTCCTTATGATGTCCCTGATTTGGGTTTGGCTTGGGCCCTTTGCTTCATGTTGCCCCTCCATCCTTTTCCTTATATTTTCTTTTGCTCAGTGAAAAGCATTCAATAAATCTTGAAAACAGAGAGGATAAACAGAGTACAGTACTGAATTTATTTTTCCCACCAAGAAAAAACACCCGCTTGGGATCCTCCAACACACCTTTCACCCGCTGGCTCCCTGCCGAGTACCAGGATGGAATCTCTCTGCCTAAAGGCTGGGACGCTAAACGGAGAGTCAACAGGCGAATTCTTCCTCTGGTAATGTGCTTCAGAGTATGATCTTTGCTGGACACACTGCAAATGACCTCAGAGAAAGACGCACTTATAGTTGCGCAAGTCCTTTTCATCAAGGCGCTCATTGTCTGCATCTTGTCTCCAGGTGAGAGCTGTGTCCAATCAGATCCTGCGCACAGCGAACTCTCAAGTGGAGAACGACCCACTCTACACTCACCTGGTGACAATCTTCGGCCAGTGGACCGACCACGACCTGACCTTCACTCCTCACTCTCCCGTCATCCGCTCGTTCAGTAACGGTATTGACTGTGACAAGAGCTGTGAGCGCACAGAGCCTTGCTTCCCCATTGAGGTCAGTGCCATTACGTTAGACAAGAACAGACATGAACACATCTAAAGCTCAAACATACATAAACACAGAATGCAAACTGTCTCTTGTCCAAACAGATTCCCAGGCGAGACCCCCGCTTTGGCAGAAACTCAGAGGAGTGCATACCCTTCTTCCGCTCTGCAGCAGCTTGTGGTTCTGGCAACACAGGCCACATCTTTGGTGCGAGCACTGTCCGCGAGCAGATGAACTCTCTCACAGCTTTCATCGATGTGGGCCAGGTGTACGGTGCAGACGATACCAAGGCTATCTTCCTGCGGGACCTCTCCTCAAATGAGGGCCTGTTGAGGGTCAACACAAAGTTCACTGACAACGGCCGTGAGCTCCTGCCCTTCAGCAACATGAGTGTCAACATGTGTGCCACACGAGCTCACATCACTAATGACGTTAATGCTCAGGAGGTGCCCTGCTTTGTGGCTGGTGGGTGGCAGCAACCCATCATGTACAATCCTTAAAAACTATTAATTCTAAGCATTGCAAAGGACAGATGTCATTCATTTTCCTCATGTCATGGTATTGTTTTTTAGGTGATGAGCGATCCAATGAGAACATTGGTCTGGCCTCTTTACACACACTGATGCTGCGTGAACACAACCGACTGGCACGTGCTCTGGCCGAACTCAATCCTCTCTGGGGCGGAGAGAGACTTTACCAGGAGGCTCGAAAGATCATGGGAGGATACTTCCAGGTCAGAGAGGGGCCTGGCTGCATGGACTGCAGGGATGGAGTAATGATATGAGGGTTGGATGGTATGTCCTTGCATGGTTCACTTAACTCTTTTTTGTCTTTCAGGTTCTCACTTTCAGGGACTATTTACTCCACATCGTTGGTCCAGACTTCGTTGCCAAGCAGCTGTCCACCTACCCTGGTTATGATGAAAACGTGGACCCCAGCATCTCCAATGTGTTTGCCACAGCTGCCTACCGATTTGCCCATCTGATGATTCAGCCTTTCATGTTTCGTCTGGATGAGAACTATGAGGAGCACCCGGATTTCCCCAGCCCACTGCTGCACAGAGCCTTCTTCACACCATGGAGGATCGTTTTTGAGGGTATGGCCAAGATCTTTAACTTGTTAGTCCTTTTCTAAACAGATAATGAATACATTTGATCAAAATTATTTTATCTCATGTGCTCCTCAGGTGGTTTGGACCCAATCCTGAGAGGGCTGGTGGGTCGCAAGGCCAAGCTGAACACGCAGGATCACATGATGCCCGATGAGCTGAGGGAACGGCTGTTTGAATTCTCCACCGAGTTGGCGCTGGATCTGGCCTCTCTCAACATGCAGCGAGGCAGAGACCATGCACTCCCTGGTATGTATACATACCTATGCATTCTTTATGTTTAGAATGGATTTTGCCACCATATAAAGGTTTTTCCAGAAACATTTTCATACTATGTGTCCTCTCTTAGGCTACAACAAATGGCGGAAGTTCTGTGGACTGTCACAACCACAAAACCTGACACAGCTGGCTCAAGTCATGAACAACACTGATCTTGCCAGTAAACTTCTGGATCTGTACAGAATTCCTGACAATATTGACGTGTGGCTGGGAGGAGTGGCTGAGCCATTTGTCCCGGGAGGAAGAGTGGGACCCCTGTTTGCCTGCCTGATTGCCACTCAGTTCCAGAAGATCCGCCAGGGGGACCGGTATATTAGATAGATTAGATCACAGAGCTAAGGATGTCTGTCCTGCACCTTTACATTCTCTTTTACACAACTTCAACTGATACCAAACTGTCCAATTCCAGACTTTGGTGGGAGAACGAGGGAGTCTTCACTGAGGCCCAGAGGGAGTCCCTGAGGCAGACGTCACTTGCTCGTATCATCTGTGACAACACTGGTATCACTGAAGTACCAGAACAGCCCTTCCAATACATGAACAGGACTGATTACACTGCATGTGATGACATCCCTGCCTTTGACCTCAGCGCATGGAAGGAGGATGGTGAGTTGAGGTCTTGGGATCCTCTCTGACACAGTTGACAGAAGATGATCAGTGCCAGTCCCAGAGTCTGGTTCTGCCCGAGGTTTCTGCCTGTTAAAAGGAAGTTTTTCCTCGCCACTGTCGCCAAGTGCTTGCTCATGGGGGAATTGTTGGTTCTCTGCAGATAAAAGAGCTTGGTCTCTACCAGCTCTATATGGAAAGTGTCCTGAGACAACTTCTGTTGTGATTTGGCGCTATACAAATAAATTGAATCGAATTGAATTGCCAACATTAGAGTATTTTAGAAATGCTGAATTTGCCCTTTATTTTACCTCTAGGACAACTGGCAGCTGCAACTGCAGGATCATCTGGTAAATCTACATCTTTATGTACTATCATCCATGCATACTTGAATTGATACACTAAAATTATTACTGAAGATGACTGAAGATGATCAGTGCCAACATTAGAGTATTTTACAAATACTGAACTTCCCCTTTATTTTACCTCTAGGACCAGTGCCAACTACACCTGCAGGATCACCCGGTAAATCTCATCCATCATCCATCCATACATACTTAAATTGATACACTAAAATTATTCTGTTAAAATACTGCAATAGGAAGGTTCTGTTGGTATAATTGTACTCTTATTGTCACAGGACCCAGAGGAGCACGTGAACTGGTCGAACACACTGGATCTGCTGGCGCCGAGGAGAAGGTTGCCTTCTCTGTGCGATTGAGCAACAGCTTCCCCAAAAGCGGTGTTCCCATCGTCTTCAATGACGTCCTCTACAATGGACAGAACAGCTATGACATCAGGACAGGCTATTTTATCTGTGAGCATCCAGGTGTATATGTGTTCCAGTTCTACTGCACCGTAACCCAGGTTGACGCTAGTGTGGATCTGGTGCATAATGGAGAGGTGATTGTGCATTCATTCACCACCGAACAGAACGGTTTCGTCACAGTCAGTGGCAGTGCGTACATTAAGCTCGTGAAGGGAGACAAGGTCTGGCTGATGGTCAACAATGGTAAGAATGGTCTGACCAAAGACAGCGTCTTCTCAGGTCATCTGCTGTTCACTGAGTAGGCGACTGTTCTTGATACAGCTGCTGAGCCACAACATCCTTAAAATGTTGCCAAAAGTCTATTTTGACCTGTTATCTGGTCTAATATGCAACACTTAAATGCTAATGATAGTACAGTTTCCTGCACTGCACGACTAATAAAGTCTCTGGAAACCCACAAAGGTGTTCTAGATGATTGTGATTGGACCTTCAGAGCAGAGCTATGCTGGGTGTTTGCTGAGGTCAGCAATCTCTATGTTGTAGTAGAAATTATAAAAGGGGAAGTCGTCCCTCTCTGAAGCAATTAAAGGCCAGATAACATTTTAAAATTGATACTTTTTGTATTGGAGCTCGCTGACACAATGTTCGAAAACCATTATTTGACTGTTTAAAAGCTTTGCATCTAATGAAGGGCTGATATCTGCACTAGAAATGTAAAAAGGCAAAGCTTATTCTTCTTCTTTTAATCAACTACTGAAAAACAACATGAAGACCATTGACTTGATATATAATGCCTTTCTCTCTTTCTTCTGAATCAATCATTGACTGTTTTCTCGATTTATGTTTGTCTTTTCTGAAAAGTGTACACTTAGAGTCATTTTTTACAGCTTGTGTCCGGTAAATGGATGTAAACCACCAGGTAATCTTTCAATAAGCTACAAATTAATTAGATGTGATTTTTGGAACGCACATTTGTTTGTCCAGAGTTTAAGTGTAAGACTTGGAGTCATTTTAAGATTAATAAATGTTTGTCATACAGATCAACCTCTGCCTTTGAATGAAAGTGATGATGATATAGATCAAGCTGATGTCAGCTGATGTTGTTCTTGAGCAAACCAGTAGATGGCACTGACATACAATTTTTTTAAGGACAGCAAAGTGGGAACAACATTAATACTTGAGTGACGTACAATTACTGGGCTGCATACAGGACGTAATGGTGGTTCTCAAGTCGAACTGTTGATTTGTAGGTTTGTGGCCCACTGGTATCATGCAAAACTAAATAAATCATGAAGTTTAATGTTTGCTTAAGACACATATAGACTTAAATTTTGTAATAGTTTCAGTTAAAGCAAAGCAGAGAAGAATCAAAACAAGCTGACTGCTTGACACCACATTAATAGAGGGGTTGTTTAGAGGAGATTTTTATTCATTCTGTATCTACAATCTCTTTATGTAAGAATTTTGTTTCCTGCAAACCTCCTCATGAGCCAGCTGGGACAAATAGTTTGTTACTTGGTCTCTTTTTTTTTCTCACCAAGAATGCAACGTTTCCATTAGAGTAATAACAAATCCTGAAAATCATGCAGATCATAAAAATCATGCAATCATTAAGTGATGTTCAGGCACAAAGGATTTACTGCACAATGAATTTCCAGTATGCCATAAAGATGTCAGCCTGGAAACAGCTAAAAGTTTAGCAGATTGAACTGTGAAACCAGTTTTGGTAGGATTTACCTGCAGGACATTTATGTGCTGCAAGCCAGGATGTAATATGAGTTATCATGTGGGAGTGAATTCATGCTGAGCTCTTCATCGCCTGGAGGTGAGACATCCTCTTATGTGCTGTGTTTACCCCACCAGCCGATGATGAGTTTCAGAGTACAGCTGTTAAATGCAAAGTATGGAAGTGAGGGTGAGCTTTGTTGTGATATCTGCAAATGTTAGAGAGTTATTTCAGCTTGTGTTTTCATGTAGACTGGCATAGTTAAAATGTTCATTTTTAACTATATAAAAGAACTGGTGACGCTTGCCAATAACATTTTTCTAACATTACTTAGTGATAGCTGCATTTCATGTAGATTTGGGCCAGTTTCAGCTTACTGGCTTGACTTTTACTGGCACAGAAGTCAGTATTCTTCGTCATATACTGTTATATCCAAGTTCTTGTCTGACAAATGTTTAAGCACTTCACAGCTGTATTTTTGGTGTCTTTTAAATCCTTGTGGGCCAGGCACTTGACACAATAAGTAACATAACTAACTGGGACACTTAAATGAAAGGGAAGCAGTATGAATCACCCACAGCTGTGCTTTTTTATGCTGTGACAAGTCAAAATGTCTGCAGTGACAGTGAAAGGTTGAGTGTTATTCAAAGTTTGGAATAATGTGCTTAGCAGATGTTTAAGGTAAACTATGTTGATATTATAGGTCCAAATCACCAGAAGGACAAAAATGTATAATTTTATGAAACTGATGAAAAAGCACTACAGGTTGTAATAGTAATATTGTGACTTCTGAGACAGTTTAACTCCGTTAATGAAGCTTGCGTTGCGTCCTTCTAAAATTCCTAACATTTATTTCTCTTTAAGGAAACTCCATCACACCTCGTGTTAGAGATGCATCCAAATGTTTGTTATAAGTTCAGCACACGATGGTTTTTGACTTTAAGAAACGAGGCCAAAGGCGGCCACTCCGCTTTAATTGCGGATGCCGACACTCCCCGGGGGATCTCTGCATCTTTGCCTAAATAAGCAAACAAAAAACGAGCGTGCAATATATGACGATCGATAGGAGACGGTGTGGGTCGCATTAGCTCTGTTGTTTTCTACACAGTGAAGAGGAGGGACGGGAACCAGCTGCTGCGTCTCCAGCGCCCCCCGACACACACACACACACACACACACACACACACACACACACACACACACACACACACACACACACACACACACACACCACGCCCCTCCTGACCTCCGTGGACACAGTGCCATCCACAGAGAGTGGCTCTGGGTGTCCCATGGGAGCAGGGGAATGCTGGGGAGGACGAGCGGCACACGATACCCCATTGTTTGGTTTAGCAGTCACTGATTCCCCCCCCCCCCCCCCCCCCCCCCCACCGGCTCACCTCCTCCCTAAAACACACGGCTGACCGTCTCAGCGGGTTAAATTGATTAGAAAGACGTTTGTGGTTTGACTAATCCCCCATTTTCGCCCCGGCTCTCCGCTTCACCAAATTAGAAAAGCCACACAGCAAGTCTGAATGTGCGGGTTGTGATAATCACGGCCCGGCCCATCGCACCTGTGGGCCTGAAGTTGGTCGGCACCATGAAATCAACTGCAAAACACAGCAAATGGATATGATATGGGGACTTATTATAAATCATTTCTATTAATCCTCTGTTGAAATGTAGTTAAGGTTCGGCATTATCGTAAATAAATGCTTTATTTTGAACAATTAATATAACATCAGTTCGTACATATAACATAAACAGGTGAAGACTGAGAGAAATTAAGTGAAATCGGGCTTTTTAAGCTGTATAATCTTCATTAAAGGGTAACAACTGTGATTAGGGTCTTTATTTTGGAAACGATATTAAGCCCTCTGAAACAAACAAATACAGTATATATACTTTTTATGAAACTGAATGAAGTTGCGCACATGATTCGCTTCTTAAAGACAAACGTGCTTGTATCAGAAACCTGCTCGATCTGCGTTAAGGACCCATGTCAACTTGAAATGTTCTTGGTGATTCAGATGTCTGATGTGGTGTCTGCCAGGCTGAGGCAGCTATTGCTCAAATTAAAGTCTTATTAGATTTAACGGGTTTGCCATCCCGCACACCCCGCGACACTGCAATGCGCTGAGGTCAAATCCAAAGTTTTAAATTTGCTAATTTTTTCCCTCCTTGGTTGCTTTATAGTTTGCAGATGAAGCATCAGAAGCGTTGATTTCCTGCATGTATTCAACCATTTTGAGTCGATTACCTGAGTTTTTGAGCAAGGCATTGAAATCAATCGCTTGTCTGCGCTGGCTGCAATGTTCGTGTGCCGTTTCTCTTCCTAAATCCACACAAGCAACATATTCTGAAGAGCGCATCTCCGCGCTCCGCCTGCAAGTTTTGCAGCGAGTGGAGGAATTTAATAAAGTGTGTCATCATATATAGATTTTTCACGGTTAAGCAGAGCTGTCAATCATGTTAGAGGAAGCGTGTGAGGGACACGGCGACAGGGCGGAGACTCTGCAGCAGGATTCCCCAAGACTGCGCTCATAATTGGGGGAACATCTGACTTTGTCCCGCGCCGGCAGATGGTGTGTTGAGGCGGGATCCAAGGGGGGAGATTTACATCCATTGTCCAGGCGCACAAACTCCACACAGAGACAATAGTATCGGTAAGGGGCAAAGAACCAGAGCTGGGAAAAAAAAACTTTCCTTTTCAACGCCAGACGAACAGGAGCGGAAATTAATTTTTAGTCTGCAGCAAAAGCTCCAAAACATGATGTCGGCCTATTTTCGTTTTGTTAGGCCTAAACACAAAAAGTAGATCCGAGTTTATCTCAGAAAATAATTCAAACGCAAAATGTGGATCTATGAATTTACAACGTTGACAAAAAACAACAACAACAACAAAAAAAAAACAGCAGAAATTGCCTTTAGGCTTGTTCACTTTTTTTGTTCATTACAGCCCCCTGCCTGTTTTCCAAGAGCTTCGTCAGGAATTAAATCAGCAGCTAAAGAAACTTTAGACTGTATCCAAAATTATTACTTTTATGTCCATGCATTAGCTCTTTTTTTTTCTTTATGCTATCCCTTGCCAGATAACGCTTCATCAGCGCTATTTGTAACTGATTTCATGACCGGTTTGGATTTGATTAGACAGTCTGTTGTATTGATTAAGAACTAATTTCGGGGACTGTCAGGCAGCGGTCCAAACGCCAATCAGAGCGCAGTCCCGTGCGCTGCCGGCGGAGATTGATGGACCAACCAGACGGCCATTGTTGCGACTGACACTGATGCGATGCCTCCTCAGCGGAATCACCGCGTTCAAAGGAGCAGACGGTCGAGCTGCTGAATGCGCGCCTGTCGAGAGCGCACTTGTGTTAAATTCTGACTTGAATGAATAGACCAAACAGGATTTGCTGTACTGACGAGTTGCAGCCCAGCGTGTACACACAGAAGAATCTCAACCCGTATTTTAGCAACAAAACATTCAGAGATGAGAAAATATAAATATAAAACATTTTGTGAAGCAATGGAAGCTTTTGTTCACATTTGTCCCCAATTTTAAGGCTGGAAAATATTGATTATAAAGCCCCCCCCGCTTCTCACTCACGCACACACAAAGAGGACCTTTCATTACAATTTCACAGCAAATCGTAGATTTCTTGTTTTAAGACTTCCAGATGCGTGTTTGTGCTTTAAAGTGTGTAAAATGTCGCATTTTCTATTTATTCTCACCTCGGTCGAACTTAATGCATGTAAAGTTTTGTTGCAAGAGTCACTGGTTGGATGCTGAACCTGGCAGAAGTCCAAACAACGGATGCACTTTACACCAATGAGAGCATCCATTTCAACAATCGGTCCCCCATATGGCACTAAGGCCCCTCCTCCACGCTCTATCCCGGCAGAGGGTCTCATTCATGCTTCAAGACAGCGTTCACTGCGAGCTTCCTGGCCCTCGGATCAACTGTTTTGATCCGATCTGGCCTTCTGACAAACGAAGACTTTCCTCACACCCATATTTTCAAGAATATTCCGACACGGACTCGCTCTGAACTCTCTGAGGAGTTGAGCCCACCGAGCAGGTGACCGTTTGCGCTCGAACTGACGCTGGAGGTTTGCGCTTGGACAATGCTTGCAATTAGTGGGGGAATATATCTGTTATCATCGTTTCAGCCCTCAAAGAAAGTGTGAGTGGATTTTTCCAGAGACGCCTTCTGCAACATCACACAACGTCGGTGATTTATTTTTCAAAGCTCTGTGAAAGCTCAGTTTTCTTGCGGCGCTCTGGAGGAGCGCAGCGCCTTGGGGTTTATTTGCCAAAGTGCTTCAGCTCTTCAACTCAGCTCTGTCTTAAGTTCAACAAAGTGCAACAAAACGACCAAGACAGGGCTTAAATGTTCGGGATCCAGGAGCATCTGATACGAGAAGTGAGCGGATTAAAAGAGAGAAGTCTTGGAGAGGAGATGGATCCAGTCCGGTCGTGGGTGCGTAATGTCGGGGTTGTGGATGCGAACGTAGCGGCGCAAAGGTACAGTACAAACCCAGCTGATCTATTGACATAAGCATTACTCTTCAGTTCTGTTAATCCGCTGCCCTCAGGCTTGTTAGCAACGTGACTATTTATTTTCACGATCGCCAGCATGAACACAATTTATTTTAAAAGGTGTGAATACTGAACTTACGAGCAGACGTCCTTTCAGAAAACAACTGCCAACTACTTGTTGCAAAATATGTCAGAGTCCCCTTAAAAACTCCAACTTATATATATAAAAAAAACTTTAAAAGCGACGAAAGAACAGCTCATTATTATTATTATTATTATTATTATTATTATTATTATTATTATTATTAGATTTTAAAGTGATAAAAGGAAAGTTCCGGCTATGAGCACAAAAGGAAACAGGGCCTATATTGCTAAAACGCAAAACTAATAATCACAACTTTAACATGAAGTCACACATGGGGCGTTTGATTAGAGAATTTCCTCTTTTGCAGAAGATCCATCCATCCATAATGCTTATTTACACAATTAAATCTGACATAATTCCTCAAAGCCTATATGTGGCTAAACTAAATATATTAATCACAGAGCAGTTTTTATCGCTCATGTTTTTCATCTGGCAGCTGAAACCTTTTTATCCTCACTGGCCACAAACTTCGCCTTCATCTGTTGAAGAAACGGCTTTTCTATTGTTGAATCACTCTCCTGCTGGTCCCACACGGTTTCCCCCAGATGTTCAGTCATCGTCTTCACATGTTTCATTTACTTACCAACACACACACACAAACACACACACGCACACACACAAACACCAAACAGACTGTGTCCAAAGTTTAAAAAACAGTAAACCATGAAACAGTCATAAAAGCGCAGGAGCGTTTTCATTAAAAAAAAAAAAAAAAAAAAATGCCAACAAGTTAGTTCATATAATACATATAATAATAGATATAAACAGCAGTTGCTGTAAACGATAACGACGATGGTGCTTTTCATAATACATTTAGGTTATTTGATCGCATTAATTATTTTGTTGTTTATCAAAATGTAATTTAAAAATAAAGAATAAAAAGAAAACTCATAAATCAAGAGTCATGAGGACGTTTTCCTCGGGCTTTTTTTTTTTATTTTATTTTTTGTTGTTCTTACTGGTTGGCTGTCATGAAAAAAAAAATCCATAGTCTGTTCAAGTTTGTTATCTGAAAAGAAATAAAATGTTCCCTTTTTACACTGAAGTTAAATTTACAGAACAGCTGTACAGGCTCTGTTGTGCACATTGATTCACCTTCTCCGGCTTGATTTGAGGTAAAAGACCCAGAGTCTTCTTTCAGGGACCAAGCCCAAACCTCTGATTTATTTAAATTCAACAGTCAGGAGCCTTTTACTCGAGCTGCTCCATTAAAGTGATGATTCTGTTGGACTTTTCAATGTTGGAGCTAAACAGTTTCAACAGTTTTCTTTCTCCTGTTTTTCCTTTTCGCTTTTGGTCTTTGTGCAATTTTCCAGGCCACATTAGTTTATTGTAGATGGGTCAAAGGGCCTTGAAGTTATGGGAAACACAGAATATTTACAAATGATCTGTTATTATTATTATTAATTTTTTTTGTTATTTTTTGTGATTGTAATTATTCTGTCAATAAACTCAATGCTTTAACAAATAGAGAATTAGAAAAAAACAACAACTTTGTAAGGAATGGGAGATTAAATGCTTTTAAAATGATTTTAATGTTCGAATAACTGCCTTTAAAGAGCCAGTAAATCAAACATATTTGAGTTGCACATTAATGTAGTTTAAATTATTTACTGCAAACAGTATCTGCTCCTTAGTGTTTCTTTTATTCAGATTTCTGATTACAGATGTCTGATTATAGACATTGTTCGATGGTAACTGAATTAAAAAAAGCTCTATATTTAACAGTATAAATCAGCTTATTAAACCCAATATGAATGTCTGTAATATAATGACAGTAAGTGTGAGCTGACTGTCTCTTCCTGTTGTGTCCTCAGTGGAGTAGCTTTGTCAAGAGCCCACTTTGAGAAGCAGCCGCCCTCAAATCTCCGCAAATCCAACTTCTTCCACTTTGTCCTGGCGCTCTACGACAGACACGGCCAACCTGTGGAGGTGGAGAGGACGGCGTTTGTGGACTTTGTTGAGCATGACAAGGTGTGTGAGTGTTTCTGAGCCCTTTTTTTTGAAGATGTCACCAGTTCCCTGTGCAGTTTTCATCTTTGCGGTTCATTCAGAGGGACTTTCGAGCACCTAAAGCCATAAATCTAAAGCAGCATCGGCTGAGAAACTGAGAGCAATAACAGCAACAGAATGTATCGGTAATATACAGTATTTCAGCTGTAACCAGGTGCTCAACTTGAGCTTCCCCATCCCAAGTAAAGCCAAGCATATCGAACAGCTGACGGCTACATGTTTACACAAGCTTTACCCTCAATGAGCTGATGATGTGGGATTGAAAAAGAATATCTAATGACTAATTAGCAGCTTGCCTCATTAGGAGGACATCACTACTTTTTAAAATGCAAATTATGCTTGCTCCTGTTAAGTTATACAGCGAACTAATCATCAAAGTCTCTTTTCCTTCAGTCCCCCCCCTCTACTCTAAATACTGCTGTGGGGGGAGCTGGATTCCTCAGGTTGGACAAGACCAAAATAAGGAAGGGTGCACTGTGGAGACGGAGTTAGAAGGAGACTAGAGAGGGGAGACTGCCTGGAGCGGGAGCCTTATGCCCAGTGTTGATGGATGTTTTTGCCTTGTGGCGAGGGGGAGTGAGAATCTCCTAAACTGGCAACAGCTCTCCCCTGTGAGAAAGACAAGAGGACACCGTCCTGTCAGCTGAAGTTCAAACATAGTTTTGCTATGAATTTCATGGGCAGGGTGGGAGGGAGAGGGCGGGCGGCGGTGCTAATGCCAGGGCTGAAAGCTGTCAGTGTGCTCGCCTTTGTGCCACATAGGCCAGCGTGGAGTAATATGACGGCAGTGGAGGAGTTCATTTTCTGCATGGTTACCCTGGCATCTGTTTTTGCTTTGTAATTATGCAGAGGTAGAGCGATGGCATGGCGAAATGAATGTTCCTCTGTGTATATTTATAAAACTTATGAAGCCAGGCATCATCTCTCTCCTGATGTTAAGGCTCAATCTCACTTTTGATATTAAGTTTTGAGCTTTGTTACTTACCAACTTATCTTCATGCATCTTAATTTCCTCACTTCTCTTTCTTCCCCCCTTACAACTGTCTCCTTTTCCCAGTTTCTCCACCTCCCCAGCCTCCCTCGTTCTCTCTCCTCCTTTCTTGCTCTTGTCTCTGTGATGCCAGCCTCCTGGGTTATTGGACCAGAGAGCATTCCTTTGAGACCACTTAGAAAGACCAGTAGAGGTGGAGGAAGAGAAAGAAAGAGAAGGAGCAAGAGACAGAGAGGGTGGGGGGGGAGAAGTGAGAGGCGATAGTGGAGAGCCTGGGGGGGAAGGAGGGATAGCAGAAAGGAAGTTTTTCTGTCAAGGTCGACTGCTGCTTGGTCTCACATACAGTACTTTCCACTCGCTGAAACACACTTTGCGCACACACACACATGCACGTATAACCATGCCTGTGCTACCTTACGGCGTGGAGGGCTACTGCATTTGATCGTAAGGTTTTAGGAGTTCGTATCAGACACGATAGTTCAACCCCTACAAAGAACATCCAACTCAAGGTTAAGCGCTCAGCTCTTGAGCACGACGAAAGGTCCCACGTGGGCCTCGAGCCTACAACCCTCTGATCTCTGCTCCCAGGGAAGGACGAGCAGCAGGATTAGGGGAGACTCACTGATGCTCAGCTGTACTTATCCGTGCCCCAAATGTGCTTAACTGCATGCCCTGCATTTGTCTGTGCGTCTGTCCTCTCTTTTCCAAGGAGCAGACGGGAGAAAAGACCAACAACGGCACACACTACAAGCTGCAGCTCCTCTACAGCAACGGTGAGTGGAGTCAAGCATGAGGTCTCAGATTATAGGTTGAATCTTTGCCCTTTGAGGTGTCTAATTTCATCATTTAGATGACAACGCCAAGGCCTGCATGTAGCAGGAGTTGAAAAAGGTCAGCGGTGACACCAGCGTAGTAACATGACACACACCTTTCCACTTAACTAATCTCGCTCCACACGCACCTCTGCCTTACCTCGCCTCTCCTCTCTGAGCTCATAAATTACCTTCAGCTCATCGTCTAATCACTGGGTTTGTACAATTCAATGTTCAGCTCTGCAAGGAGCCACTTCTGGGCTCATGTATGGAGAAATGAGGTACATGTTGCCACCCCACCCTAACCCCCACCACCTCCCACCCTTCACCCCCCCAACTCCTCCAACCCCCCATGGTGCTTCCACATCAGATCCGGGGATACACAGAGAAATTCGGTTCCCATGAGCCACTGCTGCCCCTACTCTGCCATCGCAGTGGCACCCATGGGAGGGAAGATAAAAGACATGTTCCAGAGCAACCCCCTCATACACCCTCCATACACACACGCGCGCACATACACGTACATACAAGCACACCAAAAGCACTTCCTCTACATCCCCTCCTCTCATCCCCTTCCCCCAAGCGATATCAAAGGCATCTCAATCGAGACTTTGATGAGAGGAACACATTTTAAAAGCAATACTCTCCAAAGTCTCTCTAAAAAAATCCTTGGATAATGTTCTCTTCTCTCAAGAAGCAATTCATTACATGTCATTTCCGTATACCTTGTGTGATTTACAGCGGTGGGGTTTGAAGCATACAGGGGTTCAGGTGTCGGAAATCTCACCTGATTACATAGAAGCAAGAGAAAACATTAAAAAGACATTTTCCCTTCAACTAAACCCTGACTAAAAGTCATCAGGTACTATTTTACCTGCTGGTGTAAAACTCTTATCACCAGACAGACTCGTAAACTTTGGGACTAAATCAGAAGTTAACTGAGAAACAGCCCCCCCCCAACAAAAAAACCCCCCAAAAAAAACCAGCCTGACAAATCGTGAGAATGGGCTTGTAAATTCTGGCCTCGAAGCAGAACATGACTAATAATCATCAAACATCAAATAACTCCCAATCCCCTCAGAAACCATCAGAGAGAAAATATGAACTGCATGCCAATCGTATTCCTCCATGTTGGCTGGACAGAGTTCAATGCTTTTTCTGAGAGCTTGTCCAGAGTTTGAGATAAAAAAAGATTAATATCATAAATCTTTCCATTTTATTTTGAGAATCTTCAGCACTGCACACTTTTTTATCAACTGGTTCAAGTGTGTTTAGCAGATTAAGTGCAGTTTTCCGCTGCTTCATTTATGGCTATGTAGCATTTTGCAATTACAGGTGACTGAATCAGCCTTAACTCTCTGTTGTCCAGTCATGTGGAGGTTGTTTGCACAATAAAAATGTCTGTTTCCAGCAGGACAGGAGATCATACGTTCAGTTTCTCTGGAAAATTTGTTTCATTTTGGAAAAATACGTCTTATCCCTGAAAAGCTGTTCATTTTCTTTTTACAGGGGTTCGTACGGAGCAGGATCTTTACGCTCGCCTTATTGACTCTGTCACTAAACAGGTAGGTAAACTTTCCTTAAGTCCTCTAAAAGAGAGATTTAGCCCTCAGCTATGAAAGTGAGAACTTAAGTGATTCAACATGAAACTGAATCTGTCCCATTGCTCCTTATTTCCTCCTCTTAGCCCATAACGTATGAGGGACAAAACAAGAATCCAGAAATGTGCAGAGTTCTGCTCACACACGAGGTTATGTGCAGGTGAGTCCGACACACGCGCAGAAACATGCACGTTCATTCAAACCTTCACCCGCGGGGACGAAATCCAAATATCCATTACTCTCCTTCGCTCTGCTTTGTCTCAGCCAGCTTGAAATGTGGTTTTGGGACGACGCTTGGGGCTCAACTTTTTTGAGAACTAGACTGTGGTTGAAGGAAGTCTAGCCTGTCTGTCATCATCCGTGTTACAGTGGTAGCCCCCTGCTGCTTTCTGCTGTAACGCAGCATGTCACCGGCCAGCTCCTGTTTCTTCCTGGAGCTCCTCTCTCTCTCGGGCCTGGGGTTTTGCAGCCAGACCACAGCTGACAGCAGCACACACACTTTAGAGGAACCATCCACCTTTCCTGCATCAAAATGTAACTCCAGCACTTCCTTTAGCCAAGACATCATGTTTCAACTTTGTCAACATGTGATGACAGTGGTGTATTTTAGCTGTCAGAGAGTTGTTATAAAAGCAGAGCGAGTTTAAATGGTCTAGTCATGGCTTAGGGACCGCAGGATTTTGGTTATGATTTGATGAATGAAGACCAGAGGTGAACACGGGGTTATGGATGGAGAAGGAGCTGAAGAGAGTGGTCTGGAAGTGGGGCAGTGACCCAGGATTCGAGGGGCAGCAGGGGGAAGGATAGGGGGCTGGGACGTGGGGAGAGGGGCTAAGACAGAGTGGGGTTTGCCATTGTGTAGCCAGCAGATGCCCGAATGTGACTCACAGCTGGCTAATAACAGAGCCGAAGAGGCAGAGGGCAAGCGTCACAGCTGGGGAGTGAGGCCGTCTGACAGGGGGGCGGAGGGGGGCAGGGCAGGGCCAAGCTGGGACACGAGAGGGGTGAGGCGAGGTGTAGGGGTGGCAGATGGTTAGGGGTGGGGGCACTTTTGTTATGCAGTGAAGGGGACTTTGGGGAGGGGGGCTGGGTGGCCAGCAGGCTCCTCGGACAGGACTGCTGACGAATGGTAGGATGTTGTGGGACGGTGTGAGGGTGTGTGTGTGTGTGTGTGTGTGTGTGTGTGTGTGTGCGTGTGCGTGTGCGTGTGCGTCCAATGAGGCTGCGTGGGGGTTGAGTTTGATTTCGAAATCAATGTGACAGATTGCCTGGCTGGCTTTTCACTTTTGAATGGTCTCTCACTGTTTGTAGGGTGGGTTGTTGTACCTTTTCTTCCTCTTTTATTCTTTTGTCTATTCTTCCCCTCCCCTCTCATGCCTCCTTTGTGTGCTCCTGGATCTTGGCCGACTGCAGGGCAGAGTAGTCTGGGCCTGTGGATGTGGATGGGCCAGACAAATGATGGCTCCACTTGTATAATTTTTGTTTTCCTCCACTGACTCTTTCCTTTTTTCTGTCTCTTTAATTGTCCACTCAGCCGCTGTTGTGAGAAGAAAAGTTGTGGCAACCGAAATGAGACGCCCTCCGACCCAGTCATCATTGACAGGTAATGAGATCAAACCACGTCCCACGCAGTGTCCTCCACTTCAAATGAGCGCCTCTTCATACTGAATGTTGAGGTTGCCCTTTCTTTGTATATGACCACCTACACACTTCCAAAAAAAGAGAGAGGTGAAGCTTCTTGTGCTGAAATTTCACCGATCAGCTGTTGCATTTACAGAAAGTTAGATGAGTAGCTACACAGCAGAGAAGAAGCCCAAGATACAGCATATGCACTCATGGGTTGGTGTATGTATCTCTACAGTAGTGTTTGTGTGTATTTCACATATGAATATTAATATGTGCATGCACACATCATATGTAAATTCTGATATTTACAACTTAAGGATAAGGGTTCATATAGTCAGTTCTTACTGCATTAGTGCAAGCAGGCTGTAACATACAGTACAGAGTATCTGTGTCCATGTCTGTCTCCCATGTGTTTCTCCAGCTCTCTGTTTATCTGTTGATCTATCTTCAGCCTGCTGGGATCTGTTTCAATTTGGTCACTCATTACATGTAACAGCCGACACCTGAAACCTGCCAAGAGCGTAGATTTCCTTTTATCAGAAGCATGTGGATCTTTCATACCGCCAGACGGACTCACATGTGTAGTAAATGTTCACCCTGACAGCCAGTTATCAGGCTTAAAGGCGGATGACCACCGCTGTAATCAGCGTGTGTGAGGGCCTTCACGTCCGGAGGATTTCGGAGGTCTCGCGCTGTCTGCCTGGCATTAACCAGTGTGATGAATGCTCATAAGCAAACCGCATGTGAAATACTTTCTGTGTGATGTCATAGACGCAACCTTCATCTCTTCTCAATCCCTCCTCTTCCCTCTCCTTCCTTCTCTCCTTCCCTCAAACAGTCTGTCTAGAAAACATTTGCTTCATATACGTCAAGGGCCTTTTTCTTTCCCCTCCTCAGTTCAAGCTGGCTGGCTGTTGACAGTGTGTCTCAAAGGATCTCTGCTGAAGATAGTTTTCATATAACGGAAAAATCGGGCTGTTGTCTTTTGAATTTTCCCAGAATTCCTTGGAGCAGCTGCTTCTCTCATTTACTGTAGGACATTACTCTCCCAATAACCCCCTCTGCAGCCTTTTTATACTTCCTCCCAACATGGCTAAACCTCTTCCAAATTTGTTTGCGAGTAGCTCGGCGGCAGGTTGGTGAGGAGAGAGTGATCTATATCTCTTTGTGATTTCTTCTTTGTGTGTGTGTGTGTGTGCGTGCATGTGTGTGTGTGTGTGTGCAGGCTGGTGTGCGGCTGTGAGGATTGATTTAAATGGAATCATTGACCTACTGTACTCTCTAATCACACTGGGCATATCCCGTCCTGATGGGGGCTTCTCCCTCTTGACTGGCCGGCGAAATCCTCTCCTCGGGGAGCAGCCTATTAGCAGCCAGTTAATTTCTGATAAGCCAATGGAATTTTGCGTGGCCCTGTGCCCTTTTATCCCACCTTATGTGCACTTCCTCACTCGACTGAAAAAGTAAAGAGATTGACAGGGCGAGATGTGTGTGTGTGTTCACAGCATGTATACACTGTTTGTACGCACAGAAATGGATGTATATTTTCGCGTGTGTGTGGATCCTTGCACGTTTGTTTATGTATGTATATGGATGTATGTGCAATTGTGTATGTGTCTTTGTGACCTCTGCTTTGACCTTTTTTCCTAGTCACTGCTTCGGTCTTAAATTATTCATGTGTGTATGCGTGTGCAGCCTACATGCATTTGTGCATGTGTGTGCCTGCAGAGTGTGAGTGTGTGTGTGTGTGTGTGTGTGTGTGTGTGTGTGTGTGTGTGTGTGTGTGTGTGTGTGTGTGTGCGTGTAGAGGAGATGGTCTGTTTCTGTGGCTCCAGTAATCAGCCTCCTGCTCCCAGCCCCAACACCTGTTCTCCAATTAACATGCAGCGTGCTGGGGCCCACTCGCTCCTATCGCCCAGCCACTGCTTTCTACCCTTTTTCTTCCTCCTTTCCTCTTTTTTCTCTCACTCTCAGCCCCATGCTCCCTTCCTCCCTGCCTCGCCTCCTATCTGTACTTCTGCACACCCCTCTCGCTCTTTTCCGCTCACTCCTACTGTGCACTTACTTCTTTGCTCCCTATTGCTTAATTCCTCGCTCTTCTTCTTTTCCCCTCACGTTACCATCTCCTCCACCACCACTCCCCCCTCCTTCCCTTTAGCCTGTCTAATTTTGCCATAATTAGGCGGTGTCATTAGGACACCTACCCAAGCACAAGGGAGTTTGCAATTCCCCAAACAGCCCAAACCCCCTCTTTTCTAATCTCCTTTCCATATTGTTTCAGTTTTCTCTCCCCCTTCTCCTGCTGCCGCTGCACCCCCCCTCCCTGCCTCTGCCCCCTCTTCTCCCTAATCCTGATTTGAGTGAAAGGAGAGAGAGGAGATCACAGCTGATCCGTAGGGAGGGGTGAAGGGATAGAGGGTGGAGGGACCGAGGGATGAAGAGGGCAAGGGCAGTCGTTGACAAAGAGATGACTCTTAAGTTGCCTATGGGAGAGAATTATCTAATGCCCCACTGCCTGCTGTGCCTAATAGTTTTACAATTATCTAATCTTAACATTGGTGAACTGCTATACTCTCAGGCCTGATGTGACTTCCCTCTTTGGAGAGTGTCTTATCTTTGACTGATGGACTGGCTTGTCCAATTATTGGTTAGATGATTGATCAATAGACAAATAGAATGATTCCTCTGTGCATCATGCCCATTAATCTTCACTTATCTTCAAACCCATGCAGTCAGTGTTTCTATTACTTCTCTTTTTTGGAGTTGTATTATTTTGTAATGTGTGGCTGGGCTTTTTACAACCAGTGCTGAAACACAGAAAATTAATCGATAACACTTTTGATTGTTAAGCAAAAAAACTTAAAACAGCTTGAAGACATGGAGAATTTGCTGTTTTTACCTTTTAATTTTAATTGATAAACCCCAGCAATAATCAACATATCAATCAAATGAAAAATATGACTGGCACTATATATGATTTTGGTATTTTTTACCGATCTTTGTTGCTTTCACCCCTTAAAGGTTGTCTGCTCTGAGTTCTCAGTTTTAACCCAGGCAGATCTGTTAATGGTGGGATTATTGCCATGCTGATCTCTGACCTCTCAGAAGCTATATTGGTTCTGGGCCAAAGCTGGCCTCTGTATTTATGAGTGAACCATGGGTTTACAATGGAGACAAGCAGATGTCAGTATTAGTATTAGACGGTGTGGCTTGAATGGGAGGGGTCACTGCTCGGTGTGAGTGTGCGCTTTTATATTTGGCTAAGAAGCTGAGATCAATAGTTGGTCATAAGGAGTGTGTGGAGGGATCCATCGTAAGGCAAGAGCGTTGTGAGGTAGGGGGTGGGGCGGGGTGGGGGGTTGATCAATGGCAAGCACTATCTCACTAATTGATCGTGTTTCCACGAGGGGTCTTTTTTTTAACAAGCCTGCACTCAGAGAAAAGAAGAATAATCAATAGGAATTTTCCAATGTTGTCAATATGGCTCTTCCCTCCCGTAGATTCAAAATGAGCTCACAGAGACTCACACATAAAAAACAAAAACACCATCTGCGATACTCTTCCTGCCATAGTTCTTGTATTTCCTTTTTCTTTTAAACAGTCAAAGTTTATGATTTTACTGTTTGAACAATGATTAGTTGTGCTGGGCGATGGCTTGACTTCAGATGCTCGGCTCCAAGAGGAATCCATTACTCTTAATCTTCGTTGTGGGTTGTATTGATCTGTTTGTAGTCTTGGTTCTAGTTATGTGCATGTACCACAGCTTTGTTTTCAACTAGTCAGTGCAGGGTATTGTTTTGTTTTTTTTTCTTCCAGTCCTAATCGATGTGTAGTAGATAGCTTTAGTTTCAGCTCAATTACAAAATTCCCTCATTGAATGTTTATTATTCCAGTAATTATTTGTCAAATCCTCATGCTGATATTAATTCTCAAACCCATCTGCAAAAAGACATATGACACAGTAGGGCAACGTGCAGACACACATGCGCAGAGTCTCAATCCTGCATTGCCATAAAACTGTAGATCTTTTTTACAGTTCTTTACGGATTAACGCTGTCTGGACAGTTTGACAATAAACTATTCAGATATCATTTGTTGCTGTATGTAAATGTCTGGCCTCAACCAGTGTGGTGTCTCAGAGAGGCAGTCTGACCATCTGTTAGTTCATCCACCTGCTTGTGCCTGCCGGTCTTAAACTAATTTTATAAAATAACAGAGTACAATGACGCGGGCCGCTTCCCTCTGTGCTTCTCAATGGCTTTTTTCCCTGAAAACGCTACCTGCTCTTACAGCATGTCTGATTGTTTCTCCTTGTACTGCTAATGGTGGGGAACACAGGCCTCCTCCTTCTTCAGCTTCAACCAAAAGGAAAATAGAAGCTGTGAGTCTTTGGGAAAGGAACATTAAACTATCAGCCAAAGAATAAATGCAGCAACATTTGTTGGACTGTGTCAGGGGTCGAATTCCTCCCCTTTCCCAGATGCATACTCACGCACTGCCGCCAAGTCGCCCTGTTAGGTCATCATATATGCACTTGAGAGTTTTATGCGTGAGACAACAATGTCATTTTGGGAGATTGTTTCTCATACTCCCAGTATAAGACTTTCCTCTTGCTGTGAAGTGGAACTCATCCTGCAGCTTTCTCTGTGGATACTGGCATGCTATTCCTGTACTGCCATTACATTGTCTATCACATTTTCTTAAAGATAGCTTGTCTAAAAGGCTTTTAATAGGTGAAAATCCTGAGGGGCAGTGCTATGATTGGTGTGAACGATCCCATCTCGGAGCCAAGAAATCATGAAAAATCCTGTGAAACGGATTCGAGTTTCTAATTTTCCTCCTGGTTCGATATATTTTACTCTGAAACAGGATGTTGGGGGCAGGACAAGTCATCAGTAAGGAAGACTGTATGTAAGAAGTAGCTGAGAAAAAGACTTTGACAATAATTGCTGTGGATGAATCTGCTCCTCCATCATCCAACATACACAGGATGTGGAGGAGGTGCATTGTTAGCCTCAATCTGAATCTGTGGCTGCAGAAAGAGCTGAAGATGATGCTGGGAAAGTTGGTGCAAACTCACACTTAGGCACCCACCTTCAACTATCGTTAATGCTGCTAGTGATGGTCAGCTTGCTACATCTGTGGACCCTCTGCTATGGAGAGGAGTTGGCTAGTTCATCAGCTGTTTGTGGAAAAAGAAGAAAGGATTTAAGTATGCAATCTAAAGATATAATGTTTGTCTTTGGCATAATAGCAGTTGATATCTAAACAACACATGCTGGGAACAGAAGGCAATTTGAGAGGGAATGAGGGGGGATGTCATCCTGCTTGTTGGCAAAATGACCAAAATGCATCCCCTTGCTGATGTGGCATCCATTCTCTTCATCCCCTCGTAGCAGAAAGAGCGCAGGGGCTTGTTTCGATGAGTATTTTAGTTGAGTCTAGTCTTCCTGACTCATTGATCCTTTATCTGACTCTGGCTCAGGCTCTGAAATATCAGTAGCCTACCTGTGCTGTGTATTGATAAATCTATGGTGCTGTCCGTGGTGCTGAAGAAGCAGACAGATTTGTAATTGCATCTTTTTCTCTCAGTCTGTCAGTTTTGTCTTGGATCTATATAATTTTCTCAACTATAGACAACTATATATACTTTATATTCTTTATAGTCTGTAGTGTCACCTTCATGATCAAAGTGACAATTCAATTCAATTCAATTCAATATTCCTTTATTAGTCCCACGAGGGGAAATTCCAAGTAGTAGTAGTAGTACAAGTAGCAATGTGTAAAAGGATCATAGAGACGCACTGCTGCCTGCAGTATTCTGATAACATTCCTTCAGTCGCATCTGTGCTTCTGCAAATACACCCCCAGACCAAGACACCTCTGTAACCAAATATTTTAGGGAAGACATGACTACTGACACAGTTTTTGCTATAGATGTTTGGTGTAAATCATCTTGCCACAGTGTTGTTTGGGAGGTGTACATATGTGTGTGTTGGTTGGTGGTGTGGGCGCTGAGTGGGGGTGTTCCCACTGGGCCATGCCCCCTGTTACAAATTAACAAATCGTGGACTTGTATGGGTACACAAAAACACATTTCATTGAACTGGGGACATACAGTAATCATTTTTGGAGAAACCCTTCTATTCTCATTGAATTCAGCCCCAAACTGTAGGCTTGTGAGTATATTGCAATGCATTATGACCTTTCCTGATATACTACTTTAACAGACACTACCTGTAGTGTCTTTACACAGGACAGTCCATTCGACATTTGTATGCAGCCGCTTTACTTCAGTCAGTTCCAGTTATTGTAGCATAAAATATGTTGATAACCTGGAGTTTAATGTACCTGCTTGCAATGTTAGCTGTCTCCCAATATATAATCTATTATCTTATACATTTAATGAAACCAGTATCAGCACCAGTTAACTGAGCTTCACAGTTGTTGGCATTCACTCCACGGACTGATCAGGTTGTAGTGTTGCTGGATCGTACTCACAATCAACACATCACACCGATGCTGTCATAAATATACATAAATTACCTGTCTGTCACACATACATACATCCACGGAGACAAAGTCAGACACACTGGTCCCTTCAGTCCGCTGTCACAGGTCTCTCCCTGGTGGGCGAGTACTGTCCAGTCCCTCCAGACCCCCTGTCAGCGAGCCCCTCAGGCTGGGGGCCAGGCAGCGTGGCGACAGGGCCCTGAGGCTCCAGTGCACACCGCCTCACACAGCGGAGCGGCACACAGGCTGGACCACTGAGCAGCTGGCACAGAACCGTGGTGGGGATGGCTCCTCCCTTGGGGCGATGCAAGGGGGAGAATGACACAAAGACAGACAGGGAGAGACGATGCAATGTCTAGAATATCAAATTCTCTGACAGGTACTGTTTCAAACAGTGAGCGCCTCACTCAGAGTCAGACTTGTGAAAATGAGTTCATGGACCTTTCGAGGGTGCTCGAGCTTTCTGGAATGTGGTCTCACGTGAACCGGGAAGATCCTGGACTCCATTGTGCACAGGAAGAGTATAATGAGTAGTAGGAGGTTATGAGCCGAGTTTTTGTTTAGTCACCTTTGCTCAACTTCGGCCGGTGTTAGCTGTTGTGGCTTGACCCCTGACACAAGGAGTAGGCCTGGTTTGTTTTCTTTGAGAGAGCCTACAGAGGGGGCAGTCGGAAACAGAGAGCAGTGGGGAAATGTTTTGACAGGAAATGGGAATGGACTACTAGTGGGCTAATGTGGAGGAACAGCAGGGGGACTTTTTGAGTGGGTGGGATGCAGAGAGGATGGGGTGGGGGGAGTTTTGAGTTGCAGCTCAGTGGCACCCTGAAAGGACTCGCTCTGTCAGATTAGCTGGGGCAAACTCTACCATTCGTCTGGCCACTAATAGGGTTCACCTTTGGTTGAGCAGTGTAGAGATTAAGTAGGGCCACTCAGAGGATCAGAAGGGGGCAGATTAGTGTGATTTAGAGGTACTTCAGATCGCAAGCAAGTGAGCGGTGTGTGGGTATGTGCGTGTGCGACTTTGGATTTGGTTGTCTGTGGGTTTATTTTACATGCGACATTCCTGCATTTGCCATTTATTTTGTGAGGGGATCTTGTATCACAATGATCAGGATCTCCTGTGGGTGGGTGAGGAGTCAGAGGCCAGTTAGCAGTGGTATTTAGGAACAAGGGCTGTTTTCTTTGGCTGGATGTTGCTGCTGTGGGTGGAGCTGTGAGGGTGTGTGTGTGTGTGTGTGTGTGTGTGTGTGTGTGTGCCTGATGGGGACCGGTCATCCTCCTCTGTTAAGGTCTTAAATTTCACTAATGACTTAACAATGCCCCCTGGTGCTGGGCCGGCCCCACTGGCCACCTTGTTTGTTTGTTTGTCTCTTTATCTGGAATCTGGACATACTATATTTCTACCAGGAGTTTGATTTCTCTAAAAATCTCCACCCTTTCACTTTTAGAAAACATTTCCTAACACTAATATTTACACATCTGCAGTATTTCTTGAGCAGAATTTGATTAAGTGTCTCTATTGGCTTATGCTCGAGGCAATAGTTATTCCTCCTGTGGGACGTGGAAAAGCAACCAGGCAGGGATATTGTGTAGATCCAGTTTTTATACAATAGAGCTGATAACAATACTGCCACTTTAATAACACCATGCAAATAGAAGAATACGGCATGGACTCCAGGATAGACTTGTGCACTTCAGCATATCAAGTTAAAGCAGAAATCATCGCTGGCTCTTTGGTGTTTTGCTGGTTGAATCATTAATGCAACAGATGTTGTGTTTTCCTCATCAGGGAGGAAAACTAAAAGTCAAAGAAAAACAGCAGCAGCGTTTTAACAATCGCAATGTCACTGTAATCTTTTGGATGCATGCATAAGCTTGTGTGAGTCAGTGTGTGTGTGCCTGTGTGTGTAATGGTCCTGATGAATCTGTCAGGGCTGAGGGCAGGGGGTGATGTGACTGCTGACAGCCTCCCAGCAGGCATGCTGAGAGCCCCAACAGTGTCCGTGCCCTCCCTTCAGCCCCCCATCACCCGGCTCCCCTTCTCCTCTCCCAGTCCTCGGCTCCACACATTTGCTGTGTATTAGCCACGGACAGTAAATTGCAGCACCCTGGACCTCTGAGTGATTCCATTCCCATCTCTTCACACGTTCCTCTTCTCCCCCCGCAGCACCATTATCCAGCTCACCTTCTCAGCGTCTGCCTATCTTTCTCCTTTTCTCTCATTTTGATCTGTTTTCCTCTCTCTGTCTGTCATATTCGTCCTGGCTCTTCGACTCCCTCAACCCTGTCAGATTTCTCTCCCCTTTCTGTCTTTCTCTCACTTCTGTTATACTTCTCATCCTCCGTTCTTCCATTGTGTCACGCTACACAGCGCTCCCTCCCTAACACATCCCCTCCGCTCCCCCTTTACTTTCTTACAAGCAGGTCCCTGTTGTCTAGGCTTCACAGGTTTCTCAGCTACTTCTATCTCTCTCTCTCGTCCTCCTTCCTATCCCTCTCTCCCGCCCTCTCCTTCCTCCCCCTCTTTGCCTCCCCCCCTCTCTTTCTGGAAACAGATGTTGTTTGTCAGATCTTATCATTACTGGCTAATTAAGAAGACATCTCTTCTCCTTCTGTTGTTGCTTCTCTTTCCTCTCCTCTCCCTCTCAGTGGCATCCATCCCAGATTCATTGTTCTTCTCTCAGAAAGGTTTGGGTCGAGCTTTGATGTGCACATGTTATTGGTAAATCTGATTAGCGGCTGATTGATTGAAAGGGTATTGACAAAGCAAGATTAGTGGTGGTGTATTGCAGATGACCTTCTGGGATGTTTGAAATCTATTCAGCTGTAGATGGTGCTCCTTGTCTCCGTTTGACAGTTGAGAGTATATTTTGAATCCTCGTCCCTCAGGACACACCGAGCATGCTGGGAGAGGTGAGGCCACTGATGGGACTTCTATTCCCTGTCCTGGTTGTGAATTCATGTTCTCTAGACTCTGAATATCTCTCCATATCCATCTACTTGGCAGGCTGACCGTAGTCCCATGTGGCCGAGCTTTGTATGCAATCTATGCTTTTCGCTAAGCTTGGGAGAATGAAACATTAATTCATTTTAAATTGTTGGAATGCACATTTAGCAGCCAGTGAGAGGTTATACAGTAAAACACTTTAGCACCCTGGAGAAACCTCGTTGAAACACTCGAGTGCCTCTTGTGTACCCTTCCCATCGTTTCACTTTCTTCCTCTCAGCTCCGTTGTGCCTCACTCACTTTTGCAGTGGCAAGCCTGAAGGTTTTACAGCACTACCAAGCTCTATAAATCAGCACTAGTGGTTTAAATGTTTGGCTTTGTCACAGTTCTCAAGTTTAGAGGCGGGGTGGGCTGGGGCTGAGGTTGCAGGGGTGAAGCCAGCCTGGGAGGCAAGGGAGAAGAGGCCAAGAGGGGCACAGCCAATCCAACAGGCATATTTATAAAGACCTGAGTTTCCTTATGTGCTCGCTGTCTGCATGAGACAACCTGGAGTCGACTTACTCTCTTACTGCTGATCAATAAGATGATCAAACTTCTCAATTGTTAAATTTTGTCTTCATACACAAGCAGCCAGACAAGATCTTTGCCTGAATAAAATATGGTCTGAAGTTATTTTTTAAATCAGTATCTATCAGTATTAAATAATGAGTAAACAGGACAATGACTCTTACCTTTGCTTCAAACTTTTGGTAGTTTATAGTTTTCCATCAAGATTTCTACACCTAAAACACTCGACCTATCTACAGTATCTACTATCTACTATCAACATAGAATAAATATTTGTATTTTCGATTATTATATAAAGTACTTAAAATGAGGTCAACATTAGCGCCAACATGAAAATGCTTCTTACACATTTATGCATCAGTGTTGACAATCTCATAGTTTAATATATAATAATAACACTGACAGCAGCCATCCAGCTGCATAACGAGTAGTCTCACCTGAGCGAGAAACTGAATGCAGGACTTTCACTAAAATGGAGTATTGCTGCTTTCTCGTATTGGTATTCATACCTGAATTAAAGCTCTGAATACTTCGTTCACCTCTCTTTTTCACTTGGCTGGTCTGAGGTGCATGTCAGCATGTGGGTGCAAATGTTGTTTAAACTCTCCCAACTCACACAAGATAAGCACTGATGTCACTGCGAGACTATGAGACAATAGGGTAATGTGGTGACCGGTCATTTGCTAAGAGGTAGATGGATAACAAGCTTGTACGAAGCTAGCCCACAGCAGTTTTAGTGGTGACTGGATATGCATCATCAAAGTTGTTACAAAAAACCAGAGACAAAACGACCATGGAGTCAGTTTGAGTGTGTGACGCTTGCTGGTGAAAGGCAAGCAAAGCTGATGCCATAGATATCCCTGTGTGTTTTAGGAGGAGGAGGGGAGGTTGGACTGGAAGGCTGGTGTGAAAGGTCCTGTGGTGGTATGTGACAGAGGGGGTATCAGTTCGTGGAGGGTTTTCTGTGCCCCATTAGCAGTGTCAAAGTTCATGTGCCCCGGGTGTTAACCCTGGTGACCAGTCTAGCTTCCAGTCTGCCAGGGGACCTGGGTCCAGGGGTATTTATTACTAACCCCCCAGCCTCACCTCCTCGCTCCATCCCCCGAACACTGCTCTCCCCATGGAGGAAAACAAAACACCTCCTTCCCTCCCCCCAGCCATTCCTCAGTCCGGGTACATGTACTAATTGGATGCGTATCCATACACTGATGCATGACGACCCATCTGTAGATTTATGCCTTGAAGTGAAATATTCGAAGGTCAACACTCGTTTATCCAAATCGTAGTGTATAGCCATGAGCTGCAGCATGTTTCTGGCGCTTTACTACATGTTTTATTAAAAATCAGCTAGCACTTACAAACATATGACGTTTAGATGCTTGTTTTTGAGACGTCACTTTTGCTAATGTGTATATTTTTGCATGATTGATTGCGCACACATGGTTGCTTGCAAGTCAGCATTTGTCTTTGTGTATTTCTCTGTGAACTCATGCATAAATGTGTGCGCGGTTTGTACGGCCAGTGTGTGACATATGCATGCATGCGTGCATGCATCTGGGCCTGCTGTATGAGTTAGTGCTCTCAGTGTGTGAGTGTGGCAGAGGAAGGCCCTCAGCATGTCAGTATGTTTTAATGCTTCACATCTGGTTTCCTAATTTTCCTCCCTCCCTCCCTGCCCTCCCCTCAGCTCCCCTCCACCGCCATGTCAGGACACTGTTTTGTTTTTTCAGGGTGGGGAGGGGTGGTGGTGATGAGGGTGATGGAGGGGATGCCTGATGAGTGATGGCCCTGAATACAGGACATCAACATTCTCCATCTCTTCCACTGTCTTTGCTTCTCGCCTTCTTTTTTGTTCCTCTCTTGCTCTGCCTCTCTCTTCTTAGTTGTTAGAATCATTGGCTATTGAGCATTATGAGGGGGTTACAGGGTCTGAAGAGGATGAAGAGGAGCAGCTCTCTGTCTCCACCTCTCTGTCCTCACTCTTCTCCTCGTCTCTGCCTGTGTCTCGGCAGCGGGGCGTCAACGTCTTCCGAACAAAAATTATGACAATCTCCTCCTCCTCATTCTTTTCTTAAATTTTCCTTTCCCATATTTTTGCATCAAAGCCTAAATTTGTCATCTTTGGAGTAGTGACCCAAAACTAGAAGGCCAAAGCCAAATCCAGAAAAGGAGACAAGTGGAGAAAGTTTCCCACTGTGCTGCTAACTAACTTGAGCCTTTTGCATCACATGCTTAGAGAGCCGCTGCCACCAGTAAACCTTCATTTACAATGAGCGCAAAGGGCGATGTGTTTTATGTCTATGTGAGAAGGCAGTTTGTGTCAACAGTGATTAGTGCTGATGAATGCCTATGAAAATTTTTGTTAGGGGTCCTGTGCTGCCGAGGTGCTCGATGCATGATTAAGGCCATATGTAAAGCATAGTGAGTAACACTTATGTGTAGCAGATGCCCCACTGGACTGAGAAATGTGAAACTGAGGGTCCACACCAAGGAGTGAAATGTTTATCAAAACTGCATTTGTGCCATTGTTTTTAGTGTCATGACTTGCTGGTTGGTCGCTGAACTAGTTTTAGCCAAGCAAGTCGTCACCATTGGGATGGCCGTCTCATGCTGCGAGGCCTGTGTTTAGTCTTGGGAACTGAAGCAGATGCAGACAAAAGGGATTGCAGGACAGAGATGCAGAAGTGAAGACAGAAAAGAAAAAACAGACTCCCCGTGGTGCCACAGTGGAAAATGATCCCGAGGTTTAAGACTTGGGTCTATGTTTTGTTTGTGTTTCCTGTTTTAAGTGTGTCTGTGGAGGGTAGATGTTGTGGAAGATAAAACTTGGTTTCCATTGCTGGCTGCAGTAAACTCTGTGGAATTCAATTATTTATCAAATCTGTCATCACTGTGGACCAACACAAATCATGAAGGGTTTGCTCTTGTCAAGTTTAATATTCGTTAGTAATCTTATGCCGCAGGAAGATATTCTTTTGTCTGTAATCAGAATAATGCTTTTTTTACAGTCTGTTTAGCTTTACAAAGTGTACTTGTTAGCCATTTAAAACAAAATAATTTATCACTATAAAGCAGTTTAAAGTTGAAATTTGTTTCCCATCAGCATTATTTGCACTATGTTACTCACTTAACAGCGTTTTAAACAAGCAGAATCACCATTTTACACCTGCTTTACAGAACAGAAGAGTCTGTGAATGTAAGGAACAAGGCGTGCATTAAATGCGAACACGCTTAAGCATGTAGAGTTCTTTGAAAATAGCCTTTCTCTGCAATTTCCCTGTGACATGAAGATCACCTCCAATTCTTTGCATGTTCTCCTCTTCTCTTCCCTCTGGATGGGGAGGTGTGTGGGTGTATTACATTACCAAAACAAAAACAAACAACAGCAATATTAAACTTTTGCAACCACAATAGAGGAGGGGATAAAAAACAGAGGGTCCTCGACTTCTTATTAATTATGCAAGATTAGTCTAATTATAATTCAGCAAATGAATGTGTGGCAGAAGGTGCGAGGCGACGGGGCTGGGAGATTTGCATGTTAAGTGGGCAGGGGGAAGCGGCTAATGCATGCTAATATATGCGTCAATGTCTCGCTTTAATTTCAGCATTTGCAGCTGTGTGCGTCCGAACTGAGGGGGGTGAAAAGTTGACTCAATGGGTTTTTGGGAGGGGGGCAAAGGTGGGGGTGTCGGTGTATTAGAGTGTGCATGCATGCATGTGAATGTGTGTTTCTGTGTGTGTGAGGCATCTGGTGTCATACAAACAGGGAATGATGAGAAGAAGTCAACAAACAAGGTCAAGAACCCTCAGAAAGTGCACAAAGCCTGAGATGGATGTAGACAACCTCTCAATTAGGGTTGTGATTTTGCTATCTGAGGCATCACTGCAAGTTTTGGCGTGTCAGTCAGTCAAATGAATGATGACTGCTGGTTAGATGAACATTAAGTGGCCAACAAGCAAGTGACAAGGAAACGATTATGGCTAAACCGCAGCCAGACCGTGGACAAGGTTATTAAAACCAAAAATGTGCTCCCTGTGTTGACTTACCACTTTATAAATGACCGCTCTAGCCTTTAAATATGAGCCATAATGTAAGAATCATTGCCCGGGATAAAACATACATACAACACAATCCCCAAAGGAGGCAGTAAAATGAAACAGAACACTTTTGATTATGGCCCCGTTTCAGAGTCTGGAAACACACTGGATGACTGCCCTTGTGCATGCACTGTATATATGGTTATTTTAAATCATATTAAACTGATACTGTCCTTGGGTCCAGCAGGCAGTTATAAGGATGCATAACCAAGCCAGACATTGATGAGGAAGCAAATAGAAGGAGAGAGCGAGAGAGGTGAAGATGTGCCCTGAAACATATTTCCACCCAAAGCTGAGGTTTAGCGCAGCTTTGAGGTTGGAGGTCCGAGCTGTCACAGATTAATTATAATCGCCCTCTGCCAACAACAATATTGATTGTCCTCAGACGAAAAATCTCAAATCAAGAAATATTTGACACGCTGTTGGAAGTGAGAGCTACTTTCAAGCCAGGTCCTGTCCACATGGGAGGAAGCTGGAGCGAGTGATGGAGGAACGGCCAGTAAAAGCTGACAGAATGAGGGAGAGATTAGTATTCGATGGGAGGGTTCAGGGCTGTGGGGCCAATATGAAGTTCCTCTCCAAACAACCGTTCTCCATTAAGATGACTTATATTTGCAGAGAGCACGGTGTGGGTGGGATTGGAGCTAACCGTGTAGCCCAAAAACCGCTGCCTCCCTCTGCAGCATTTTTCTTCTGCACTGTTGTTGTTTGTTTAATTGGAGCGTTAATGGCTGTGCTTTTTATAGGCAACACAGAACTGTTGTTCTCTGAGAGGTGAAGTGGACATCTGGTTTGAGGGCTGTATACCTGCCAGTAGCCACAGCTATAGCACAACGCCGTACCACTTCCAGGCTCGCTTTTCTTCTCTTTTCTTTTGCTTTAGCGCACCTCCTCTGCCTAATTCTTCTTCGTGGTGAGATTGGTGTGGATATCCTCAGCCTCGTCTGCACCTGCTCTCTTTATATACTTTCCTGCATCTCACCTTGCCAAGCGTCTCTCCTCCCTCCTCGCTGTATTTCAGTGATGGAATGTGTTCTTGTTGTTGCCTTCTCTTTCCCATCGCTGTCTTTGCCTTTCAGCATGGGGACTTTGGGATTGCGGCAGAGCTGCGTTGCCATGGCAGCGGGCTGTGTTGCCGAACTGTGTACACCTGGGATTTGGAGTCTCTCTCCGTAGTCTCCCTCTCTCCTATTTATTCCACCTTCCTCTCAGGTTTTCTTTGGTGTAGCAGAGGCTATCAGCACCCCTCTCTCTCTCTCCTTCGCTCAGTCTCCACAGCCTATCACCCTCAAAAGTACTCTCACATACGTAATGAGACACATACAGTTGAAAACAGAATTCATGTCCATACTAGCGCCTGTGCCTCTATCACTACCTTCCTCTTTCCACCTCCTCATTTCACTTTCTCTGTTGTTGCCTGTACTTCGTTCTCTCTCCATTCCCATGTGGGGGTTCAAATACGGCATTGCGGGATACCACGGTCCCCTGAGTCCCCTGGCATACATCACTGTCTCCAGTTTACTTTGAAACACAGCAGCGCATTTCACCGGACTTCAAATTCTCATCACTTGATTTAAAGTGTAATAACATTGACTTTAATACTAAGCTAAACAGCTGGGATTGATGCCCGAGCTGTAATCATATAGATGTGCACGCACACACACACGCACACACACACCACCCACAAGACCTGTCTTTGAAAAATAATGAATGCCTCCTTTGACTGAGCGTTTTTGCAGGGTAGCAAATAATCATGTACATGATTCTTTCATGTGATTTCTTAGTTGCTGCTGTACAAACATGTGTCCTCTTATTTACCTTTGCAGGTTCTTCTTGAAGTTCTTCCTGAAATGTAACCAGAATTGTCTGAAGACTGCAGGAAACCCGAGGGATATGAGGAGATTTCAGGTATGAAAAGATGAGGGGGAAAAAAAAATGCATGGGTGTACTTGTGTGTGAGAGGGAAGGTGATGACATGTGGGACTGAATGTGGGTTAAAAAAAGAAAAGATTTTACAGTCATGCAAAACATACCCCCTTCATGCCCATCCATCCTAATAGAGCAATTTAATAATTCATTTCTTGTCCAGTCTGTTCTAAGCCGAGTTTGTGCCACAAACTCTCACATAGTAAAGCTCTGGAAAAGTTTTTCCAGCAGAAGACGGAGGAGGGAGTTGGAGGTGAAAGTTAAAAATCAATAAGGAGCCAGGGAGACGGAAAGACAAACGAAAGGAGTTAGATATGTGGGAGACTTGGTTGTTGGGGTGCAGGAAATAGGTTGAGGTGTTTCAGGAAGTTGTCAAGAATTGAGTGATTGGCTCCAGATGGAGGAGGTCATGCTCCGTGACCCAGGAAGTGGTCGCAGGGGACACTCCCGCCTCACTTCCTCTGCCGTCTTTCAGCACCAGCAGCCCCCGTCTGGCATTCTCCTTCTCCCAGCAAACCCTCTGTCCCTTCTCCTTCTCCGCTCCCTCTGTCTTCCACCATGTTTGCTTTAACTCCTGCGACGTGACACATGCTGAGAAGTTATGAGCACGCCGGCGCTCCAAGACTCTCATCTCTGGGTTAAAAGGTGATCAGAGCTGGACAGGAGTCTGCTGCTTGATCGATAATTTACAGTTATTTTCCTTTAGGTTCCCCTCCCATTCCACCACCTATAGCACATATGCTTTTTCTCCTTTTCTTTCTCATGTTCCTTCACCTGCAAAATTACTGCCATGTGTTTATTTTGAAGGGAGAGCAAAGTTTTATCTTTGCTGTCCGGTTTTCTAAAAATGCAAAATATTTATGGAAAATGACTTTTTCTCACTGCCCTGTTCCCTTTAACTCTCAAAAACAAGCTCTAAAACACACACTCCAACTCATTATCACTTTCATAAATAGTATCACATCAACACTCATAAATATCCAAAGAGAAAACCCTACAAGTATCCCCTCATTAGTTATACTGTATGTGTGTGTGTCAACCATGTGAGGCAGATGTGGGAAGGGACACACACATGCTGAGGCCAGAAAATCAAATTAGGGCCACTATATATCATCCACTACTTTAACGGCCGGCTAAAATGGGAGATTTGGTCCATATGTTTGGTGTCATTGAAGGATCAGGAGGAGACAACGATGAGCCCGCCGCATGCTGTATGAATCAAAAAGTGAGGCGGTGGAGAGGCCATATGGAGACCTGATGGAGGAGTGGAGGGGTGCATGAGCAGTGTCATCACCAGAATGCAGACATATTATAAAGATCCCTGGGACGTCACATTACCTATTGAGAAATATTACTATCACCTGTATGCCAAAATAAATTGTCGCTCAGGGATTCTGCTGTTGTAACCGGAGACTGTGACTCGCAGCGTGCTGTCTAAGTCGTGCACACGCGCTCATGTATCTTCCTCTCGGCTCTGTACCTCTCTTCCTTTCAGGTGGTCTTGTCCAGCACTGTGAGCGTTGACGGCCACGTCCTAGCAGTGTCTGACAACATGTTCGTCCACAACAACTCCAAACACGGCCGGAGAGCTCGTAGGCTAGAGCCGGGCGAGTCTGTCGAGAACACCATGGAGTATGGTAAGACACTGACACAATACAACAATGTCACAGCCCATTTATCTTGTTTTATCTTATTACATGTCTACTTCATCATTCACACTCTGAAACATAGCACACACTGATCCAAGGAACAAACTGTAACAGCAGGTACTTGAGCTGCTTAATGTCCATTTATAATCACCATGATATATCAAACATAACCAGTGGTGCTACTGAGGTCATTAACTGAGCTAATTAATGCATTAATTAAATACTTTACATAAAGCGTGGATGGTAATATCTTAAATCCATATATTAAAGCTTGAAGAACAACAGTTGTTAGACAACAAGTTCATATTTCTATTATATTATCTTTGCCTGTGGAAAGTAAATAAATACATTTACTCACGCACTGAGAATTTCCAATCAACACCAATTTATACTTGTATGTATCTACAGGGTGTTACACTGTAGGATAACTACATTGTGGTGCATAAAGTAGTTCAAAATAGCACGTCCATGTCAGCCAGCGTCAACATCGCAACAAGTACACATTTAAGTAATGTATAATGACAATAAATAAAATAATAATAAATAACTATAATAAGCAATTATAATCTAATAATAACACAACAGCATAACACTCAGATGAGCTTTTTTTACTGCATGTTAACATATGTGGTAGATAATCCTTCTGCCTTTATATCTATTTATATTAGAAGTAAGATTTAAAGGCAAGACTTTACTCTAGAGAGTGCCTTACTTTTTTTTTAATTAAGCGGCCACTGTAGGTTCTCCTACACGCTTGGAAGAGGAGGGTGAGGTGAGGGGTATTGAGTTGGTTGCAGTCTGCAACCTCACCACTAGATGGGCCTTTGAGTGAATGATCTGAATGCCACCACCCTGCCTGTGTCTCTGTATTTCACTGGACGTTTGTATTCTTTTATATGATTGCATTGCTTTCAGGTCATGTACATTTTTGACCTGTATTGTATAGAGCTCTTCATGCAATTAGGGGTTTTATTCATGGTTAAAGCAGGCTGAGTGAGATTTGTGGATTGCAGTTTTTCAAACACAACATTCAAAGCTGACCCCCCCTTCCTGTCTCCTCTCTTTTCATAGCTTTCTCTGTGCTCTAGGTCAGGTACCTGGTCACTACCCTCACACCTGACACTGGTTTTGGCTTTGAGCTACGCACTGACTGCCCTGACCAGAAACGTCCTGGCCACAGTAAAATAAGAAATTAGAGGCAGAGGGCAGAGTCTCTGCAAATACAGACAGCCCATACACTTCTAGTGGGTCATAAGTGATGATTGAGAGGCATTACTTTCCTTCTGCCTTTAAGTAACCATGAAATAAACTTTTAATTTAACTTTTTAGTTTGGCTTGAACGTCCCATGATAGAACAGCTCTAAACTAAAAAGCACTTCCAACGCTGGTCAGATTTAAAGCATGCTCTATCCACCCCTCATTGAAACCCTCTGAGTAACTCTTGCTTTGCCCTCCTGTCCAGCGACCCCCTGCATCAAAGCCATCAGCCCCAGTGAGGGCTGGACCACCGGCGGGGCCATGGTCATCGTCATCGGGGAGAACTTCTTTGACGGGCTGCAGGTGGTGTTTGGCAGCATGCTGGTGTGGAGCGAGGTAGGAATCGTCTCCAAAACATCTCACTAATGATGGTAGAGTCTGAAGCGTATTTTGAAATGATATATATAGCATATGGCTTGTCTCATTATTTAGATGATTTATGGGCAGTCCACACAAATTAATCTTTTCTGCAGTTTTGTGCTAGCCTAAATATTTACAGTGCACACGGGGAATAGTTTGTTGCTGTTTGGTGACTGTTTTCTGTTCTGTTCCTCAGCTGATCACACCACATGCAATCCGTGTCCAGACGCCTCCTCGACACATCCCTGGGGTCGTGGAGGTCACACTGTCTTATAAATCTAAACAGTTCTGCAAGGGAGCACCTGGACGCTTTATCTACACAGGTATTTCGGCAACACATTGTGTGCTTTTTTTTAAAGACTTTTTAAACATGAGGTTTTAATAAACATGGAACATGATTTGATGATGCTGTGTTTGCTTCTTCTTTATTTCATTTCAGCCCTAAATGAGCCAACTATAGACTATGGTTTCCAGCGCCTTCAAAAAGTCATTCCTCGACATCCCGGTGACCCAGAGAAACTAGCCAAGGTTAGACACACGTTAATGAAAGACCACTTTACCAAGTTCACGATGATTTTTCAAGAATATGTGCATGCTACACTCTCATTAATGTGTCAGTGTAATTAATTTTGTTCTTTGCAGGAGATCCTCCTGAAGAGAGCAGCAGATCTTGTGGAGGCCTTGTACGGAAATCCACACAGTAATCAGGTAAACAGCTGCAGCTTTGGTGCAATATCCATCAAATTAAACATTGGGATAAACAGAACATGCAGATATTTAAAAGACTACAGCAGTGGTGTTGCATGTTTTAGCTCATTAAATATTAATTGTGTACTCTCTACATTACAGCTGACCATTTTCCAAAGCTTTAGTTAATAAAATGACTCCCTACTTTTTGAGGCAGCCACTGCTTTTCTGTTTATTTCAGTAATTAACTTGTGAGAGTTGAAGCCTGCTTGAGATGGGTAATCCATCAGAGTGAATATTTGGAGGGCTTTATTTCTTGTCAAATTATGATTACAGGATAATACGGTTCAGAGCAGGGACTGTCTGATAGCTTTCTCAGTCTTTGTCAGGAAGCTTAACGTCTGAGCAGCATTACTCAGAAATACTCTTTTGGGATATTGTAAATAATTGCTTACGTGTTTACTGTCAGCTAATAATTATGTGAGTTTGTGAGGGCCTCTTTCTGCGTCTGTGACGCTGCGAGCTATAGCTAATTTCTATGTTGTGCTGCCTGCTGTAGGACATGCTGCTGAAACGTGCAGCCGACATCGCAGAGGCGCTCTATAGCGTTCCCCGTCCTCACAGTCAGCTGCAGGCGCTGCCCAGCTCACCGGCCCACGGCAGCGTCATGGGCCTGGGCTCCTATCCCTCTCAGTTAGGCGTCAGCATCGGGGAGCCTGGACAGAGCAGCCAAGGTGAGCAGAATGACAAATAAACTATTTGTGTTTTCGTTCCCACTGATGGAGCTCAGAACTGACCAAAGGTTTTCATTTTTCCTCCAGGTTACATTCGAAATTCCAGCAGTCTGTCTCCAAGGGGTTACCCATCAGCCTCCACTCCTCAGCAGTCAAGCTACGGGGGCAGCGGAGGGATGACCGGGGGCTATGGGACAGTCCCCATGACCAGTCTAGGAGTACCTGGCTCTCCTGGCTTCAGCAGTGCCTCTCCCACAGGTTCTCCCTACAGTAAGACCTCATAGTTCTCTACAGATTTGTGTTTTAACTAACCTCGTACTTCCAAGCCTGTTGTGATATTCAAACTTGAGGCTGACTGTTGCTCTGCCTTCCACAGTAATGCCCTCCAGCCCCACTGTACCAGGAAGCTCCAGCTCTTCATCGTCTCTCTTGCCTTTCTCCTCCTTCCCGTCTGCTGCTAAACAGAAGAGTGCTTTTGCTCCTGTCCTCAGGCCCCAGGGCTCTCCCTCCCCTGCCTGCCCCGCCTCAGGGGGGAACAGCTTCAGAGGTAGCCATCCAACTCACTATCTGACCCCCCTGTCTGAACTTACGAATGCAGTCTAACTCCCTGTACTAACCCCTCGAAAGCTTTGACTGACCAAGACAGAGAAAAAACATTGCTGGATGTACAATAATGCAAGACCTGATTGACTAGAATCATAGATTTTGTATATTTTTTTCTCTCCAGCGATGACGGGCCTGGTTGTTCCCCCGATGTAGCAAAGCACCCACCCAAAATCTACCCCAGACCACTGCTTCACTTAGCCCCTCTTTTGGCATTAAGAGGGCAGGGAGAATGGAAAATTGATCACTAGCGACCATGTATAACTTTTCTTCCCGAGCCCCCTGCCATTTCTTAGTCCCTTTTTCATCCAGGTGGATGAACAGGACGGGGTATCAAAATGTCCAAAGACCAGTCATCCTCTCCAGAGGCAGAGCAGATTACTTCACCCACACCTACAGACAGACAATGCTCCTTAGCTAACAGCACCAGACTGGACCATATACCGCTGTATGTGTCATGAAGCGTCTGCATTTTGAAAGGAAACAAAGGGAAAACTGGTCCTAATTTCACCCCGAGCTTCAAAAGCATCTGTATTTCCCTCTGGCCTACTATCACCTGCAGTATCTGGTTCTTCCAACTCCTGCCCAAACCTTGGCCAGAGATGTACGGGACGCATTGTGAGAGCACTGAACGTTGTTGGATGATGGACAACTGTTGTAGCTCTAAGAAGCAGGGTGCTATTTTTCTGTGTATGGACACCTTAAATGGCATGTGTGTACACTGTCTGTGAGTTAGAGAGAGCTTTTTTTGTAGTAGACTTTTTGAAGACAGTTTACATTCCAGAAAAATAGACCCTTTATTTTTTGTTCTGATCTCTACGGTTTTACATGGGAGAACTCTTTGTCTCAAGGGTTATTACTAAAGGAATTCATATATTGATTTATTTAAGAACAAGCAATTTAACTTATTATAGTTAGTTTAGGGAATAATATAAACGTGTTTTTATAAAGTGGTCCTTTTCAAACTGTCACTGAAATGAAGTTATCTCAACAGTCCAATAATTCATTTGCTAAATGATCATAGCAAAGGGATTTTTTTTGGTGGAGAACATCAACTCTAACACACTTTTTTGGAATAAAACCCCCTAGTTTTCAGGTTCTTGCATAGCAAATTCTTAATGTTATGCCCACATCTTAAGGAGGTTATTGTCCTTGTGTAAAGGAAAAATGTTAGTTAGCCTTATCCTTTTAATTTCACTTATAATGCATGCTTTGTCACACCAATGGCCTGATATTATTTCATTCCACACTGCAAATTTATATGACTATAACTTATAGATTTTACTGTTTCATTTTAAATGTCTCAGCCCAGTACAGGTCTCTAGTCACTATGCAGTACAATAAATGAAAGCACAAACTGCTCAGTAGAAAAGAACGAGGCGTATTAGGTGTTCATTAACCCACATCATGCTGTTCTTACTCATTGATTTAAGTCATCACAAACTTCATTCTCAGGATGTGAAAACAAACAACACAAAGAGTAGACGACATTTGCAAATTTGTTTCTAGAGTTTGGTTAATTTTATTTATTTAAAATTATTAGCAATTTAATATTATGCTTTTTTGAAGCCACCTTTCTTTGAAACGGTACAAAAAATGGTGCAAATGTGATTTGTATATCTCAAGGTGTAATTATATTTTGTGCTCCAAATAAAACAAATGAGAACAAAAAGGTCACTGATGCTGGTTTAAGTTGTTTCAGAATTAAATTGTCTACATGTGTGCAGCAAATATTTACACACACACACACACACACACACACACACACACACACACACACACACACACACACACACATACACACACACACACACACACACACACACACACACACACACACACACACACACACACACACTGCATTATCTGACAATTTCCTGGACATTAAGATTCTCCTACAGGCTCCGCATCTCAAGGTTTTGCTGGATCTATTTTTGACTGTGCCCATCACCTGTGTGCTCGTGCAGCTTGCTACACTGTTTTGTATACATAGCTGATGAGCCGCAGCATCTTAATTGTGATGCCAGCGTTAAAGACTGAGTAGAGCATGTCAAGATAAACAACAACACCCCCCATCTCTCTCCTCTTCAATAAGCCCGCTTTTCTCTGAGGACCAAGCCTCTGGGGGCCCCGAGTGAGAACCACATGAGTCTCCCTCCAACGTGGCCTCCTCCTCTCTGTCTCTCTCTGTCTCTTAAAACACACACACACACACACACACACACACACACACACACACACACACACACACACACACACACACACACACACACACACACACACGCCTAGGCATGTGCCTCGCTAAGTCTTTGTCTGCTACTGCTTCATCCCGTCTTTCTTTCTCACCTCTCTTTTGCTCCCCTGAAATGGCCCTTCTCTGCTAATGTAATTAGCACTGGTAAAGAAGGGCAGTTAATTACCCACTCTATTTTGATCGGGTAATTAATGTTATGCCAGGAAACAGCAACTGTTTCATTAACATAGTGCTCAAAGCAGTGAGGGGGCAGGGTAGCACCCAGTGGATGCACGTCTGTGTGTGGTTATGATACACGTATGGACAAACACTGTATCAACAACTCAGCTCGGTGACAGTGAGAGACACGTGCACTTCAAACGGCTGCTGACACTGTCTGTGATCTGACCTCAGCAGCAAGTCGCTGTCTCCATCTCTGTTGTCATTGTCACCATCAAGTGGCACTTGTCAAAAAAGCTCAGGCTGCTGCCTCTTCCTCCTCCTCCTCAACTCTCTCTCTTTTGATATGCTGTTAATTTGACAAGTTAAAGTCAGCTTTGTTGCCAGCACCTCAGCATTCATCGTGCTGAGTGCTCCTTCTGCCCAGTGGTGCAAGAGCCATATGCTTCTCTTCCACATGACTGTTTTGTTGTTGCTGTTGCTGTAGCTGCAGCAGCGCCATTTACTGTCTTCTGATCACAGTTTGGATAAAGACAGGATGAGATGCCACCTGCCACCAAGTCGTTCCACATCACTCTGTATGCACAGCTTCAAAAGAGCATCTAGCTGCTGGGTACATGCCCTGTCATCTTTCATTGTCAGTACTGATAAAGCACTGATGAGCTTCCATGTTTAAGTTACAGTGTTGTCTTCCTAACAATACAGAGAGCATATAGCACAAAATACACCCTTCCCCTTTTACCTCTCAGGGGATGTGTTTGTGTTTATATACCCAATTAGCCCTCTGGCCACAGCATGGCCATGCATTAGGCTGACATTAGCCCAGGGTGTATGTAACGCCTGTGTATGTGTGTGTGTGTGTGTGTGCAAAATACAGTGCACCCCTTTCTCATTTTGAGGCATAATTTCAGGGGTGTGCGTGCCTTATTAGGCAGACTGAGGCAGAGCTTGACAGGGGTGGCCCACTGTTTTGTCAAATAGATTGGTAGATTGGCTTCCACACACCCAGCCGGTGTCCTTTGCCTCTGGCCCGTCGGTAAAACCTGCATTGTTGCCCATTAGACCACTGGACCCCCGATTCCTTTTTCCAAAATGAATCCCCCACCCTTTCTGCCATTCCCTTGGGTGTCAGTAGAGTGGGGTGGCAGATGGGACAGACACAGAGCTGCCCCATGAGGCCACCCCCCCAACAAAATACACACACATACAAACACACACACAAGCACATACACATATAGGTGCACACACACGCTCAGACATGCATGCATGCACATATGCATAAGAACAACACACCGCACGTGCACACAAACCCACACTCAGCACAGCAGTAGCAACACATAGCTCCCCTGCCCCCAGACACAAACCTCATCTGTCAGCCTGCTGCTTTTGTCCAGAGCACAGGAGTATGTTCTGTGAACACAGAGTGACGTCTCTGTCCCTGCCTCTCAATCTGTGCTCGTTGTACTCGTGTGTTTGTGTGTATGTGTGTGTGAGAGAGAGACAGAGCTGCACATTAACAGCTTCATGGGGTGAGACGTGTAACTAGAATGATGCTTCCAAGGGAAATTACATTTTAAGAGTCATGTTCCTCACAGGGTGCTCATGACCTGTTTCTGATATTGTGGGAAAAACTTTTCTAAATGTATGAATTCTTCTTTTGGTAGATTTAAAGGGCCATCAGTCATTTTTATCATTTGGAATTTAAATACGCGAATACGGCTGAATATACAGATACAAAGTCTGTATGTTGCATAGAACTTAAAGACAGATTTTACTCCTGTATGAATGCATTATACACTTAGATATGTTCATCTTAGCTGGTGTTAATCTTGTTTTAAAAGACCTGCCAGTGAATTCTAATGTGATAAAAACCTGTGCTCGGGTTTTTGGTGGTGGGAGCTACATTTTGTTCACATTTGTGTCACAGATTGCACCTTTAGCTAATTAGCTAGGTAAGCTGTAGCTGCACACTGCCAGTCTGTGGCATCCAATTGTTAATTTGTACTTCTATAATTTGACCAGTCTCCTGTGGTTTCACTTTTTATTAATTTCTTATATGCATGTGTGCCTTGTTAGTAAATTTGCTAAACATCAGGACTCTCCATGTAAAATATGCAGTATTCAGACTACTGTATGATAGATCCTTTTGCCGGTAAGGAAAGCTTTTTATGTCAGGATCTCTCCCCCCCTCCAGGTACATTATTGACAATTAGCCAGATAGGGGAGTGGGGATGTAATTTGGGCTGAATGCACATATTGGTTGTTTGTGCGCGTGGCGGTGTGAGGTGAGAAGGCCCCACACTGGTGATTAATTACAGCTAGGCCTTGTGACAGAGGTGGGAGCTCTCCTGTGCTGTCTGCAGCCGACATGGAGGGAAATCCAGCCTGGCTAATTGACCCGGCTTCTGTAAGGCCATCCATCAACCGTGGCCCGAGTGGCCCCGTAAGAAACACATTAGTCAGAGGTAAGTTAGTTAACCAACTAGCGCCCCACCATTTATTAATGGAATTAGCTCCTCTCCTGTCTGTCTCCGCGAGGCGGAGCGCCGTGAAATGTGCGGTTCACCAAAACAAGTTAGCTTATCCAAAACCGAGCAGTGGAAAGTTTGATTCTGTGTTTCATGGTCGTTTTGATATTTTCAGGACCTATATCCCATTTGGCCTAAACGCACCACAGCTAAGGCAACTAGACCCAGAGGAAAAGGCAAACAGGGCCAATTTGGAGTCATGTTTTTGAAACTTCAACCAGCTAGTTTATAGGATGATAAAAATCCCCCCCACTTTCTTAAATAAGCTCCATTAGCTCGCCTTGATTCCTTAACAGTGAGGCAGTGAAGTCTGAAAAAGAACTTTGGCAGATTTTCAACTGCTTCGAGAAAAAGAAAGACTTAATGACTCCGCAATTATTCAAGTATTTTTTGCAGAATAGTCTGAGCAGCAGGGAAGTCCTCATTTCCTCCCCAAAGTGGAGAAATCTCTTGTTTTTCATTAGACATCCACTTGAGAGACGCTCTGAAGTACTGTCCTCTTTATGAGATAAAGGTGATGCACTATTGATCTTTTGGTTAAAGATCCATCAAAAGCATCCTTATATTCAAAAGAATTGATCTTACCAATGTGGACTCAAATGAATTTTGGTGAAAATCATTTTCTCACCCTGTCAGTGAAACCAGTACATGCACATCAGCCTGTGCGGTAACTGTCTATTTTTCAATCCTATATACTCAATAAGAGTGGCAGGTCCAGAGTTGTGTAGATCAGCTGTCAGAGCAGTGTCTGGGTGGTGTAGTTACGGCTAGGTGAAAGATGGAGGAGCCTGAGGTCTCTTCTCTTCACACCTGGTCAGGGCCCACATGTGCTTTTATTTGACTTGCCCATGAAACACCCCCTCCAGATATCTCACAAAAGACAGGGAGAAGACATATATTAGGGTCAGCGAACAGTGAGGACGTTTTCGTGCAAGCAGGAGAAATGATTTCTCATCCCCAGAAGGTGACCTGTCACACTGGAGTCTCTCCCCAAATATCTGACCTCCTCCCTCTCTGCGAGCGCTGCAGAGGCAGAGAGTGATTGCAGCTGGGTCACATCTAGTTGTCACAGTTGACCCTTTGCCAGTGAAGTTATAGCTCTGTGTGTGCACGCGCGTGTGTGAGCATCTATGCAGATGTAATTCAGCTTTTTATTGTTGCTCTAAACAGATGTGAGTTGTCTTCAAACCAAAATATATCTTCAGACTTGATGGCAACTTTTTTTGGTGTGTTTTTGCAAATTTCCAAGGGTGCATCAGTGCTGTTCACAATCATCCTCATTCATGCACACTGTGGCTCCTGTGCCTATGAGGCAGCCCCATAGCGCCACCTACCTGCAAAAGAGCACTGTTTATTTTTTCTCCTCTTTCTCCTTGATCTCCACTCCACTGGCAGCAACCATACAGCACCTTAGTATTTTTCTCACCCTGATTTGGTGTAAACAGCTTCATGTGTTCACATGTGGACGCGTATGGAAAATTCTGTCACATCCAGTGTTGCAGCTGAAGCATGCCAGTGTGATCGACAGTGCGACAACAACCCCAAACAACCGTTTTATGTGTCTCACTGTCCTCTGTATACCAGCATGCATAAATATGCAGGAGGATATCTAATCAAATAAATCCATTCATTAGGATAGCTGCTGGTATTTCTGCTTTTGCATTAATTACATAGTCATTACCATATCAATTAGAGAAATCAGAGATCATGTAATTAAGGTTTAACCAAAAGCACCTGCTGCCTCTGAGCGACGTTGTGGTTTGTGTGTTTCAGTCCTAATCTAATCTCTGGCCTTTGACAGGACTCCCCCTCATCAATCCTGAGCTGTCGGAATTCAGCTTTTTTTTTTGGTTTTTGTTTTTGTTTATAGGGGTGGAGGCTGTTAGCGGTGTTTGGAGGGGGCGTCGTGCGAAATGTTGTCATGGCGATCACATTGATTGGCAGGGATGCCTGATTAGAAAGGAAGAATAGGAGACAGGTGGAAGGAGGCGTGCTGTATATCTAAAGGAACAGATTGGGACAAAGTGAGGACTCGCTGGGTGTCATGAGGGGAGTCACTTTCTGTTTTGGCTCTGGTTATACCTTGTAACAGATAACCAGTAATTACTCTAACGGTCAGAAGAGGGAACAATATTGTCAGATGTTCTCGTATTATTTTACTTAAATTTAAATAAACTGAATTGAATATTTAAGAAATTTACTGCAGTCACACATTAATGCCGGTGTGCTTCAGGGGCACGGCGGCTCCGACCACAGATGGAGTGTTTTGTAATGTTGGTCGGCCACCTGTGAGCAAAAGATGAATGGGGCTGAGAGGAGGATGGAATAATTCCTTTAATGAAGGGGTCAGAGGAAGCCATGTGTAAGGAATCATGGGAAGACAAATACACAGAGGAAAAGAGTTGGAGCAGGAGAGGAGATGAGGAATGAGAGGAGGGAGGAGCGAGGGGAAGGGAATGGGACTCCGGGGGACTGACACCAGCCTCCGGCCTCCTCCTCCCCTGCACTTCCTGTTCCATTTCCTCTCCTCTCTGAGTGCTCCCTCTTCGGCCCTGTCACTCTTGTCAGTCTTACCTTTTTTCTACACTGAGGTCAAACCTACACCCACATCTACACCAGTGTTAGGGCCTGGTCAGGTAAGCTCAGTAAATTCAAAAGACTGAGTAGATTTCAAACTAAGTATATTTACTCAAGCACAGTTCTGAGGTTCTTGTATCTTACTTGAGTATATCCATTTTTTCTACTACTCTCTGCATGTGCTCCTTTACATTCCAGAGGCAAATATCATCTACATTTATTTGATAACTTCATTTACAGATTCAGATTAAAAATTTAAAGTATGATCAACAAATAAATTATGATGCGATGTTATGGATAAGATAAAATGATCCCCAGAGGGAAATTCACAAGCTACCCAGCAGTATATATAGTAAAAAAAACAAACAAACAAAAAAAAACCCTTTACCGGCTGCAACATTAAAGTTATGTACATATTGATGCATCAGTAATTATAATCCAATAATCTCATATACATTATTCCAAAATGGACCATTCCGATTAATGAGTAATTTTACTTTTTGTACTGTAAGTATGTTTTGATGCTAATACATACACAAAACATAACATTCAGTTACATTTTATTTATCGTCAAAGTTATGTTGTTGTCATTTTGTGCAATTACAGGCAGACATAAAGAACATGGCCCTACTTACCTACTTACCTGTTTATGTTAAGTCCAACATCCCACACTTGAAAGTTTAAATTTTTAAATGCAAGAAATACAAGTTATTGATCTCAAGCTGATGTCAAATGTGTGCAAGTTGTGATACTAACATGAATAAAAGAAGTGGCTGTCTGGACAGTAAGTAACTAGTCTACTTTTAGGTAAACTAATTTTTAATAAATGGATATCTGTCATTCAAGAAAGCAAAAGCTGTCTTAGTGTTTGGATTTTAAAAGCCCAGTGATTGACAGTGATTTGGCACTAACCCTGGTCCTTCAGCACTGATCCTGTTCCCTGATCAGGCATCCTCCGTGTTCACAGCACCTCTCCCTGTGTGCGCCAGCTAAGTAATGAAGCAGTAAATCTCTTTCCCCTACTGTCCACTTTTCACCCTCCTCATGATATTCCTTGAAAAGTCACATCCCATACATCTTGTGGTTTGGTGAGGAAATTTTAGGTTCAGGGCTGTGAAAAACACTGGTTCTGAAAGCTGAAAACCAGTAGGTTTTTTTTTTTTTCTTCGGACAAAGCAGACAGACAAGCCCTGACGAGGAAAGACCAAAGAAGGCAGACAAAGTTGTCTGCCTGAACAAATGCTTTAATACCATAAATTAAACAGTTGTTTTTCTACCCATCGGATGATTATCGATGAGAGAGGTTCAAACAGTCTCAGTCAGCACCTCAGTGTTATCAATTAACCATAGCTTTGTCATGTGCACTGTGACACCACTAGATGGCAGAAGTAAACTGGATATACAGCGTCTTCCTCAGCTGTTGTACCACACTTCCTCTTCCTCCTTATGCTGTTTATACTGTTTATTCATTGGTCAGGTATTATGTGGCAAACACTCCAGTAAGTATTTTGTAGAGCTGTTTTCACTTTGTACAAACCTGGTTTCAAAGAAGTTGGGACTAAAACCTAAATAAAAAAAGATGTAATCATTTGCAAACAAACTGTGTTTACTAACAACTGTTTTACGAAGTGTTCCTGAGCCCATGGAGTAATATCATTTATTCAGTCCTGTGTTCACAAAGTGGTGAACCTCACTCCATCCTCGCTTGAGCCTTTCCAGGATGCCCCTTTCATACCCAATCATGATACTCTCACCTGTTACCAATGAACGTGTTTACCTGTGGAAAGTTCCAAACAGGTGTTTTTGGAGCGTTCCACAACTTTCCCAGTCTTTAGTTGCTCCTGACCCAACTTGTTTGAAATGTGAAATTCAGAATAAGCATATATTTGAAAAAAATCAATGAAGCTGATGAGGCAAAACATTAGATATATTGTCTTTGTGCTGTTTTCAATTGAGTACATGTCAGCCTGTAGTTTGTTGATAAGACATCATGAGAGATAAAGTAGTGCCGTACTGTTCTCCCATCTATACAAACTGGGACAGCCGTGCTTTCTTTGTGTTTTCAGTGACAGTTTTCCCGCATTGCTGGGCCTGCAGTTATTGTACGTCACATTTCTTAAATGGCAACCTCTGTCTCTTGTGGTATGCTTTACAAAGACAAAGGGTTTCAATCTGAGCTATTTTTGTCGCTCTGATCAAGAAATTCTGCAGACTCATCACATTTCTCCCTTAAAGTACAAGTAGAGGCAGTTATGTAACAATCACCAAACAACACCCATTTTAACCTGCCAGTTGAGAACAAGGTATTGCTTTAGTTACCGCTGTGCTGTGCTTTGACAGATCCACTGTACCCAACAGCAGTGATTGTCAGTCTGCCTGAGGCCATAACCATTCCCAGTTCACTGCTGACTCTGCAGCTATGAGACTACTCTGAACTGCTGTTCACACCATCGAGCTGGTGATGGTGCAGCGTCAGTAACACTCGTGGCATATTTACAGTGAGCTCTGGTCTGCATACTTCCCTAGAATACAGAGCCAAATCAGATGAGCCCTTTAGATAATGTGGCAGGGTGCCTGAGCCGCGGCACAGTGTGGACATGAAACCTGCCCTTGGTTTGTTACCTGCCATATGGCTTTCCCAATCAGTGCTCTCTCTGCTGGTCCAGTGCCAGCAGGAGGGGGGGGGAGACCGAGAGAGAGAGAGAGAGAGAGAGAGAGAGAGAGAGAGAGAGAGAGAGAGAGAGATCTTTCTAAAGGAGCATTTCAGGTCTCTGAGCTTCATGCACCACTTGCCAAGTGTCAGGAGAGGAAAGATGACAGCAAAATGTCCACCAGACATACATTTCCTGGAGGAGTACATGATAATAAGAGTACCTGAAAATACAGCATGATTGAGTGCTGGACCTGCAACAAATATTACTTTAGAGAACTTTATTATGTTGAAACTGAATCTTTGTCAGACGCGTTGATTATAAAATCTTGTCTGAGGCTGTGGTTTGTAGTGCTTTGGTATTGGATTGCGTTACGTTCTTAATTGATGTTGACAGTTTAAACAGAAATAGCTGCGCCCAAAGACAAAGATGGTACATTTCATTCATTTTCATTACCAATTCATCTTTGAGTTAGTTTGTTAAGCGAAAACAAAGTCAGATTGCCATAAAAGAAAATGACTGTTCAAGAGGATATTGTCATAATGCCGTTTTTCTATTTTTATTTTTTTATTTTTGGTCCACTCCAAAAATGTTCTATTTATTACGATAAAAGCCAGATATAAGCAGCGAGGCAATATATTTCGGAATTTCTTTCATTTTTGCTTCATAAATAAATTGCATGTGTGTAATTTCAGCACTAATTAAATACAAATTTCAGCATTCATGTTCACACAGAATTAGTTTCATCCTGGTCATTTGGTCATGTGAACATATCTGAGGGGTGTGTTCCTGTATCAGAGCAGCACTGGGCTGTGCAGCCTGTACTGTTGCTCTGAGTTGGCTATGTGCTGCAGTGCAGTGTCGAGCTTTGCTGTGCATGTACACTCACTCACTGTGCTGCAAGAGGTGCCTGCAGGTGACGTTGTGATCCATGGTGTAATCAGTGTTATGGATTATTCCTGATGCAACCGCACTTGCTGTCTTTGGCCTGTTAGTCCTGTAATTTTTATCCTGTAAGATGTCACTGACGCTAGCTGTTGTGACTGGAAATTGTAATATTATTTTGTTTGATTAATGGCTCCTAAATGAAAACATTCCAACATCAGGTTATTACCAAGACCCCCCATGTTTGGCAATAGACTTGCAAATGAATGTTTCTGTCCCTCTTTGTCGCAGTACCCTGTATTAGTCAGTAGAGGGTGCTGTCTGGCCTTTATTCTTCCCTGCTTAATGTTTCTTGCCTTTCCTATTGATCTTCTGTGACGACCAACCATAATCTGTTTCACGTGGTTAAAAGGGCAGTATTATGATCCTTTGATCCACTTGAAATCACAAAATGGTCCACAGTGTTTATCCATACTGTAGCACAAATACAGCAAGGGTTTTTGTTCATCCCATCATCTCATTTTGGCTGATAGTGACTAACACTGCTGCTAAAATAACTCTGCTATAAGCCACAGTTGATGGTGCAGAGGATGGCACAGGCCTGCATAATACTGTATCACACTGTAGGCTGTGGACCTCTGCCAGCAAACACACCAGAGACTCTCTGAAATATTGAGGGGGATTCAACATGAGCAGCATAGTAAAGACCAACACCATGGCTGGCTGTTTCAGTGCATGTGCTACTGTTGCTGCTGATGTGTGACTCTGAGTGATGCAAAGCAATAAGACACTTTCCTGTCATTATGACTAAATCTGACTTAATGAAGTGTTTGTTTGAGAAATATTCTCCAGACCTGTGCACCCATGTGATCTGTCCCTGATGGGGAAGATGACTAAATTAGAGCAGGAAATGAGAATATTGTCCCAAGAGTTTCACCTGTAGCGTGGGTGCAAATGAGTATAAAACTGACATTTACTTTCAAGAATGACTGGCTGGAAAGTCCACTCCAAGGACTGTGTACTTCACTTGTCAACACACACTTGACCTGCAGAATGCGGTCATTTCTATTTCAGTTTCAATCTGAGACGCACCGCTGAATCTCACAGAAATGTTTCCAGTGTTACACAGTGTCATTTTTTGAATGTAGGGTGCATCTGAATCGACCAGACCGGCATCGTGTCATCACGAGTAGGTGGAAAGAATCGTGCTTTCGCATAATGTGAGAAACTGCTGTGGGTTGAGAGTAGCAGAAGATCACACTGAGATTCTGAGGCACCGAAGATAGATGAATATACACTGTCAGCGTAGTAAATAGCTAAATGATGCCGGTGACAGTTACTGCTGATGGATCACTTGAGTAGGAGGTTGCTTGAGTACAGTCATACAGTAAACCATCATCAGTAAACATATTACTGACTAGATCTCAGCCTTGCCTCGATCAAACGGCTGGCCATGAGCAGGTTAGTTATTTACAGGCAACACAAATATGTCCAGATGTCCAGATAGGCAGTGACAGGCCAGAGTGTTGGGTCATTGATCCACTTGGGCAGGAAGACTGAAGGGGCAGGACAGCTGACCAATCAGCCATAATTTATCAAGGTTTTGCTCATCCTCCAGCTCAGGCAAGGTTGCAAAGTAATTACTAGACCTGTCTGAAAGAAATGCTTGTTTAATATGAAAGGAATGCATATAAACGTCTCAAAATAATAATCCAAACATACATCAAACTGCACAAACGTCCATAAAATCTTCAGTTTTGAAAGAAATGCAGTTGGGACGAACAGCACCGTATGTGCCGAGTGAAGTCAACAGGGGGCGCTGTTTCGCCATTGAAGTAGTTGATTGTTCAGAGTTAATTGAAAATCCGTCTTTTTTTTCCTCTGGATCAACTTGGACTGTAGGTTCGTCTTTGACTTTGTAAGATAAAACCTCTAAGTTTTCATTTTAATAGGGCCTACGGGATATGACTGCCTGGTAAACAGATGAGGAAATCTTTACACCTTACACTGTGTGGTCACTTTAACGGAGTGGGTGCGCACACCTGCTGCTGTACACAAGGCGTGGCAACTTCCGGTCGGCAGTTGTCTCATGGTCAGTTTGGTCTTATCTTAAATCGATAGCCTCTCAAAAACAAATCGACTAAATTGCAAGCAGTGGATGTTATGTAAGAACAAGTATATGTTGTTTTAAACATTAGTGTTGCTGAAAATAAAAACAGTTTTCGGCTAAGCTAAGCTAATGCTAGGTAGCGTTAGCTAGCAGTCACAGCAGCATCAGCAGGAAGGCAGCAAGCTAAGCTAAGCTAATGTTAGGTAGCGTTAGCTAGCCGTCACAGCAGCATCAGCAGGAAGGGAGCAAGCCAAGCTAATGCTAGGTGGCGTTAGCTAGCAGTCACAATAGCAGCAGGAGGGGAGCTCTGGTTGGCAGTTGACTTGCAGCTGGACTTATTTTAGTTTGGTCATCTCTCCAATGGAATAGTTCAGCAGAAGAGATATTTAGGTTAACAATGTACTCTTGGGCTGCTTCTCTTTATGTAGGCTTTTAGATTGTCTTATACACTGTCCCTGTGGCTGGTAGGGAGTCCATACCATTCCCTGTTAAAACAAGTGATGGAGCAAGTGTGTTTTGCAAAGAGAAGAAGATCCCACCATGACCAAGACCTAGTGCACAACCGACAGACAGCCACTGATGTCCTCATAGACTATCCACAATGTTTAGATGTGACCGGATTAGTGAATTCCAGTGTAAATACTTACATTTAATTTCTGTTACTATGTTTTTTTTATATTAGGAGCCTCACGCACCAACTCACACACCAGTGTACTAGTAACAGTTTGTTTTTGTGTATTTGTTTCTGTGAGTGAATCAGGACTTGCTGCTGGTGTTTGGTGCTGACATCCTCAAAGAGGCCTGAAAGGTGGGTCATTGAAAAGGAAAAAAGATTGACTTTATCAGCTTAGGTCTGCTTCCCTGAGAAAAGAGCTAATAAGCTCTCAGATAATGACACTGAAACTTGGTCATTACCACAGATGTCCTGTTTTGTTTTTGTTTTTTGTTTTTTTACTTTGTTTCCTTTATTTCCTGTCAGACTAGGAAAGTGTCATGACCTCCCTGCTGCTGTTACTTCTCTGCTTCAAACTTCTGCATTTTTCACAAGGTAACTCTTAAAACTCTCCAGCAGCATTTTATGTCTTTGCTATTGGTTATCAGTACTAACACTGTCCTGACATTATGTGGATAACAAAGAGAAAATACATTTTTATGCCTGTAATATCATTTGATAATATCATTTGGTGTAGAGATGATTTTGTGTAAACCTCTGTTGAGTAGCAACGTTTTTTTTTTTTAAGCAATCATGGCATGCTTTCATCAAAAGTTTTTAGTCCACTCCACATAACTCATTACCAAGCTGCATTTGATGAACTGTTTAAACTCACTTTGTGTTCAACCTACAAAGAGCCCCCAGCCCAGATGTACACCTTACGCAGACAGCTGTTTATGTTGATGTTGGATCAACAACTGAGACCTCATGAACTGTGGGCAAAACTTTAAAACTAGAAGCAAGGGATGTGAAGTTGGTATTTCGTTTGTCAGGACTTACATATCTGCAGCCGATCACTGATGTCTCAATTAAGAACTTGTAGTTTCTTTTAGGGCTTATTTGGAAACAAGCTTGGAAACAAGCTTGCCTGCTTTCTGTTTTCTCTGGTTTCAGAATGAAGGGATGTGACTTGCAGGATTTTTAGGCATTTCATTTGTCAGGCCTTGAATGTGAGTGGTTTAACTTAGTTTAGCTCACCATTAAAACGCTGAATATGAACGAGTACAATCGTGTAGTCTGAGCGATGTGGAGATACTGGAAAGGTTGCTAAATGTCAACATGCATAAAGACATTTTCACAACTCATTTGGATGAAGTTGGACAAGAGAGTATAGGAGTAAAGGAAAGGTCATCTGCAGTTCCATTACGGGTGAAATGCCAATGTTCTCTAAAATAATTAAGATACTTCTGGTGGACTCTGTTTCTACTCTGTTGTCAATAAGCTTCTGATTCTCTGTTTCAGAGAACATTGTCCCCCCTGAAATGTATTTGATGGCTATCAAAGTTGATGCTGCAGTTTTACAAACCTTTCGACGGCCGATGGCCTGTACCTGTTCTCACTGGTCTAAATTGTGTTTGTGTTGCTGCTCATTGTGATTTTATTTAATTTTCAAACCTCATGTAAACGATCCCAATGACCACCATATTTTTAGGAGACCTGAAATGATTTTGTGTAAGACTTGACAAATTGACCACCTACAGTTCTGAGAACAGTTCATTATTTTTTAGCCTTCAGAATGATTTATTGCAGTCAACTTTAACGAGTTTGCAGGAAGAAAATCAGAAATGTAAAGTCATTTTTAGATTAAACTTCTTTGTGCTAAATGGGAACTTATCCGGTGGACGTTTGCGGACAGGATGTAACACCGGTAACACTGGTTACTATGGGTTAACACCAGTAGTGTTGTTAACTGTGATTATAGTTGGGGCTTCCCAGTTGAGCAGTAACTTGAACAGTTACATGACCGTCTGTGTTTCTATCCAGAGCGCCTGGATTTGATAGCGAGCTTACTTACAGTGTGTTTCCATGTGTTGAATAGGCTGCCTCTCCTATGTGTGTGTGTGTGTGTGTGTGTGTGTGTGTGTGTGTGTGTGTGTGTGTGTGTGTGTGTGTGTGTGTGTGTGTGTGTGTGTGTGTGTGTGTGTGTGTGTGTGTGTGGCTCTGTCGTGTCCCGTCCACTGTTTTTAGAGGAGCACTGGAGCGGTTAATGTGCTGGCGGGTGCTGGCCGTCACACTGAAGAGAGCTCGGGCAGTGGCTGTGTGTTTCTTTCTCCCCCCAGGTCCGCACAACCTGTCCCTTTGTGTCCCAGGCAGGACCACCCCAGGGGCAATCTATATACACTGGGTGCACTCTGAAACACAAAACAGCCTTATATGTGGTTTTGAAGGTCCATTCCTGTGGTTTTGCTTTAGCCTAATTTGTTCTAACAAAAAACATGTATGAAAAGTATTTTTTCATACATTGGTGCGTTAAGAAAAGTATCGAATCAATTTGCCATTTGTGAAACATGACATTACCACTATTTGAGACCTACATATGAAGCTCTGGAGCTTTCAATCATACCATGTGATTTCCATCAGCAGATGAAGTTTATCCAGTTGTTGTAAATTTCAGATTTTCTCTGAGCATTAGAGGTTAATTCTTGACCTGAAAAGCAGTTTTATGCCAATAATAGATGACACGTACTGAAAGTCCACAGAAATTTTTAACATGTAAAATGACAGTTGGTATCAATGTGATATCATCTAAAGCTCCAGACACCCGTCTCACCAAAGCAGTTTCCAAACACAACAGGAGAAGAGTTGGTCAGTTTGGCAACAGGTGAAACAGATCCCAAAACAGCTACTAAATGGACTTTGTGGTGAGACTGTTTCTCAACATCTGTTTCCAGGCTTAATAATGAATTTTGAATTTCAGATCAGCATTTCTTTTCTCATGTTGGCTCACATCTGTTGTCATTGGTTGTTGTAGCCTTTTTCAGGTTATATACATCTATTGAAAATTCCAAGATGTGTAAATTTATATTCTTGCCGTACTTTATGTTACTACCATCCTTTAAGAAACCATGCATTTTCAGATTGACTGACTAGCCACTGGTTTACATAAAATTTCAGTGTGGAGCAGTGACTTGCATCACAATTAACATAAGTTGCATCATTTTTTTTACTTGTGAAAACATGTGGTGCATCCAAGGAAACTCGTGTGAGGTTTGAGGATAGGCTGCTGAAAACACTGCATCAAAACAGTATTGAAACAGGTGTTTGAACCAGCGTGGTCTGTTAAAGCATCTCTCTGACTATTTTGTTGCTTCAGCCTTCAAAGAGTCAGTGAGCTTGTCAGTATGTGATGGGTGTGGGATGTCTTCTTCTCCACAGAGCTTCTCTAGGTTCAGCCTCAGATTATCTGGCCACTGTGCGTAAGTGGTCCCGCTGGCTGTGTTAAAATCCACTATAGGACTGCCCCTCCATTAGCTCAGCAAGGGTGTAGCTTAACAAGACCAATCTAGTTGGCTAAGCAAAAACCTCCTTATTACCAGTGCAGTCAGTCCTGCTGGTGATTCATTCTGGCACATTCCCCAGGAGTTCAATATTGTGATGGATCTTTTGCCACAGAGCTGTCAGCCCATCAGTATTTGTGTTTGTTTGTGTCATAGCTGGGTCACATGAGCGAGTGATTTGTGTAGTAGTGTTGCAGACAGAAGGCAATATCACCAGTCCTATTCATTAGTATGCTGCAGTATATAGAGAGAATTGCTATCAGATCAGGGGAAGCCTTGGCAGGAGAGCAGAGGGAAAAGAAGAGAGAGAGAGAGAGAGAGAGAGACATAAGTACAGGGATATGGACAGGAAGCAGCAGCAGATAATGAGTGAAACAACTCAACAAGATGGTTAACAATCTTGATTTTATTAATTTTGGCATTAAATGATACAGATACCTTCATTTTGTTTTCTTAACAGCACACATTGGGCTCAATATCAAGAATCATTTAGCTGATAATTATCAGAAAATTGTCTAATAGTTACTCTAAGAAGAGAGAAAGAGATTATAGATTGAGACAGTATCATAGGGAGTGATAATATCCTGCCTTTCTTTATACATTGTCCAGTGAAATCCTCTCAAATGACGAATGAAGGGTAGAAAAAATACACCAGATATTAAGATGTGGCTGCAGAATACACTAATAACAGCCCTTCACCAGCTGTCCCTCTTTGTGTGTGTGCGCTGAAGCACGTGTGTTGGCATGTATGTGTGTGTGTGTGTGTGTGTGTGTGTGTGTGTGTGTGTGTGTGTGTGTGTGTGTGTGTGTGTGTGTGTGTGTGTGTGTGTGTGTGTGTGTGTGTGTGTACAGTATCAATGTGAACTGTACGTGTGATGTATAGTGAGCTGGGCAAAGAGAGATGTTAAAGGATATTTTTTGCCTGCGTCAGCAGCATTGCAGGGAGGAGGAGAGAGGGGAGGGGAGGGGGAGAGGGAGAGAGGGAGAGAGAGAGGGAGAGAGAAGCAGAGCAATGCCAGTAAACAGGTGCCGACTCCATCAGCACCTCTCTCCCTATGCACCTCTTTCTCACTGCGCACATACCCACACACACATTGTACATGAGTGCAGACATTTATACTACAATGCATGTATACCACTCTTTGTCTTTTCTTGCATGTAAAACTATAACAGGTTCCGGGAAAGAGGAGAATAGGAAGGCAGGATAGCAGAAAAAGAAGTCAATGAAGCAAAGCTTTTGATGATGTGAGTGTATCACTCTTTACAGTATACGGTCGGGGAGTGATATGGAATAGCCTTTTATTGCTCAGCCTCACTCTAATATACACAAGCACACTGCACCAACATCCTTGCACGAGTACCAATCCTGTCTGCTGCAGCGCCTAAACAGTAGAGAGGAAGAAAGGAGCAGAGGGGGGGTGGGGGAAGTAAACGAGTAAGAGGCAGTTTTTTTTTTCCCTCATGCATGTTTTAGATTTTTTTTATTTCCCCTGCTATCCTGGTGTGTGTGTGTGCAAGTGATTGCATGATTGGCAGTGGTGATGACGGACTCTGTGCAGCCTAGCGATCCTCCACAGATGGACACACAGCAAGACTATGAGATACTGAGAAATTAAATACAGGAAAAGGAAACCAAATCAATGCAATGTGAGGAGGGTGAACTGACTTTGATCTAAAGCTGCTCAGGCTATTCTTCAACTGACTGTCAGTTCATCCCTCTTCAATCTCTGTTGATGGGGGGTGGAGGGGTCGAAGCAGTTTCATATAATGTCAAAGCAGTGACAAGAAGAAATACGTAGAAAAGGAAAACAAGTGGAAAAAAAGGAAAACCTGTTCATTCACCCTCATTTACCTTTTTTTCTTCTGCACAGAGAAAGAGGGAGACCTGAGAGGAAGGCAGGAGAAAAATTGAACGAGGGAAGTGTATGTGAGCGAGGGAGAGTGTGCGAGCACTAAAGAGAGAGAGGGAGAGAGAGAGAGAGGGGAGAGAGCTGCGCTGCAGTAGCATCCCACAGCAGACGGCTGAGGACTGCCGGTGTGTGTGTGTGACTGCACTGCTGAAGAGGAGGAGGAGGAGGCAGAGGGTGAGCACGCTCGCAGACTCTGCAGGGCCATAGAGGAACGCACAGCGGCAGCGGCAGCGTAGTGTTGGCCGGCACCAGGTACAAGTTCCAGCGCCGTCGCCCCGCAGACCACCATCCGTAGGATCTGGACACGCCAACGCCACCCAGACCCCCACTACCAACGCCATGGCACAAGCAGCCAAACATCTCCGCAAGAACAAGGATTTAGAAGCCCAGGCAGAGCAGGAGCGCAAAGAGAAGGAGGAGGAGAGAGTCAAAAAGAGGAGTCGCTCGCGGGATAAAAAGCGCAAGGTACTGGGACTATTCACAGGTGGGGTAGTCAGGGGTGGAGTGATGGGGGTAGGGTGAGGAGGGAGGGGTGGCTGGAGAGGGGGGCAGGAAGGTTGAGACGCCGCCCCCCCTTTCTTTCTCTGTCATGCTAAGCTGGTCAGGGGTGCCGGGGCACACATGGAAACTCCGTCATGAGTGTGTTTCTACTGTGTGTGTGTGTGTGTGTGTGTGTGTGTGTGTGTGTGTGTGTGTGTGTGTGTGTGTGTGTGTGTGTGTGTGTGTGTGTGTGTTCGTGTGTGTGCGCACAGTCTCCCTGGCACACATGTATGTCCTGTGCATACAGACACGGGGAAACGGTACAACACACTGCATGCTCTCCTACTCCTCTCGACTGCTTTATACCTGCTTTATTGACTGTCCTGTCTAAGCCGTCTGATAAGGCAGTGGAGTACTCTACCTCTCACTGTGTCCCTGTCCCTCTTCACATCTCTGTCTCGTCCTCTCTCTCTCTCTCTCTCTCTCTCTCTGTCTCCTCTCTTTCTTTGTTTTCACACTGCGGTATGGTGTCAGTGAGCAAAATTTCACTACAGCACTAATCACCCACGAGGACAGTGTGCTTGCCAGTTTCCGCAACAGTCCGTTCTGTTCACCTCTCAGCTTTTCGTCTATGTGGCATTGTAATGACCGCAGAGCAAAACCTGCAGGCTTCTGTTTGACGGAGAAGTCCCAGGCAGGGCTCTCAGGGCTCGTTGTAAACAATAAATCTCTGCTCCGCCAGTCTCCGACTGCAGGGACGTATCATCAGGCTGCCGAGCCTACTTTAGTCCTCTGGCCTCTTGTCGGATTTCACTCAAACTCATTAATGAAAATGAGTCATCCGCAGATTGTGCTGTTGTGTATTGGTGGCAAATTGGTCCTCAGCAAACGAGTATGAGTCCAGCCGCCCTGTGAGCCTGCACCGTGCCAGGCTGGCTGTAAACCAATCTGATGCTGATGCAGTAGAGACAGTGTTATGGACAGAAACACAGTACAGCTTCCACTTTCCCAGAGAGGGGAGGCAGGGCTGAAAGGCTGGTATAGGGATCAGATTTTTCTTTTTGTTGTGCTTGTACAATGTAGGATGACAAGGGGTTCGAAGGCGTGTTGAGCAAAATCAAGGAAGAAAAAAAAAAATGTAAGAAGAGAGAGTATAAGGTGGTATGACTCAGATACACCTGGGTTTGCTCAGCAGCTTTTTGGTTGGGTAGTCAGGCCTAACCCTTTCATCGCAGACACACACATATGCCACCACTCTGTCTGTGATGACTGACCTAAAGCAATGAATCCTGACTTAAGGTTACTCCATATTCATCACCTCCAACCTCTCAAAGAGACAGAGATCTCATCAGCTCTTGTGCTTTTGCTAAAAGGACCAGGAGTGCAAAGAATGCAGAGATGCTTGTGTGCGTGTGTATTATGTGTGTGTGTGTAAGTGCAATATGTGCGTGTCTGGCAAGATGAGATTCAAGAAGGGACAGCCTGCAGCTCTAAAAGTATGGATGAGGCAGGGATGAGATTTCTGGTGAGGGTACTAATGCAGCCCAACTTTGACTGAAAAGTGTGTGGTTTCAGAGGATCCCATATCACTTACGTAACCATGCAGCTTAAGTCTTTCAAATAAGCTTCCTGACTCCCCTCCAGCTCCCCCTCCCAACCCCTCTTCCTTTTTTTAACACCGGCTTACAGCCATTCCTGGTTTCTGGAGCAGATGTTAATACTGGGGGAATTCTCTCTCTTTATCTCTTTCTCTCTGGTGCCCTCTTTGTTTCCTCTCTGATGCCTGCAGCTGCGTAGACATATTCTACAGTAATTCATAAGTTGACTGGTTGTGTTTCCCTATATTGCGCCGTGGTTGACAAAACCACCGCTGCACTTGGCTGTTTTCTTTGTTTGCCACTCGACACCAGTTTTTCGGCAGTTGTTCCATCAGCTGTCTTGTGTATCGACCTGCACCTCGGGAGTGTCCCTATCCTCGCGGTGCGGGCAAGGTCAACGCTGTGTGACAGAGCCGCCTTTTTTTATTTAACCATGCTATACGTTTTGCTCACACACATATTAACATGCAGGCACACTCACCACTTCTTTTCCCTGTATCGTTTTGTCAGCAGCAAATCAGGCACATGTTATGTAAGCTTCAGTTTCCTTCTTCACTGGCCTCATCCTGCACAACTGGCGTGTTTTGAGTTATGATATGAAGAATCACTCACAGCTACTTTCATTGATCTCTACATGTCTGTACATTAAATTGTTACAACTTTCAGTGGTTGATTTATTGTGGCTCTGGTGTTTTTAGTCACAGTAGCAGGAGCGCAGGGCCCTGAAAGGATGTCGCTCAGTCAGCTGGTTACTTAGATTGTCTCTCGGCTCAGTCTTTCGTCCAGTTGGTCGTATGGCCTCTAGGGGCTTCCAGCTAGGCCTTTACCGTCAAAAGCCTTATTTATGTACCAGTAATACATTTAAATTTAGCATCCTTTAAAGACATTATTTGATTTGCTTGGCATTTTTATTATCCTCTTTATTGTTTTAATCCCTTTAATCTACTGTTTGTGGCTAATGTATGTTGGTGTCTTACACGATTATTTCCATCCCTGTGGGGACACGCATCTGTGTCCCCTGCAGAATGTCCACAGCCATAAAGCTAACAATTCGTCATCAAAGGGTGAAAGTGCCACTCTAATTGGCTCCACGGTGTAGTGGTATTATACGGCACAGGTCAGTTGCTGAGCAGTGGATAATGTTGTCCTCAAATTACTTTTATTGATGAGTTTGCTTCTCTTGAAAAATGAGCATTGTCAGGATGTGAACAAAGCCCTATTGTCCCAGTCAGCACCTATTTTCACCTCATTCTGTATGTGCGTTTGTGTACATCTAACGCTGCTTTGGTGTGAAGTGGCTTATCTGGGGGGAATGACCCTGTATTGTTTGTCTCATATCAGCATGACAGATAAAAACAAGGAAAAAATGTATCTAGTGCAATTTATATTTTAGGCTGTTTACTTTTTTAAAGGCTCAGGATTATTCCAAGGTCATGGGAAATGCACGCCTCACATTTCTGAACAGGCAGTTTGAAAATGTCTTAATACTCCAGGGTCACATGGTTATGTTTATTCTGTCCTGATGGTGTTATTTTGTCTTTACATACTGGCTGATACATTTTTGGTAGTTGGTGAATAAAAGCTTTTTCAGTCGCTGCAGATATTTTTAGCACTGGAGAATAGTAAAGACAAACAAGAAAATGGAAAATGGTGCGATTCAAAACTTCACATCTAATTGCAAATTCTTAAACCCAGTAATCTCAATTTATATGTGAGCTGTGTATAAAACATGTACAGTCATTTCATTTACTCTTTATGACCAGTTAAAGATCTGATTCATCTTTTTACCCATTGTTTTAGCACTACAGTATGTGATCAGTATTTGGTGAGCCCCACGGGGGTTAAACAAATCCAATAGCCCCATTCAGGATGTATGTCCAGAGCTATATCATTGTGTGCAATAATATGGATTTCTTTCTGGTGTAATTTTGCCTTTGGTTCATTTGGCTAGAGCATGAATGAATTTAGTGTTTCAGCGAGTACAAATCTGGAATGCATATACAGGTCTCTGTGCATGCACCTGTTTTAATTGTTATTGTTGTGATTAGGGCTGCAGCTTACAATTATTTTCATTATCAGTCAATCTGCCATTGTAAAAAAAAATTCAGATTTTGTCCAAAGAGCAGTTTATTTGGTTTCCGATCATAGACGAATAAGAGAACCAGCAAATTGGTACTTTTGAGACGCCGGAGCCAATTAATTCTTGTCATTTTGTTTAAAAAAAAAAAAAAAAGATTTCAATAAATAATCAGTGTATCAAAATTGTTGTAGATTTAAGTTTTGTTGACTGACAAATCCAACAGATACAATCCATGCCATCGTCTGACTGTAAATCTGCAGCTTTTTTTCTGCCAGCTGATGTAGCACTGCAGCATGCTGGGACCAAAACTGCTTCTTCCAAAGCACGAGTTAAAAATAAAGTTGTTACTCTTCAGAGTTGTTGCATGTAATGCTGTAGAGCTGCAACAAACGATGTTTCCATTATCAATGGATCTGATATTTATTTAAATTGCAAACATCAAAAATGGAGCTCAGGCGAAGAAAAAGCAGAAAATTCTTACATTTGAGAAGCCAGAACCATCAAATGTTTGGCAGGTTTGCTTAATCAAAACAGTTGCTGATTCATTTTCAGACAATCAACTAATCATTGTAGCTCTATACTACTGTCTTGACGTGATTGTCTCAAGATCCAGTGTAAAGTCTGTGTTTGACGCAGCTGAAAGATCCTGTTTCTGTTCAGTCAGGCTAGTCTGTAACTCGCAAGGCACTGAAGTACAGAGAAAAACAGTTGTGGCAGCTGAGGACTGACCCATTAGTGGTGCTGGTACTCAGACTCATCAATACAGTTAAGTCTTGTCAGGATGCTCTATGGCTCCTTTTGTTGCTGTATATTGTCTGGCACTCAGAGGTGTTTGCTACAGATGTATATCACAGCCCATCAGGCGTCTTTTAGGTAAAAATCATCTGTATAGACTCTCAGGTTTGTAAACTTCAGCAGCCGTGGTGCAGGACTGTGCAGCTAATATGGCTGCCAGCGAACGTTGCAATGGTGAAATATGTATCTAAGTGCCACCAACATGTTCACATAAAGCATCGCAGTGGATCAGCATTCCAGCCTCGTCTCTGTCTGCCCTCCAAAGTCTCTAACCCTCCCTGCCTGAACAGGAAGCAGAGCCTTCACTCAGGTTAATGTGCCGATGTCTGAGACAGATTGGTACTGTAGTGCCATCTAGGTGTTGATGCTGTGTTAATGTGTATTTATGACTGTGTGTGTTTTGAGTGTGTGTGTTCAGTTTTGGTGCAGTGGATTAGGGGTGCTGCAGCAGTGACTAAGCCCATCATCAGAGCCAACTCTCGCACCTGTCTGCTGATCAGCCCCGCTTACCTGTGCCCTCGCTGGCTCCTGTGGGCAACGTGATATATTTTAAATGAACCATTTCTTCAGGTCACACCATTGGCAGAGGGTAATCAATTTCATTATTGGCTGCTACAACACATAAATCATTTTTGTGTCTCTAATCTGGAACTTGGCCTCAGTCAATATCATAAACACTGGCCTCTTATTTCACCTCTTCTGAGTGTCATTAAAGGAATACTGACCGGTGCTCCCAACTAGAGCTGCAACAATTATCTTTATTATAGATTAAGCTCATTGTTATTTTTCTGATTAATCAACAGTTTGTTTGGGTTCAAATGGCAGAAACTTGGACATATTCAGTTTAAAGTGACTCACAGTTGAGAAACTGTTTGGTCTTCGTACTTGGAAAATTAAATGATTATCAGAAGTGCTGACAGAAAATTTTCCTTCTAACCAAACAATTAATTGTAATCAATGAACCACAAGTTGTTTTTAAAGTTTGTTTTTGCATTGGTCAAACAAATGAGATATAGTGCACTTCAGAGGTGCATCATCCATTCACAAAGCCAGAGCTAACAAGTAGCATTAAATTAATGATCTTATTTTTAACTTTATCAGTTTGTTTTTTATGTTGACAGCTCACATTGACTGAATTCACCTCATTGTTTAGGACCAAAGTCCCCTCTCAGCCTTCTTCTCGTTCTTCTCGTCCATTCTCTTGGATGTTTGAGCTTCATTGTGCAGAGCGACACTATGTGGTTATATAGAAGGACTGTTTTCTCCTGCTGAAAGGGGAAAGTTTCCCTGTGCTCACCTTAAATCTCAATTCAAACAAGTGTGATGTGGAAACGTAAAGCCTCCGGGGCATACGCACTGATAATGGACTTTTCAGTGAAGTAGGAGACATCTTGTGCCATTCAGATTTGCATATTAATAGATTCTGATATTTCTGAATGAGGGGGAAGAGTGTGGAAAAAGGGTCTATTTTTATTTGCATGTTTGTTTGTTTTAAAACATGTCTGCAGAGGATTATTTTAAAGTAGACGCAGTCTGGCCTCTTCCATATAGATCTTGGCTTTAAGATTAGTGTTCGAGATTACGTTTACACAGTCTTCATATGGATTTGTGTGTGTGTGTGTGTGTGTGTGTGTGTGTGTGTGTGTGTGTGTGTGTGTGGGGCAGCATGTTGCATCATAACACATCATTAGATATCACCAACTCAACCAACCAGAACTCTATTCATCTCACTTGTCTTCAGTCAGACTACACAGATATGTGTGTGTTAATGAGTCTCACATATGTGTGTGTGTGTGTGTGTGTGTGTGTGTGTGTGTGTGTGTGTGTGTGTGTGTGTGTGTGTGTGTGTGTGTGTGTGTGTGTGTGTTTGGGGTGGGCTCTGGCCCAGGTGGCCCTGTGGAACCCCTTAGACAGATGACTCAGCAGGCCTGGTCGAGGCATTCACTCATGTTGATGGAGCCTGGGAATGAGCCTCAGCGAGTCCAGCTCCTGGCTCTACAGTAAGTGCTGCTGGAGCAGGTTGGCCGGGAGCTGCACCCTACTCTCCTTTAATTAAAGAGGGAATGGAAGGCGCACGTGAGGCCAATTCACCAACCCCACCTCTCTCCTCCCCCCTCCTCGTTTTACCAGGGCGATAGCGGGTTTTTATTTATGAGCTAGCTGAGACTGAGTGTTTTCAAAGCATATAGACCACCACACCCAGTGAGGTTTATTTGATTAGAGAAACGAGACAACTCCCCTGTTCAAAAGGTACTCTCCAGTCTTTGTTGGAATACAAAAAATAATGAAATAAGCAAGAACAAAATAAGATCAAGCATCCAGCTGGCACTCGCTCTCTGCAGGGGTTCGGCTTCCCCAAAACTCCAAAGCCTCAGGATATTTTTAAATTGTTGATCAGCGATGAAGATTTTGCACCATGTTTTCAATTTCATCCTCGCTGCAGTGATTCATTCTTTGATTTGAAGCCAGAAGTATCAGCACCTGCTTATTTTGCGTATATTATCTCTGTACTAACACAAAGCTGGCAAGACACAGAGGCTTTGCTGGTGTGTTTCCCGCCTAATGATTGTAAATGAGGCTGAACTGACACGTAGGACTGCAGTGCTTTCAGCAAAGCATCAGACTCCAACACAGGTTCGTGTAAACCTCCAAAAAATATTAGCAGTGGCAGCATCCGTCTGTGTTCGTCCTCCCACTGCACAGTTAAATCTATTCGTTTGTGAGACAGCACGTGAAATGATGTGTCATATTGTGAGGGGCTTCCTTAGATTTCCCTCCTCGTGCCTCCCTCCCTCCCCTCATCTTCCTCTCCATCTCCCTCCTTGGCCGATTGCGCTAATCTCTCCTCCCAATTGTTATTCTAATAGTGCAGCTGTTACGTAACTCCCTGAAACAAGAATTGAAAGATCAGGGTTATTGAAATGGATCCTCATCATGCCCAAATAAAAGGGGAAGAGAGGGAGAGAAAGAGGAGGGAGAAAGAGGCGATATGTTCTTAGAGGAATTTGATAGGTCATTGCTGGACGGCTTGTTGTGAAAAAAGGAGGGCTTCTGGTGTCCGTTACCCAACCTGAGCTCTTTCCCTTTAAGCTCCTTCTGGCTGATGAGAGAGGAGAGAGGGAAGGACAGGAGGTGGGATAGGGAGCTTAGTGCGGTTTGATGTCCAGGTACTCTGAGTCCTGCCTTGATATCCTCAGTCTCTGCAGCATCTCTTGGACTGATATGTGCGATAGCTAGGAGCCTCTGCAAAGTGCAGCCTACTACTTACTTTATTGACCTGCTCTGTTTTGCTCCGTGGAGAAAGGTTTTATCTGTCCTGCTGGGCATTGTAACTCATGCAGTAGGTGGTTGGTGCAACTGGGAGCATTTTTCTGTTTCCATTCACCTTTTACTAACCTTAGGATTTTGTCACTCCATTCATGCTTCAGCAGACCAAAAGAAGATAAATGAGTAGGTTGCTATGAGTGATGACACTCGGTTTGCAGAGACCTTTGCTGTTTTTAGCCATGCTAGCAGCACAGTGTTAGACAGTCAGTTGGGCAGTGCACCACTATTTGATGGATCGCCATGAAATTTTATACAGACATTCACGCTCAGAGGATGTATCATGGCATTGGATTGTCATGACATTTGTTACAGAATCCTCTCAGGATACCATAGCATAACATTTCATCTAATGCCACCATATGGTCAATATTTCATTTTGTCCAGCACTTTGTTTCTGACAAAACACCTTCAAAACTAATAGCGTCCCATTCGCCCTCAGCTCCGTTTAATGATAATTAGCAAAGCTTCAGCATGTTGGCATTGTCACTGAGAGCATGCTGATGTTAGCACTTAGCTCAAAGCATTGTCATGTCAAACAGCCTCACAGAGCTGCTAGCATGACTGTTATTTTAGGTGGCCAAATACAGAGGATTTTGCACTTCAGTGCTGCTGAAAAAGTACATTTTCGAGCATGCATTTTGCAAGTTTGAGCGTGTTTTTTTTTTTTTTTTTTTTTTAAGGCAAGCATGCCAGTGTAGGATTTTATTTGTACTATGTGTGTGGGAAGCACCTTATGTGTTAGTGATTGTGTGCAAGTGTTGGCGCTCAGACTGAAGGAATATAGCCCAAGGGTAGAGCCATAGAAGAGGAGAGTGAAATATCAGAGGAGGGTGGGTGACCCCAGGGTGACTCTGCGCCCTTTCCCTCTGTATTGAATGACGGGTGTCTTATTTACCTGATTGATATGATGATTCCTTCTTTTCTGTCTACTGGGGGGGAGAAGAATAATTCAATTCAAAGCCCAGCAGTGCAGTAGGTCATTACAGCAGTGCAGCTTCCTGACTGTAATTCTCAGTTCCAGTTCTCTGAGTGCGGACAATAGAGAACGTCTGATTCATTTAATGCGATGGCAAGGAGAAGATTGAGTTCACGATTGGAGTCTGAATTTCCTGACTGAATTAAACCTGCATAGTCCAAAGCGGCGTCCTGAAATACAGCATATACGTTACAGCAGCTTAGTAGAACTTTAAAGGCACAAATTCTGATTTAGTTTTTACAACTATAAGTGCCCTTTTGGGTAACATGATAACATTATGAAGCCAGGACTTTGGCCTTGGTTGGTTCCTTGGAGTATCACTCTACGCTCCCTGATGACAAATCTTACTGAGTGGAGTGCAGATTTCTTGAGTCATCTAATCCTCGTGTCAAGTGTCATCAAAGTGTCATAGCATCATGGACCTGTTATTAAAAGCTTAGCAATTTGTAAACCCCTTCATCTGAATCCCCTGGAGAGAGAGGTGGTGTCACTATAATTTTTTCCATCCTCTTCACGTCTCAGCCCGCCCCGCATGCACACTGGTGCTCTGCTCTCCCGGAGGATGGCCACTAAAATGTAGACACACAGAACACAACAGGACCTTCATTCATTCATTCATTCATCCACACCGAGGCTGGAGGTGCTACGTCTGCATTACCGTGAGTGAACACTGTTAACTTGGCTCAAACGTTGTGCTGCGTCTTTGTCTAGTATATAACTAACGCTTTGTTAAGTTACAGTTACTCTGGCGATACTGCAAAGTGTAGTGTAGAGACACAGTTAAACTTTTCTGCAAGTGTGTCATTTGTTTTCACTGATTATGCTCAAGTCTCAAACTGTGGAAATGTAATGATTTGTTGATGTTGAAATGTACCGTAGCACCTTTTTTTTTTAAATGATTTTCAACTGAAACCTTGTTGCATCACTAACACACATAGGTTCTGATAGCAGGCTCCATTTTTATTAGTTATTACTGTAAGCTCTCAGACTAGCAAATCTCTCACTGAATCTTTTATTTTCTTCCTGTTTGTCGTTATCAGAGAGCACTTTACAAGTCATTCAGCTAAATAGCAAAGTTTAATGGTTTAGTTCACCAAGAGATCGAGATTTCATCCTTGGCCTTGGAAACAGCAGTTGATCTCAATGCAAGGTCCACTCAATAGCTGTCCTTGAGGTTTTGATCGTATCACATGATCTTCCTCGGCAGATGGAGTTTCCCAGCTGCGATGGAAGAGTAGGTGTTCATATTTCCATTTTCTCACTTCCTCACAGTTGTTTCCAAGGTCAAGGATGGCCCCTTAATCTCATGGCGGTAAGAGAAAAAATAGAGATTTGAACATGATCATGACAACTGAACAACTCCATCTGATGAGGGAGATCATGTGATACAATGGAAATAAAACCAAATCTCTGTGCATGGCTGTATATCTTATAAGGTTTAAAAAGGATGTGCATGCTCTTGAATCCTACACATATGTAGTATTACAGTGGTCCATCAGGCTCAGGCTGGATTTGGTGGATTTGGGTAGCTGTCATGATGTATGTCAGTTATTTCATTGATGATTGAATATTTTAAGTCAGCACTGTCCGATGTTTAACTACCTCCAGTCTCCCCGCATATTTAAACATTTTCTGTGTGTGTGTGCGTGTCGCCGGGCTTGTTGGTGTGCTTTTCTATGAGCTCACACGTTCATTGAACAGAGGCACGTGGGTTGTCTTGTGGCGCAGGATTTACTAGCTTGCTGGAGGATAGTGGTGTCACCCAGCCTCTAATTGGCTGACCCCAGAGATTTTTCTCGAGCAGATGCAGAGACAGGTGCCCACCCCCTTCCCTTCCCCTCTCCCTCCTAGAGTGCATGCCTCCATCCCTCCCATAATCAATCCTCCTGCTTCAATATGGACTACAACTCCTTCCCTCTCTCCCCCCCTCTCCCCCTCTCTGCCACAGTTCGTTGTGGCACATTGCAACACTGCAAGATCATGCTTCGATTCTTCACACCTCCCTCTCTCCTCTCTCAGCCTCCGAGTTTGCACCAAACGCTATGGATCCACGTTTAGAGAGAGAGAAATGAGAGAGATTAAGTGAGCAACAGAGAGAGGCAGGAGGGGGGGATGGAGCATCAGTCATTTTTACTGTTGCGGCAGCCGAATGTTTTCGGTCGGCAGGAAAAGAAAACAGGAGTGCTGTGTAGGTAGATATGGAATAATCAACTTCCACTACACACATGTATAAAACCTTTGATGCAATAAACAGACATGTGTTCGGATAATGTTTTAGCTGCATTTCCCCCTGCCATATTAAATCAGTTCGGATCGAAGAGGAGGGGGTTGGTCCTCGGGGACCGTGGCAGTATCGGCTCAGGATGAAGGAGAATCTGCGTGTATGCAGCAGCTTTACAAGGTCAACTGCACCCCGCACACCATCACATGTAAGCACACATGTATGTAGACTTGGCACAAGCACGTCCGCTGTCAGCCAGCCCTTAGTCAGCACAGCGTCGGCTGCTCTGTGAGAAAGTTGGATGTCGCCATCTAGTGTTTACACAGAGGACTTTCTAATCACTATATGAACACTGACATCATCTCTCATTATTTATTATCGTTACTATTCTCTTGTTTTCTCATTTTCTCTCCTTCAATCAGGATCAGCGTTTAGGTTCCATATCTCTCTCTGAAACTCAGAAACACTGTCCTTTAAATGCACACACACACACACACACACACACACACACACACACACACACACACACACACACACACACACACACACACACACACACACACAGAGTACATGCTCTTACACACACATCCATATATCATTTCCTATATCATTCCATAACCATATGGATCAGGTCACCAAGGTTGAGCACTTTGTCCTCGTTGTTTTTGTCTTTTCCAACCCAGTTTGGTCAGAGGGACATGGAGAGACTGACAGATTCAGAAGCATGATCGGACATGTCTTTTAGGTAAATTATTAATTTTCACTGACTGCTGGAGGTAGATCTTGACTAGTCTGCGTTTGGCTGCATCCATCATGTCCTCATCTGTGTTTCTGCTCCTCATACAGCAGCACTTCCTCCACCCCTTTCCCCTCTATACCATGGCCCCTCTTCTTTTCACCCCCTGCTTTCTCCCTGCAGAGTCTAAGTGAAGGAGAATATATAGCAGAGCTTGAGGCTGTGCAGGACAGTTAGTCTGCTGGTAATGGAGAAGATATTTGCCAGAGCATAGAGCGCTGTGACTTTGGCCTCAGCGCCCCTTAGGCACAGACCTTTAATTGCCTTCTCACAAGAGGAACACTTCTTCTCACAAGTGTGTGTGTGTGTGTGAGGGGGGATGTGTATGTGTATGTGTGTATGTGTATGTGTACATTGCGGCTTCCTCTTTCCATATTTGTCTAGGTTGTACTGTGTGACCCCCGGATCAATACTGTGCCCGCCTCCTTCTCTTCTAGATTTAAAATAAATCTGCGACGACATTTTCAGTAGATAACAGCGCTGTTGTCTCTTCACCCCTAAATGTTTTAATGATTCAGGACCTAAGCTTGTTTTCAGTCATACAGTAGTTGGATTAGCCTGTCAGGTCTGACTCTGTTAACAGTTATAGTGTTTTTGGTTTTAAGGAGTTAAGAAATGTGCTCCTCACTGCGCTTACTGTGTACAAAGAAAAATAATTTGTCAGTGTCTAAAAAAGAAGTGCAGCATTTCACAAGAGCAGTCCAGTTTAGAGCTGAAACAATTCATTCACTCATGCTGGACAGAAAATTAATTGTCTACAGTTCTGATAATCTTAAGCAAAAGTAAAAGCACAAAAAAATAAAAATTTTCCAGTGTTTCAGTGCTGAATGTGTAGTGTTTTTTCATTCTTCTATGATGTAAACTGAGTATATATGCACATTTATGCTTATGCTTAAGCTTAATTTATGTTTAATGCTTCTCTACATGCGGTATTTTTATAAGTCTGAAATTTATTTTACTTTAGTTTAATTGTGGATTTTATTATTGTTGCATTCAGTTTACAGTATACGTGTGGTTTTGAATTTATTCCTTAGTTGTATTTTTATGTTTCACATCCCTGTTTTTCCACACTTGTAGTATCCTTGAACTTCAGCCTCTGCTGTTATGTAATGTGCTCAGAATATCTCAATATTGAGCAGAGGTGTAGGCTTGAGTGTGAAAATCTGGCTCGTGCAGCCAGCAAACCATTCTGTTGAGTGAAAATCCTTCCTATGTGGCTTTAACAGTTCTAATTTTAAAATCAGCGCTTGCATGTTTGTGTTTGTCATTTTGAGTTGTCTGCAGAGACATTATAGATCCCACACTCTATAATATTTCTTATTTTTGCCCATTTTTTGCTCTAAACTTAGCCAAACCTAATGATATCTAATGGTTAACTGCAGTTTGTCAAATACATCAACCAACCACGAGTCTAAACTGTGAAGCTGTTGTCTTTTTTGAGTAGTTTGTTAAAGATTATTTAAATTTAAGAATAAGAAAAGTTAATTTGAAGATGTACTTTGTCTTCAGCACATGACTAACATGATTTATTCTGACCCAGATTTATGTGGCATCACTGCCCTCATCACCTAAATATGCAAACTGGAACTGAAGTGGATGCAAAATTTAATTAAGCATGACGAATATATTTTAAATTTGGTATATTCTGTGTGGCTGCATGGACGTGTGTTTTCACCCAATATATGGCTCAGCAGCTCAGCACAGTCATCCAGACTTCTGTTTCCTTCAATGAAGATTAATGAGAAATGGAAGAAACAAAATAAAAAGCTTGACGAAAGTGGTGTCAAAATGAAAATATCCTTCTGAGACAATGACATGCCAACCAGACAAGATGAGATGTGGATTATCAGGTTTAATGTATTTTATTCCTCAAAGATGGATTGATAACAGAGGACAGATGAAGGATGAGCTGGTCTTAGCTCCCTCTGCTGGTCTGAGCAGGGTCACATCTCATTTACATTCAACTTCACTGTGACTTGGTCAGCATCTGATCAGGTTGACAGCACTGCATGATGCTGTCAGGACGCTGACAGTTGGTTCAAAGGTCATCCACAAGAGACAGACATGTCCTGAAGAGAGTCAGAGGAGAGAGGACAGGAAGTGTGCTGGACCTGCACTCCTTTCTCAAGGAATTGGTTGGGTTGTGTTTATCGACACACAGACGCCGTCTTTATCCGACACACACAGAGTCACACATTGCCCCATATACCAGCCAAGCGTGCAGTACACACACAAGCTGTGTTCACACCCGTCTCTCCCTCTGATCCGGTGCAGCAATTCAACGCTGCTCTGCAATACTGTTACGCAGAGCCATCAATTATTCATTAAGGATTTCTGCACTTGTTCAGTCATGGGCTTGATACACAGAGAGATGGAATTCAAGGGTGAAGAGGTTAAAAATTGATAGAATTTTCCAAAATCAAAAACTATATTTAGTCACTCTTTAAAAAATATTAATGTATTGATTGTGCTAGTATTATCCTTACCTATCTGCTATTCTTAACCCTAGATCAGTGTAGGTAGTAGCGGTGCAACATATGATCCAGACCTTGTGATTTATTTGTCATGTGGGAAACATCTGTCTTCCTGCCAATAACACATCAACATCTCTATGCACCTGCCTCATAACCCCAAAACACCTGCAGCTCCTCTGCATATATAACTTGGTTGGCTACTATAAATAACCGCATCACCACAACATATTATGTGGGGCTCAACAATGAGGGTTTTATTAACTACATTTACATATTCATTCATTTGGTGGAGGCTTTTGTCCAAACCAATGTATAAATAAGGTACAATAAATGCGTCAACGCTCAGTTCCGCCTTCTATCTGATATGTGCCACAAGGCTTGCAGGTGTATGAAGTGGAGAGTTGTAAAAAGTAGAACAACATGAGCTGTCTTTGGCTCATTGAGTTTTGGACCATTTCCAGAGATGTTACTGTGCATGCTGGCAGCCTTGCCAGAAGGGTGTTAAAGTAGGTAAAGTGAGAAATGACCAGTGGCTGCACAAGCATTCAGATATGACCTGATCTTTCTGATGTTAAATAGTGTGAAGTGACACAACTATGGACAGGTACTCAAAGTCAGTTGATGCCCAGATTTTGAGTTTGTATGTGAGAGTAAGGCAAAACTGAGCTTGAAACTAATGTGCTGAGTGGGATGACTGGCTGGGATCAGCAAAAGTTCAGTGTTAGAGAGATTGAGTGGTGGTCCATCATTTTTTTGGGGCATCATTGAGGCTCGTGGGAAAGACAGACAGAGCTGGGTATCATCAGCATAGCAGTGGTGAGAAAAAACATGTGAGTGCGTGATCAGAAGTGGTGCATATTTAGAAGAGTAGGGGACCAAGCACAGTTCCTTGTGGTACACCAGTGGAAAGAAAGTGATGCTGTTCTTCTTGCTATGCAACCTTGAATATGAAATATCAACCAAAGTAGTGCCAAACCAGGCATGTTTATTTCAGAAATGACAGACAGGTGAATTTGGTGGTCCACAGTGTCAACGGCTGCTGACAGGTCCAGCAACATGATAACTGATGACTCTTCTCGCTGACCACAATGTTTCTGTCATTGACAGCAGCATAGTTTCAATGAAATGACCGCTCTTGAAACCAGACTGGTTTGGACCAATTAGATTATTTCAAGAGAGGCAGTCTGAGATTTGGGTGACAACGGCACATCGTAGGACCTTGGGTAGGAAGGGTCATAGTGAGATCTGCTGGTAGTTTTCAACTCAAGATGGATTTAGGATTGGTTGTTTCAACAACAGGATGACTGCTTAGACATTGTGGAGAATTTACCCAAAGCCAGAGAAGCATTTATCATGTACATGTTCACAGGCATGATTGTGGGTAAGATGGCTTAGAAGAGCTTGGAGGGAATGGGATTCAGAGGACAAGTGATGGGTCAACTCAAGAGAGAAGAAGGTGGGAGACATTTTCCTCAGTCAGATGGAGAAAAACAAAGTTAAAGTCAGTCTCCCTTGATCCAATGCTGGCACTGCTTGTTTAAGGACAAAATTCAGTAATTTTGTCAGGCAGATATTTGAGGGATTTTCCTCTAAATAAGTGCAGTAACAATTTGGTGATGAGAGGACAACCTGACAGGAGGAGGACAATGTCTTAGGGAACCCCCTCGACCAAAGGGTCGGCATCCAACGTGCTCTGCCAGACCCTCCGCAGAGCTCATGAATATAAAGGCTGATCGATGCTTCAGGGAGTGCTGTGCAGAGAAAGAGATTTCTCCAAGGACGAAATTTAGACATATTTCACAGATTGATACTGCCACTGAGGGTAGCAGTGGGTACAGGTGTGTAGAGCAGAAGCACAGAGACGCCAATAAATACTGACTGACTGAGTGTGAATGTGTATGCCTGCCTGGATGAACATTTGTAATTGCTGTCTGCGGAGGCTGATTTTAGTGCAGGGCTTAAAACGGTGATTCTAGTGGTGTGAGTGTGTGTGCTTACTGTCAGAGTGGAGACACAGATTGGTGGAGGCAGGTCTGGCACTGTGTGGTCCACAGCACTGCAGGGTCATGAATGATTTAATGGCAGGAGAGGTGAGCTCCGTCCTCCAGTCCTCAAAATGCACACAGGCATTTATGAGTTGCAGAAGTGATTCATTTTCATGACCTGACCAACTGTTGTATTGATATTCTGAATACAGTGGATTTTATTTTGGGTTACTGTATATTCATGATCGTGTGTTAATATGTAGCTGCACAAATGCTGCATTTTATCAAAAGATCCTGTCTCGATGTGATCACACATTGCACATTTTCAGCGCAGGCTTATGTAAGTTTCAAATACAGAAGAGGAGGAGGAGGTTCTGCAGGCCCACTTACTTAAGTAGTATGTTCCAGAAATACTCTTTTGATATCAATATTTTCTTACAGCACAAAACCACACAGACCGTAACACTCTTCCATGGTTATGCGAGAATAGTGTCATATTTCACTGTGTGTTGTAATCCTGCTCCAGCACAGCACATTATGGCCGGGCTATTGTGAGAGTGCAGCCGGTGAGCATGGTCATACATTCATGAAGACGGCTTTATTCATGTGAAAGGTCACGTTATGTGTGAGATCAATTCAACCTCTCCCTCCACTTACACAAGGATTATGTTAACTCTGGTTTGTCTTCTCACTGAAGATCCAGATGTTAAAAACACCCTTTCACCTCATTTTCCTTTTCATTCTCTCCCTTTCCATCTTTCTATTCTTAGAACTGTTAAATGTGCTACCCAATGCAAATCCAAATTATACCGAACAGCAAAATAATTACCAGTAAAGTGAACCCGCGCCAGAGTATGTTTGCAGGACAACAAGCGCCTTTGGAATATTCCAATATTTTTGTTTTTGTTATTTTTAACTAAACTAAAATGAAATGAAAAGACCAAAACCAACATTACAGAAGTCTGTCACTCAGTATTTTCAGACATTCAGACTTCGCCAGCCTGTTCATGTATTTGGCTCTTATCCCCGAGCCCATTTTGTTCTCACTGAACATGTCAATCTCCAAAAAACGGGTCGGAAACAATGATTTTTGTGTTTTTCAACGCTAAATATTTTCCACAAAAAGCAGGCCGTTGTAGCTTTTAGCAAAGTTACTACAAACAAGAATTAATGGATTGATACACATTTGGTCCTACACTGAGTATTTTGAGCTGCAGGACGGTTTATTAACAAAAAAACAAAATGTACAGTGCCCATTTCATTGTAATACAGGAAGGAATGTCACCCGGTGCAGTATTATAGTCAGGCTTTGGCTACACAAGCAACACTTACATGTTCATTGTTTCATTCATTTGTGTTTTGTTTTTTTTCATGGGATTTGTTGACAATAAGAAAAATATCGAATATCACCAGATTTCATCCTCAAAGTTGGGTTCAAATATGCGTATTACATTCACTATATATTTTTGTAAATGCTCCATGATGAGGGAGTTCAGGTGGCTTTCTGGGTAACACATGCAGACAACAGGGCTACTGCAAGACGAAGGACACGTTTGTCAGAGCTGAGGATCACCTGTGTGAGGACACATGTCCGGCATCATTGGCAGAAGGACGAGTGTGACAGAGATTAATAACACCCAGCATGGCAAAGCAGCCATTTGAATATGAGACAAAAATATAGAGAAAAAGAGAGGGAGGGGCAAAGGGTAGGCGCACATGTGTGGAGCAGATTGGGGGGGGGGGGGGGGGGGGCACGTAGGATGGTGGGTTGGCACTTCCTTGGCTGTTCATCCCTCTTTCATGCTCCATTTATTCAAAGTGGAAGCCAATGTGCTGTCTAAGGCTGGAACTATTTTCAGGCATTGCTTCTGGTTATAGGTTTTGTATTTTACATGCTGATAAGGCCATTTTGGGAGGCTGTTCTATACATTCAGCACTCTTGAAGCAGTGTGTGTCCCCTTGCCCTTTCAGGTAAGAATAGTGCAGTAAACATTTTTACACAATAGGGTGTCCTTCGCTGCACGACACTGTTACAAAACCAAGCATCCGTATCATTTCGTATGTCATGTTCATTTTGGGTGAATTTTAACGTGTAGAGAAGTGATGCTTGTTTTGTTGTTCTCTCCCTCAGATGTTATTCAACTTCTTTCTGAGCGTGCCATGTCCTCCCCCTCTCTCCAAATTACTGAACAAATTGTTGACGTATCAGTCCTTCTTGCTTTGATGGAAAATATTTGTACTTCTCCCACCTCTCACTTGTGATAATTTATTTGAGATTTCTCAGTCTTTTCCCACACACACCGTGCCTCCCAGTACAAATATGTTCCTTCATTACGGCCAGCGGTGTATCACCTTTTCACCTCCCCCTTTGTTCCTCCCTCTTGACCCCTCTCATCCTGTACAGCTTCAGTTACAATGTTCGCTCTCATCACATCCAAACCTTTCCGCTCTCCCCTCTCATCTCCCTTTTGTGCTCCTTTTCTCTATTTCTATTCAGCTCTTAGTTTTCAAGATGCTCACATTTCTTTACTCTTATGCTTTTCTCTCTTTTTAGTCCTTGAACTGACCCCAGCCTCTCCATGTGTGCTTTCTTTGTGTGTCCTCAGCTTTGACAACCCCCTTGAGCCACTCTCCCCCATCAAATCCCAACTCAAGTGCTCTCTTCCTGTTTCAGAGGGCTGTGCTTTGGGTTAGGGATGTCTCTGTGGTTGGTATGTGGCTCATTTGCAGGGGAATACATGCTTTGTGAGAACAAAAGTGTGTTTTTCTCAGGCCGCACCTGTGCAGCGGTGGAGAGTTCGTATTGTGCGAGCCTCCTCTTGCATGAATAATGTGACGGGAAAGTTAATTGAGATGTTGAGTGACACTCGGGATTGGGAGTTTGTAAGGTTTTACCCAAACGCACAGTCTGTAATAGACCACAAAGGGCAGGAAGTGTGATGTTTGTACAGATTAACTACCCCAGAAATAGGGATTTCGAGGGTTTCTTGAAGGCGTTAAAGCTTTATTTAACCTGAACTCAGCTGACGTGTCTTTCCTCAAGGTTACCATCTTGTCCATGCAAGGTGTTGAACAACAGAGAAACGGACATGGACGCCTCAGAGAGAAATAAACCGTGTGACGCACAGTTTGCCGCATGTTTTATCCACCCAGAGTACCCTCGTTCATTCCAGGCTGTTGCTCTGACAGCATAAAATGGATGCTCTTCATTTTTGTGGAAGTAAACTTCTTCAAAAGAGCACTGTCAGCCAGTTAGTTTTTTGTCAGATCATTTTTCAACATTAGCTTTATTAACCTACTTTTAGAGCCCATTCACATCTAGAGCCAGCACCATGAATCATTTCTGGATGTTACAGAGTGACTTTGTATTTCCTTTCCCTCCTTCCTTTTGTATGTGTGTGTATGTGTGTATCATCATTATAACCTGTGTTTAACAAGTTATAGTTTGCATATAATAAATACTTCTGTTTATCTTATTTGTGGTCTTTTTGAAGGCAGGAATGTGTTAAAATGTAAAGTCACCTCAACAAGTCATACATTAGTCCCAGGATTATTAAGTCCAGCAAGACTTGATAGTGGAGGTCAGTCTTTACAATCTGCTGTTACTTAGATTTTTAATGCTCGCTGTTTATGCTCATTTTTAGAACTGAAACAGCTGATTAATTCATGAGCCGAAACATTTCACAGCTCGCTGGCTTCTCAGTCGTGACTATTTGCTGCTTTTCTTGATGATGATGAACTGAATGTCTTTGGGTTTTGGGCTTACGGTCAGAAAAACGTCACCTGTGACTGTTGGAAACTAGGATGTGCAATTTTCACTATTCTCTGCTGTTTTTGTTTTGTTTTTTTTACTTGAAGATGAGTCACTTCATCGAGAAAATATTCAGCAGATTAATCAATAATGGAAAAGATTTTTATCTGCAGCCCCACTCAGGTTGCTGTTAATATCATGATTTATAGATTACATACTGTAATGATGCGGACTTTATCTGATTAAGCAGCTTTTTGCTATAGGAGCCACTTTACTTGGTGAAAGTGCAGAAGTGAAAGCCAGCTGTGTGTTGATATATACTGCACAACTTTTGACCACAGCATGTAAAAGAAGAGCGCTGTGGAGATTCTCCTCCGTCTCACCTTTATCTGAGTCGCCTCTTTTGCTCGTCTCTGTGCTGTTTCATCATCCCATCCCTCCACTTTTTTCCATTTTCTCTCGCTGCCTTGTTTCATCCGTTGTTAGGTATGGTTGATGTCATTGCATCTTCTGTATGAGTAGGCCTATTCTGCCAAGATAAAAGTTCTCCTCTGGGATGTGCCCTCCTCTCTTCCCTCATCTCTTTCTCTCCACACTGTGGTGGGTGTCACTCATAAGTGCTTCCCAATAAGGCAGGCAGAGAGAGAGAAAGAAGAGGAGGAGGAGGAGGAGGAAGGGACCTAGGGACGCAAGATGGAAATATCAGAGAGGAGAGATGGAGGACAGGAATTGAAAAGAGGGTATGAGGAGGGTATGTGATGTCGGTGTTGATGGGGAGGCGAGGAAAGCTCCATGAAAGCGGCTTGACTGTCCACCAACTGAATGAGCCCCACACTGCTGATAAGGACGATGAAAGGAATAATGATGACAGTGGGGGTGCCAATAGGGGGCTATTTTTAGATGCATCCAGCTTGCCTGCTGTGTATGAGCGGGTGAACGTTTCTTTGCATGGACCTCTTTGTGCATGTGCAGGTCATTTGCACAGGCATGTGCAGAGCTGCATTAATGCAAGGGTGTATGTAAAGATATGTCCAAGGGTGTGTGTGTGTGTGTGTGTGTGTGTGTGTGTGTGTGTGTGTGTGTGTGTGTGTGTGTGTGTGTGTGTGTGTGTGTGTGTGTGTGTGTGTGTGTGTGTGTGTGTGTGTGTGTGTGTGTGTGTGTGTGTGTGTGTGTGTGTGTATATCTATCTTACCTCCTGTACTGGTGTGCACATGGGTGTAGGTTTAAGCCACGTGCCGTTAGTGCTGACTACAGAATCAGGGAAGAGCCGCAGTGAGGAACTCAACGTGCCCTCTTCATGAACGCAGAAAAGGGCTTTTCATCAGCTGCGAGTGTGTGTGTGTGTGTGTTTGCGTGCGTGCACGTGCCTGCGTGTTAGTGATTAAGGTATCTCACTGCTGTGTGTTTCAATACTGCGGATAGATGGAAGTGTAAAAGGACTGCAGGGTCGTACGTGTGAAAGAGAGCAATGCTTTCATTGATCTCTATCAGTTACCGGTAAGAATCCCAGCCACATGTTAATCCCAAGCACATTCAGTAATATTGTCTTGTAAATAGTGGAAACATTTTGAATATGTAGCCTCACGTTATTTATGTGTACTTTCAGCGCTGGTAAAGAAGCTTTACTGTACAGTAACGTTAGAGCTCTCTTCTGATTTCATAAGGAAAAAAGACATGGCCACCTGCCGTACACGTCACATTCAGTCTGCTTTTGGACGGAAACACTGGGGACTGCTTTGACCTCGAGACCAAATGTAACGCCGCCAGTTTGGGAGCTTCTCGGCTTTCAACCAAATGAAAAGGGAGAACTCAGCAGGAGCACTGTCTTAAACAGGAGGATTCTCTCTCTGCTACTCAGTATCCCCCAGTTCACTGAATCACAAGCACAGTGGTGTCCCACCATCGGATCTGAATTTTTCTAGGATTACAATGCCAGACAGTAGAAAGTCATGTCGCCTTGGCCTCACTCGCTCTGGAGCTTTTAGCAGAAAGCGTGGCTGGTCGCGACAGCTGCAGGGTTTGCATCCTGTGGCCTGCCGGCGGACCCAGGAGGCAGGAGAGAGTGCAGGTGATTAGTACGAACAGGTACTGAGAGGAAATATTGTACTAAGATGAAACATTATCCCGCCGTACCCTTTAGAAAGTAACAAACAAACCAAAAAAAATGTTGCTAACACAGCACACCCTGCTGTTGAGCCACCCTGAATCACTGCAGGGCGAGTTGCTTCACCGCAACAGCCCTAGCAATGATACTGCTTTCATATTTGGAGAACGAGGCTTTTCTGACCTTTGAAACTTGTTTCAAAGGCTAACACAGCTGTAGCACTATCAGTGGAGATGAATGGTGCAATGAGAAACAGTTGATGCAATGTTCAGATTGACATCCTCCTCCTCACAGTTTACATAAATCATCTGTAAATGTGCCTGTACATTTTCTAAGGTAATTCTGTGGCGCTCTGGCACATTTACATGTCGTGTGCATACTCACACACAAATCTTTCCCATCAGCAGCAGCAGCAGCGCAGCCCCACTGACACCGAGCCAGGGCTGGCCTGATAGAGGAGTCTCCCTGAGGGCTGAGTCAGCAGCAGCAGCAGGGAAAGAGAGAGAGATGGAAAGATGGATGAGGGAGGAATTTTATTTCTTTGCATCAACTCAACCAGCTGTCCCTTCTTTGCTAACAACACAGATCAGCCAGTTATATTAGTACTTTTCTTGTCCCAGTCTGTGTGCCTTTTATGACGTGATATTTGTAGCAGCCATCTTTTGTCCTCTTTTACAATGCGTGCTGCTAACATTAATATGCAGACACGCGAGTCTCTTCAGCATAGTCATCGGCTGTCTTTGAATCCTGTGTAGCCTTTGTGTATGCCGTTGATGAGCTAATGCTGCCAGCAGGTGTACTTGTGAGGGTTCAGTATCACCAGATAAATATTATTTCAGCATCTCGGGAATGAATCAAACAGACGACGGCTGCAGTGTGAACGGTGCAAACCCTCACACCAAGCTTATAGGTGTTACATTAAAGCTATGAATGCGTAATAGCCTCTCCTCATCACGGTTTCCAGGTGTAAGAGCCCTCTCTGTCAGCTTTTGGGGGACTTTCTCTTTTTAAAGGTTAGGGAGACGAATCCATTTCTCGCTGGGATTTGACAGGCTTAATGCTTTGTCTCTCACCCTCACAGCTTGCTGCCTGCTGTTTTTGTCCCTTTCCCTCCTGAGAATATTGCCCTTCAGATTCAATTTCCCCACTGTGAATCTAATCAAGGATACTTGCAATAAAGTTTTGTCTTACGAGCTATGCTGCAGCCATCTATGGGATTTTATTGCCTATCGGCGTTATGGCACTGCAGTGTGAACAGTCTCAGGATTGCTTCTTGGAAATTCCAGAGGCGGAGGGTGAGGCTTCGCTTCAGGTGCATTTGAAGTTGTGAGCCTGAATTTAATTCTTAGTAATGTTTAAATAAAACCTCATGTGGTGTCTGTGTAAGTATATGTGCCTGTTTTGTGTGCCGTGCATGTGTAAAGGACTGCATACAGGTGTGAGTGGGAGAAGCTGTGACTTATCACAGCGAAGGGGCTTAATGAGCACTACATGTAGCAGAGGAAGAGGAGGCATCTGTCTTTTCTGTCCCAGGAGGGAGCTGGAGAAGGTGAGGGTTCAGCTCTGATAGATGACCTGAAGCTCCAGCTCCTCTCTGCCAACTGCTGAGCACACACATGCATTATGTGAACCCATGAACAAGCGCACACCAACATTTGGCAGATTAAACCTGCATTAACTGATTTTTCTGGCCACTTGGGGGCAGTGTAAGCATGCTTTGAACACCACACTGAAATGTTTTCACTTCATAAAGTTGATAAAACAAACTAATTAGCATGCAGTTGTGTATTTACATAGCTATCGTATACAGAACAACATTAGCATTAATTTGGAGTTGTGTTTATGGCCTCCTCATAATCATTCTGCTTTTACCTCAGTTTTTGGTCTACACCAACTTTTAAGGGAAATTTGTGTCTCCTCTCCAGCCAAATGCTTCACTGTGTTCAACAGCTAGTCGCTAACTGTGCCTGTCTGCTGCTTGGTGCAGAACAGGTGCTGTGCTGTTGGTTTTTAGAGCTTTTTCTCTGAAAACAGCCGCCTACTCACGATGGAAACAAGGTTAATGAGAGAGACTGAACCAAAACTAGAAGTTGTGGCTCGTAAAGTCAGCGAGTTAAGGCAAGCTACACAGCTTAGAGCTGAGGGGAGCTACAGGCAACACTTTCGCATAGACATTAGATTAGTAGCTTTAATATATGGATATTGTGTGTGATGAGCTCTCTTTGCCTTAAACAAATACCACATTATGAGTGTAAAGATTTCTTGTAATTGTCAGAAATATTATAGACACAAATGAAGTTGAGATTAAATGTTAAATATATGGAATAATTTTAGCAATAATAATAAGAAGAAGAGGAACAAGGACATACTTTCCAGGCTTTATATATAGCAAATAGCACTTTTGACCTCAGCAGATGTATTCATCTTACACAGAGCTTCATAATGAATTCATGTCAACATGTATTGTTTGAGAATGTATTATTACAGGCCAAATGTTAAGCAAAGAGACGCTGCATGTTGTGTTTCTGTCTCAAAAGCGGACGATGACCTCAGGCTTTTCAGTGACAGAAAAATTACCTCTTTCTCCTCTGAATGTCTAATCTTAATGACATTCGGTTTGAGACGTGATGCTCTGTGTGGCTAGACAACACGCTGCATGCTGATTATCAGTGGACAGCAATACATTCTGTCCAGTATCATGATAGCCGTGCCCTGGTTTAAAGACCTAAGTGCATTGTTCACACTGATGTCTGTGGCACAGCAGCTGTTCCTGTTGGTTTAGTCTTGGCATGGCTCTTTGGCTACACTTATTAAAGCATGTTACGTTCATGCTACACTTCTAAGGGGTGTTTGCTGGAGTGGTTGGTGGCTCTGTCGAAGTGTTGACGTGAGTCTGGGTAATCCACCGGCTGCTCCGCTATGCCTGTGCACGGCTCTGGGCTGGCCCCATACAAAAGAGCAGACCTGAAAAGCACCATAATGAGGCACAGGCTGAAAGAAAAGGCATGTCTCTTTCCATTTCTCTGAGCGAAAAGAAAAGAGCAACATAAAAGAATAGAGGACAAGAAAGAAAGATGAAAATAAGCCTCCCAAATCCAGGTTTTTGGCTGCGCTGTCTCTTTGAGTTTATCTTTTTTTTCATGCATGTGTTTTATTATGGTAATGAAATGTTGGATAAAAATAGTCTGGGATGGAAGAGCAACGGTTTTCAATGGACAGGGGAGAAAAGTAGGAGGGAGGGGCCGAGGGTGCCGCTAAATGTCATTGATAAAACACATAAAGAAATTTAAACTCTCCCTCACGCCGTCCATTTTTGTCTTCTCTTTCTTTTCATCTCTTCTTTCTTTTCCAGCGCCTCAGTGCAAACATCACACGTCCCAGGGGTTCACACAAAACATGAAAACATTGTTCGCTCTGTGTCATGTCACAGTTCATCTTCAGAGTGCTCCAGCTACAGTACACACTGCACATCATTGAAATTTAATCGTAGCCGCCTGAAATCAAATGATGCTTTGTTGGTTTGTCTGAGTTTTTTCTCTTTCATCTAGTCTTTTATATGAATCTTCCACTGCTAAAGCAACAAAAGATGGCTCTGTACCACTAACACTAACAGGTTTTAGTGCAGCCATATAAATGTTTACATTAAGTATAATGGTGTCAGTCGGCACTCACAGCCAGGCTCTCCAAAGGTCCTTTTGTTAAAACAGGCTCTTCCACTCGCTGCCTCAACAATGTCCACATCAGTATTCTCTGAGGAAGACAAGAAAAGGCACAAACAGAGCTGAAGATCAGAAGAGGTTGCAGTGTCTCTGCACTGCAGAGAACATCAAAGCGCTCCGCGTTCTGTGCGCTGTGATGTCTAATCTTTCTGCTTTAATGACCTCTGACCTCCACAGGCTCAGAGCAGAGGGTGGAAGCAGGAGGAATCAGACAGGGTAGACAACATAAGGGACGCCTTACTATACTGCATAATGCAGTCCAATGTCCTGAGATAACCTGCTTTGAAGTCTGTTATTGTAATTTTGTGTTTTTCACTCACTGTTGTAGAGGGTCCAGTAGTTTGACAGTTTTGTCAAATGTTTTCATGATTTCTGCGACATTTCAGACATTATTTTGCCTAATTTGTGAAGCTGCCTGTGTAATTTGGGCTTGGTTGCTCCAAAGATTTATTCCTTTTCATGTTTTTTAATCTGCCCAAGCCATTTAAATCACAGTTAAAAAAAAATATATCAAAAGTGAGTAAGCTGTGTGCGTTGACTAATCACTGCAAGATTGCATGATGTGACAACGAGGGAAGAATGACATCAAACAAATGAAAACTAAATTATTGAAAAGGAACACCAATCAAGTCAATACCAGAATTTCAAACTTTGATACTACTATAAAAATGATACTTTATACCTCTATCAATACCACAGCAAAAAAAACTCCTGAGGGAAATATATGTCTTTTTGTGGTTAAATAAGCTATCTTCACTGTTTGGTGCTGAGCAGGTAGTGTACAGTGGATTTTAAAGCTTTTTTGCTGAAAACGTCTGCCGGCTGCTTCTAAAAAAATGCTGCGAGAGCATTGAGAGTGAAGCAAAAAGCTGTAGTAAGTAAAATTTGTGCTGGAAATTCAGACAGAGTCAGGTGATAATTCTGTGGGTTTGTCACTGTGACCTGTTTAGTATGAAGATACTGATTATAGCTGCTAAAACAACACCTCTGTGACACAGCTTTACCCAAACAGGCGCCGTCCTGGGCACCCTTACTGTAAACACTGCAGGACCTCACTTTGTACACATCGGAGGCAAAGCGAACAGTAAAGGATGAAGAGGATGACTCTGCACATACTCACACACGAGCGTGAACGAGAGCCCAGAAGGCGAGTTAGACAGAGGAGGGAAAGAAATGAGCTTAGAGGTGATAGGTGGAGGTGACTGCACCATCCGTCCCTTTCATCCCACCTGGCGGTTCCACCTGTGCCCCTCCAGAAACCGCCTCTCCTCTGCTGATGGAGCTCAGGCTGCTTGCTGCCTGGCACAGAGCTGGCAGCTCTCCGCCATGCATTATTTATCAGGCTGAGATCTGCAGAGCTCTCCTGCTCATTCTCACTCTGTTGTCTCTTAACTCTCACTTCGGAAGTCTCCTCTTCTATATCTGCACTCATTTATGCCTGCTTACATGTAAAACCTCTCACCCATCTCAAATGTTTCAGGCAGTGGTGTTTTATTTATTTGGGGTTTTTGGCTGGGGTGGAGGCAAAAAAAAAACCAGGATGTCTTTTTTTTAGTGCAGCAAAGTGTTTCTGACTTATTTACATAGCCGAGCTTCTTTCCATGCAAGCATTAAGTTGGTCCATGTCAATATCATCACATATAGCAGGAGTTTTTTAGCATGTGTTGCAGTCTTTTACATGTACTAAAAGCACCCACAGTGCTGCGTGCAGTCAAATCATCAGATCATAGGTGAGCTACATTATGCACTCAGAGCACCAGTGAGTTTGAAATCAATAATGTATGCAGATGACTGCCAAACTGTTTTTTGGCTGTAACAGCTGCATCACTTCTAATTATGTTATCCTCCTATCACAAGTCTGATTACCGTTTTGATGCTTCACGAAAGCTGCCGTCAATTTTTGTGCTTTTCTACCATCTCCAGCCTTGAGTAGGACTTGACAGCAATGTGTCACTATACCGACAATGGTTCCAGTATGAACATTTATTATATTATGATTATCACGGAATGGAAAACTTTTCACTCAATGCAAAACCTCATTATCTCATTTTGTTATTTTTTAATTGCAGTTTTGATTATTTTTTGATTTTTGATTGTTATAATCACTTCTTAATTGCACTGAAAGTTGATGAATGGTATCGACTTCTTGCCCAGCTTTAGGTTTGAGAATTTGGGCTGGATAGATCTCAAATGTCAATACCTTCAGTACTGACTAAAACATGTCTGTAGATAAATAAATAAATAAACAAACTGCATTTATATAACTTTTCCAGTCTACTGACAACTCAAAGCACTGTACAACACACGTCAACATTCACCCATTCGTACACTGATGGCAGAGGCCGACCTGCTCATCAGGAGCGATATGCAACATGGCCCATGATGATTCTGTGCTCACACACACACACACACACACACACACACACACAAACACACACATGCGCCCGCACACAGAATTTGGGGTTTAGTATCCTGCCTGATATGCAGACTGATGAGTTTTAACAGCAGACTATTCGCTTTCCCCCTGAGCAACAGACGCCCCCCAGTACACAAAGCTCATATTCTTCCCGGTTTTAATCAGGAACTGTCTAATCTGATGAATTTGACATTTTGAGACTATTTTAAATGGCAAAAACCCAGGTATCCTCTCAGAATGAGTATTGAAAACTGTCAATCAATAGATTCTGTAACCTCTCCTCGTTTGTATTTTGATGCACTTTTCTCAGCTCTTGTTCAGCTCATGTTTCCTGTTACAGCTTTAGTCATCCCTGTAGTTTAGGGCCACATCCCCTGTGATGTGCTCAGTTGAGTCGTATTGAAGTCAGAGCTGCAGCGGAGATAAATCAGGTGCCTTATGGGATTCTGAGAACAGCTCTTTACTGTTCAGCACCTCAGTGATGATGCTGTCTTGTTATAACTCCACTTCATGTTTTTTTTTTTTCCCCAAGAGTTGAATAATTTAGTAAGGGTCCACTTAGTTTAGATACTGTGTCAGCGTTTCACAAGGAACTAGGCAGGCACTGGCCTGGTTTGACTCGTGGCATAAGAGCTTGATTACTTGATGTATATCCTGAACTTGAGGATAATGGACGGGAAGGAGGGCGATCAAAGGGGAAGCTGATGCACTGCAGGGCTAAAACAAACTGGACTGATGAATAGGTGTTTTGAGGAAGGTGCTTGGTTCTTAATGCTATGGTCATTTGTATATCACAGCTCCTCTGTAGCTTATTGTTCTCACAGAGGGCGCGTGAGTTATTGAGGCAGTGCAGGTCCATTGAGCAGCAGAGAGCTGCTTTCTCCCTGTGGAGTGCTTGTTCTAATGAAAGCTCTGAGCACACAGTCAGTTTTTGGAAACCCGGGAGCTCAAACAGTCACACAGCACTCCACTTATACTAATGATCTACCCTGAAATAACGTCTTTATGCCGATTTTGTTAACAGAATTTTTCTACATTTCTGGCTTTGTATTGATTTAAGTTACAGGAAGAAAAGACTTATTTAGCGTGACAGAAGTGCATCAATAGTACAGACAACCTACAGGCCAATAAGTAAACAACAACATCCCATTTTAGGTCATTTATCTTTGGAATTTTGTTCCTTGCTCACACCCAACTACACTGCAACCCCTTTAGCACATATATTTTGTCTTTTTAACAGTGATTGAGAGGTTTGAGACCTCATCACAAAGCAAAACATTGTAGGATTAAAGCTTAAGGACTCCCACACGGCTACAAACGATCAAAAAATAGGTTTTCTAGTTGGTTTGTTTCATGTTTTTCTTCTTTGATGTCTTAAATTTCATATTTGCAAATCAACAATTTCAGGATTTACTTGTTGTTTCACCTCTTCAGGAAGGATCCGTGCCGCCTGTTGCCAAAGGTCAAAAGCTTTTCATCTTATGAAGATTTTTGAGTCTTAACCTGAAGTCTAACCCAGCATCTAATGAGCAGCATTTTTAGCAAAGTTTTGTTGTTTTCAGGCTCATCTCAATCTGCCAGACGGTGGCACTGTAAGAAGCCGTTGTACATATTGTAAAGTGAACTGAAACATGTCTCTGTGTGAGCAACTGAAGGAAGGGTAATCGATCTGGACACGCGTGATGTATTTTTATGTGACATTGTTGTGAGCTGCTTTTGTATTCTGCTCCTTTATCTGTGCATGTTTATTGTGTATGAATTAAAACCAGACAGTCTGAGGTGGACTAATCCCACAGCAGGGTCTGTTGACTGTCAGTGTAACTGTATGTGCAGTGAATGTAAAATCATAAAGATGCAACAGTGTCTTTTTGTGTGCCTGATGAAGAAAAGAAGAGAAAATACAACAGTAATGTACAATATGAATATGACCAAACATGCAAATTTAGAATTTAATGCAGAGACTCATTGGAGTGGGTGACCTGGCTGCGTACATATGACAAGTATCTTTTAATTTCACATTTTCTTGTCTGTTCCAGTACTTCGGTGCGTGAACGTGTTTCTGTGACTCTGGTCCATTTCTCTGCTCCCCCTGAGGTCATCTGTGTCAACATACGGCAAATGATGCTCGTGACAGATGAAATACCTCTGAAGCCTTGTTATGTCCTGTTTCATCAGTGGCCCTTTCTCAGCGAATTACTCTCTAATCATTCTTCCACTTCTCTCTCACACACTTCTCTTTCTTTAATATGAGTCTTCCTCTGACTTGCACTCCTCTCTCTCTTCCTGCCCTCAGTTTTATCTCCAGCTCTGCAGCTGACACTCTCAGGAAAGGTAACGTCCTGCAGAGCGGCTGTACTCCAAAGGCCATCGGGGAGCACATGACTCATCCTGGTTGTCTTATGCTTGTCTCAGAGTTTGATTTAAACTGTACCCAAATACCAAGAGGCTGCTAGTTAGTTGTCCAGAGACTACGAGTGTTATCCCTTTATCCCTCTAATCTGCAGCGTAACGGTTTGAGTTCCCCCTGCGTGTCTGTTCGCTTCCCTGAGGCTCCGCAGCAATCGGCCTGTTACTCTTATCAGCACCCCTCTCCCCCTCTGCCTCCCTCTGCCCCCCCCTCCTTTTCTTCCTCCTCCACCCCTTCACCCCTCTCTCCCTGTCATCACTAGCCGTCTGCTACTTAATCCAATTATTCTTTTAAGCTGACACGCTCTGTAACTCACCACAAATTGTGCGGATGACGCCCCTGTGCATCACGTATACACATCCACACATAAACACGTATACACAATCCCCTCCACACACACACACACACACACGCAGCCACATGCACAGACAGTGTTGTTGGGCACTATTTCTGCTAATATTTCTCACAGACGAAGGTCATGCAAAGTGCACGTTTGTCCTCAAACATTTAAAAAAAAAAGATCAAACATGCGCTACACTTCTCTCTGGTTGCACTAGTTGCCCCCCTCTGCTCTTTTTGTCTATTTTCGGGTGTCCTAACAGAGGCTTTAGCCTCTGCTGTCACCCTCTGATTCACTGTACCCTTGAGGTGACTGCGTCTGTTTCTGTGTGTTGTCCTCCACATCCCTGCAATGTGTTTACCAGCTAATGCATCTGTCTTTGCAGACACACCACCTGACACAGAAGGTCCTGCTCCCTCTTTGTGTGTCTGGATGTGTGTGTGTGTGTGTGTGCGTGTAATTTGTACCTCTGTCCTCATGGGGATCGAATGTCCTCGCAAGCATAGAAAGATGTGACAAGTCCTCAGGGAAGAGAACATTTTGTCTGTTCCTCACCTTTTTTCAGGTTAGGATTTTGGTTAACAGTTGAAATTGTCCTCAGGTTATAAAAGATACAGTTAATGTTAGCTCAGGATTGTTGCTTTTGTTTGGGGTTATATTTAACTTTGGGTCAGGTTTATGTTAGGGTAAAGTTTAAAGTAGCCAGTATGACCCCTCCCCCCACATTTCCGCAACTTTCCGAAACCAACGATCACCATAACTGGTCAGCTGTGTGGAGTACAGAGACCTCTTTAGCTCTCCTTTTCATCACTGACACAATTATTTCTAGCATTTTCCTTGAGAACAACCAAGTGCAACACTATGGATGACTTCCAGGATGCTAAATTTACAAATCCTACTATGGCAGCGTAGGCATGACCTGCCCTGCTCTGTCTCTGATTGGCGAATACTTGTTCACCTTCGTTGGTTGGTTGGTTGGTTGGTTGGTTGGTTGGTTGGTTGCTTGGTTGGTTGGTTGGGTTAGGTTTAGGCATGAAGAGTGATGGTTGGTTAGGGTTAGGGTGAGAATATCAGGGTAAGCCAATCAGAGGCAGAGCAGGGCGGGTCATCCCTTCGCCATAGTAGGATTCGTAAAGTCGCTTCTAGGATGTCGTCCGATAGCACGTCTGGCAAACTGCTAGCCTGAGGTTAGCCATGTGGATACATTGTGTGTGTGTGTGTGTGTGTGTGTGTGTGTGTGTGTGTGTGTGTGTGTGTGTGTGTGTGTGTGTGTGTGTGTGTGTGTGTGTGTGTGTGTGTGTGTACACATGCACATATCCTCACTTTCTTTCTCACTTGTTCCCTGTTAAAGTAGCCGATCTACAGTTTTCTCCTTCGCTCAACAGTTTGTGCGCTAAATGGCCCGTCTGTCTAAAATAAATGTTATTTTGCACTGTCACGGTCTGACAGCCCGCATCACTGCATCTTAAAAACACAAGTGCTAAAAAAATGCTGGTGCAAAGTAAATAGTAAATGTGCAGTAGCAGCCATGACAGGGTAATTAATCCCTGCAATTCTGCGATTTCACCCCAGTGCAAATCTTGATGAGTATTTGTGTCGCACAGGGGCGGCGAGCGTCACAAAAGGAGCTGCGCTGGGTTGTTTTTGGTGCTGACGCGACAGCAGCGGAGAGTAACAGATGGGGTTCGGTGTGCGTGCGTGCCAGCGTGCAAGCGTGCATGTGTTTCAGGGTGACCGGGACTAGAGCTGATTACAGTATGTGTTTGATCTGAATCTCAGCAGAGACTGCGAGCAGATCCGATCTGAAACCTTCCCTCCGTCTGTCCTCAGGAGGACGTTTGTCTGTCTGTGTAATCGTCTGTCTGAAGCAGACAGTCGTGGTGCTTTCTGGGTTTGTTGTCTGGAGCTCACAGACAACTTTTGTGTGAATTGTTTCAATCAATCTTGCTGTTTTTCACACCTTTTGTGTATTTATTACTACTTGTCTGCATACTTGTGAAGAAAGTGTCTTTGCTGTAAGACGGTGCTGATGCAGTAGTATGTACACTGTCTCTCCATGCATGTCAGTGAGACAGGCCGGACTCGGCCTCACTGTGTGTTTTCTCTCTTTGTGTTATTGTGTTAAATATATTGTCTGTGGTGTGTTTCGTACTGCACATCCGTGGTTGCACATTTCTGTGTGTGAATTCTGGGTAAGTACTCCACATCTCGTGTCCAGACGCCACTCGCACGAGCGTGACGTAAAGGAACCCCGACTCACTCCGGCGTGTAGGTTGCAGCTTTCCACACAGCTGATCCATCCGTGAACCACAAACCATCTACACCAGATCCTCCTCCATCGCCATCAGTGTGGCGTCGCCCAGCGCTCATCACTGTATGTGTGATGTCCTCGTGCCGTGTCACATCGTGCTTTCACACTCATACCACTCATCCTAACCTGACCTGTTTCCCACAGGGAGAGTTGTTTTGGGGAGGGGAGGGTTGGGCTGGGTGGGGCGGGTTGGGGTGGTTCCTCTTCCTGCTCTCTTCTTCCTCTCCCTCCCTCCCCCGCCTTGTTTTCTACCTGTGTCTCAATAAAATGTTCACCTGTTCTTCTTTGAATCTCATTTCCTTGCCATTGTTTTCTGTCCACCCTGCTCCTCCTCCTCCTCCCCCTTCCTCCTCCTCCTCCTCTCCACTCCCTCTTCTCTCCTGTCTCTCCATCTCTGTGCTTCTCACTGTTGCGATTAACCGGGCTCTGTCTTTATGTCGTATGTTCTTTTAGGCCCACGCCGTGCATCGCTGGCTAATCGATCAGGACAGTAGTGTGAGCTCTGAGATGCCGGATGGCCAAGGAGTATGGCACTATGATGATGAAGTAAATATCTGCAACACGTATATCTGGCTTTTCCTATTTCTATATATCTATATGTATATATATTCTGTATTTATGACCATCTTGTATCTGTCACTTAAAGTGTGTGTCACTATTGTTGCTCTGCTGTTGTTGTTGTTTTTATCTTTATATCTCTTGTTTTTGTTGTGTGTTGCTTATTGGTATTGTAGTTCTGGTTCCTTTGACTTTCTAGTGTTGCTGTTGTGCTGTGAGCTGATTCAGTCAGGTGTCGTGGGATCAGGCTGGAGCTTTTTCTTTGTTCCCGTCTTTGCTTGACGTATTGTACTAACTTGCTGATTTTTTATTTTGTCATTTGGTGGTTTTTCTTTTGCGTTTTCTTTCGTCTCTCAATTTTCACATTTTTTGAATATAACATGAGTGTGTATCTGTATCGATATTAACATCTATATTTCAGTGTCTGTGATTTCTCTGAAATTAATGTTCTCAAGCAGAGCATATTACATGGCAAGAGTCCACGGGCAAAATATAGATTTGATATATTTCCTATCGACTCGATACAAGTTTTAGCACGTGTGCGTATGCTTCTACACAAAGTACTTCACACCACACAGGTTCACAGTAGTGATAACAGACAACAGTCCAAGTATTTTTCCTGTGGGTTCTTCTGGTTTATACAATATGCTTGTGTCATCTGTACCACTGTGTTCATGTTTAGGATTAAATCAAGGTGTGTGTGTCTGAGAGAGAGATGGAAACAGAGGGTTTGTGAGGGATATGTGTGTGTTTTGGGGCTCGACCTCTTTCAGACTCTATCGGCGTGTTTGTTTGCATGCTATATTTCCGTCTGTGCATGGCTTCCGTCTGTGTGTTAGTTTTAGATCTGACTGTCAGCCTGTGTCAGTGTTGAGTCTGTGCTTCAGTCTGTGTTTGTGTATTTCCCATTGAGGTGTTTCCACTGTAGGTGTTGTGGTTGAGCCTGCATTGCCCGTGCCTTTGATGTGTCAGTGTTGTGTCTGTGTATTGTGGCTGTGATGTCCCGTGTCACTGTCCGTTACGTGCTGTGCCTGTGTTCTGATGGTTTTATCTGTGTAAACAGTCAGGGATAGGTTTGCCAAAGGTTTTATTGCACCTTTCTCACACAGTAGATGATCTTGAATCCATTGCCACTCAGTGGGGGAGAGATTATCTAAGTGCAATAAAGCTGCTGGGAAACTTGTTCCAGACGACTCTTGCCCATGATGACTTCCCCTCAATCCTAGCTCCCCCCTTGCTCTCATGTCAAATTCCCAAACCTACTCTCCCGATCTCCATATTGCTCCCAAACACTCTGGAGCATCATTGGGTTAACCTTCACTGGACCTCAGTAAAAAAAAGTACAAAGTAAACCATTTGGAAGAGCAGAGACATAAGAACAAATGGCTAAAAAAAGATGGGGTGAAAACATTTAACGCAGAATGAAGGTAACACATAGAGGGCAACTGGATCAGTGTATAAAGCTTTATCAATCCCAGTTTCTCTGGCCATTGGCCCAACAAACAACAATATGGAGTATTGTCTTTCCCTCAGTGATGCTCTTGGATGCGTGTGCATTGGGCAGTTGTGTTTTTCCTTAATTTCTTTTGAATTATCTTTTACCTTTTGTGTGAATGAGTGAAGAGGATATTTTTATTTGTTTGCATTTATCTGTCAATTGAAACTATATACACAATCATGTTAGAGCTAAAGAGCAGCTGGGACTGCAGGCCCAGTGTAACGTTCACCAGGTTTCCAAACGGTACCAACCTGAGGATCACGTAGGGCTCACTGATGGTTTGCAAATAACATAAATGACAAGAAGTGAGGAAAGGGAGTGCAGTATAGAGTACAGTGGAGAGGTGATTGCTGGGTGGAAGCAGTGATATACGAACATGTTAAATGACCCAGAGACAGACAGAAAGAGTGGTGCAGTGATAGATTGTCCTGAAGAGCTCTGTCCCCCTCACTGGCCCTTAGCCAACACAGCAGTGGAAAACAACAGCAGCATAAACCAAATCCCTGCAACAGGGTGTCTGCTTCCTCAACCGGTGTTTACTCAGGAGTGATAAAGTGTCTCAGCCTGCCCGCAGCCCCCAGCTTCATCCTTTACTGCCCCCAGTCCTGCGTCTTGAAGGAACACGACAGATTATTGCAATTCTTCACTGATCTCTTCTTCAGAGATCATTGTATTCATCAAATTTTTTGAGAAATTGAGAAAAGCTGCTTTAAATAGGTACAAAAGGGCATCAAACACGAGCAGTCAGACGATGGTAGAGGTTGAAAACAAGCCGATAATTTAGCCCGATTATCTACTTTAATCTGGAATTAAACCAAGTGACGGCACCTCTAAAGTCACAAGTAGTCCCTCATTTGCACAACTACAGAAATCATAGTAGGTCAAAGTTGGTATAAACTGCTTGGATGTAGAGAGAGAGCTGGATACCAGTCCTGCTGCCAGTTTGTGCCAGTGGCCAGCAAACACACCACTGACCAAACCATTGAGCAGAATACAAAGGTCAGATACAGAATTTTTAATCCAAGAGAGTTTTATACTTGCAAAATGTTCACAGAGAACTACCAAAGCTATTTTTTAACATGAGTTTTTTGGCCAAGCAAACCAGGACGGGAAAAAACTATTTGCTTTATGTGCCCGGCAAGCAATTTTCAGTCAAGTGATTGGGCGCCATCTTGGTTTTTTGTGTCCAGTTCACATAAGGCAGACCATAATGGATGTTTACAACAGACAGTTTGGGTAATTATTTGCTCTTAGCCTTTGTTTTTACTTTCAGATAAATTGCACTGACCTGGGGGTTTGTTTACATCCTGTTTGTTGCCCTGCTGTGGTTTTAGCCAAGTTGCTGCTTTCTGAGATCTCAGCAATTAATCTGGCGAAAACAAGCTTATCATAACCAACAGAGCAATGATGGCAGCAAGGAAAATAAAACCCAAGAAGCAATATCACTTAATTTTATTGTTCTCGGCTGCCGGAGCCATAAGTCCAAAAGCAGTTCAGAATCATGCAGACTGGTCGGTCAGCAGCTCGGTGACATAAAGCCCTCAGCAGTCCTCAAACTGGTCTCACAAACCATGACGCTTTCCCTGAGGGCTGATTTAATTTACACCAAAAATCTAACGCTTCATTAAAACCCCACCCCCTCCTGTAGGACAGGATTGTGACATGTCAGAGGTCTGTGTAAAGGCCCCATCCCCTTTGCCACCATTAATGGTTAGTGGGCCTGGAGAATATCCCTTATCATCCCAAAGCTCTAATTACCCCTCAGTGAGTCCTTGGAGACAGATGCTCGGGGAGCCAAGCCCCATTCGTCACAGTGCGGCTGCATGGCAGACTCAATATGAAAAAAAAAAAGCAAACTGTCACACTCTGCACTGTCACATAAATTCTCCCCCGTCTCAGTTTCTCTTTTCCAGCTGCTCCCCAGCCCACTGTAGATGCAGACTACATTAGGAAGCCCATTCTTGTCCAGCCACCAGCAGTTGGCTGTAATTTGTTTCGGCTAGGGGGGCAGAGTTTAATTTACATGTGAAAGGCCACGGCGTATTCAAATATTGTAACACTCATTTTTGTCCCAGGGTTATTGATAGCAGCTTCACAGAACTCAGATTCAAGGTGCAGGGGGCTTTACTGTTATTGTGCAGAACTGCAGAAGTCGTGTAATAATGTCTCAGTTGGCCAGATACCAACTTTAGGAAGAGGACCGGGGAGCAGGATTCTCCTGGTGTTGCTGACCCATTAAGAACTGATCTTTTCTGGCTTTTTGCAACATTGAGACTCCTCATGGGAACAATCTGGCCTACAAAGAGAATTTTCAATGGAGCCATCCTAAGTAACTATAAGCTAAATGGCTTAATACAGTCAGACCACACCTGCAGAACAGGTTCACTGCACTGGGTTGAAAATTCCTGAAAGACAGTTTACACTCGAACAACTATTAACGTATAAACATGACTGTGCCACAACGAGCTAATGGCAAGATAAAGATAAGGCTTAGGTGTAAAATGTGATGCTTCTGTCAAACGCAGGTGACTGGATCTTGAAATATGGACCAGTTTAAACTGGACAGAAATCTACTTATTTTGTCTCAAAATGAATTGAGACTTTTTATGATTTGATTACACCTTTTCACTTTTTCCCCTGTGACCCTCATAAACTCCACCTCACCAGCTTAGTTTCCACTTCTATTTCAGTTATTTTAATTCAGCTTTGCATTACACAGTCATCTTGTGTATTCCTTTACTCACTTTTCTTAAACAGATTTTGCTTTGGCTGAACTTTCAAACAGCACCATTTCTTTCTTTTTCTATTCTTTACTCAGACACCTTTGTTTTCTTCTTTCGTTTTACTTGTATTCTTTACTTGACAAAATAAGAGAGAGAGAGGGAGAGAGAGAGAGAGAGAGAGAGAGAGAGAGAAACTGACAATCAATGTGCATGCATGCGTGCATGTGCATGTGTTTAAGGTGAATGCGCAGAGTGCATGGTAAAGGTGCAAGTATACTCCAAAAGAAGTGCTGGTCGGAAAGTCTGAACGCTGTAGAAAACTCCTTAGCGGTGGTCAATCTTTCATTCCCCTCTCTGCTGAGATCGGCTCGGTGTACACAGTCGGTGCAGAAGCTTCTTTCAAGTCCTCCATAAATTTCCTGACGTTCCCTCTTCCACCATCGGCATGAGCAGCGATGAAGACCCCGTCGGCTGTCTGCAAATAGAGAGCAGAAACCAAAACAACTGTGAACAGTAGCCAGGACAGATCTGCTCAGTGTTTCACAGACAGACTCTGTCTGCTCGACATTTCAGAGCTAAACCTGCACCGCTAATGTTCCACATAGACCAGAACAGGCAAAACAAATATCTGATCGTCCTGTGCCTGAAACATTACATAACTATTTAAATCGTTAATTTTTTACAATTAAGGATAATAATAATCAGTAATTTTAGGCCAGTTTTACATGTTACTGGCTCACCAGAGAAGAACTTTCAAACAGCAGTGTAAACTGTGCTTTTACTTTGTAATTTCAAAGGTCACTACGCCTCCAGGAAGCGTCCAGGAGCATTTAAGCACCGTTTAATATCGCATAATAATATTGTGTTTCCGTGCTGCCCACCCCCATTAAACCTAATACAAAGGGTGTGTGTTGGAAAATACCACTGATCTAAGGTGGAATTATTATTATTATGTAGTGTAGAGGAACTGGAACTGGAAATCCCATACTGGACTAGACTGCAGCCCACTACAACCAGGAGTTTTACAAAGTAAAATGTGAACACTTTTTCAGACAAAACAGTGAGATCTGAAGTTGCGATTTCCTCGTTTGGGATTCAAAATGATTGTGCTGCAGAGTGGTGTGTGCGTAAGACGAGGACACACTGACGAGAATGCACTGTAATCAATGCAAATCACATTATAGTAATAAATGTTGTTTTAAGATAACATGAACAACTGTGCCTCCCCACATGGTCGGACGACGAGTTGCACGACCTTGTTCGGTTTGAGTATACCGCTGCCTGGACTGTACGCCTGCATACGGAAGGTTGCTGTGAGCTGCATATGTGTGTGTCGAATGTGAGTGAGCGTGTGTGTGTGTGTGTGTGTGTGTGTGTGTTATGCACCTGCATGCACTGCACTGTACTGTAGGTGAATGTGTGTGTGTTGATGTGTATTTGTGAGTGTGTGAGGCAGCATTAGGCAGTGGAATAACTGACATCGGTTGTATAATCTCTCTTCTGACTGCCCTCGCCCTGACTGATGAGAGTATCTCCCTTAATTGCTCATATTTAATATTTATTAACGCGTCAATCTCAGATGCGCCAGGCAGCTCAGCATCTGGCCCCTGAGGCAGCAGATATTAACTGTTCAAGTGGAAAGCAGCATGGTAGATATATCAAATTGTATTTATTTGTTAATATATAGCTGTTATGTTGAAGTCTGTACGGGTACTGCAAGCAGCCACTCTGCCGCTCCAGTGTAGATAAGGTGATTGATGGAGGTGTGTGCGGCAGAGGGGTGAGGGGGTTGAGAGAGAAATCAGGGTCTGACTCAGCAAAGCTGTGCAGATGAAGATGCCATCATTCTGTCAACAAGCTGTGGACGAAGATACCGTACACGCACCTACTGCTGCACACGTTCAGTGAAGCTCCCCAGGCGCATTTATTTATCATCGCAGTTCCAATGCGCCCGAGACGTCCTGCCTTCCTTCAGCTGCGCCGTGTACCTCTTACTCTTTCCATCCATCTCTTCTTTCATCTTTTCATTGCCGGCCTGTTTCCTCACCGCTTCCGCTCCTTATGGTGAGAAATGAGGCCGGTGCAGCCGAAACAAATGTTTGGAAATGCAGCTGTGCTCATTCTGTAATCACATGCTGTAAGACTCTGACAGTTTTAAGGCCGAGCGAACTGAGAACGAAATAATGCAAAAAGGCAAAGGACCCATAGGGTGCCGTATCGTGTCACACACAAACTTTATGCATAGAAAACAGCTTCTTGACAAGATCCTTGTTCAGTCAGATTTTTCCTCTTCCTGCAGATTACAGCTGCATCTACATTGAGATATCTGAGCCCAACCGGCACATCAGCCAGGCCGATATGATTTGATGATTTTGGCTCATCGCTGATCACCTTCACCGTCTCTAATGACATACGTGTGGCCTGATAAGTAACAAGAAAGACAGTACTGAGACGCTCTTGTGTTGCTTTCACAGAAACACGTTTTGGTAAATGAAAATGGATTATTAACACCTGATGGTGGCCTCACTGAAAACAGTTACAGTTCAGATTGTTTAAGTTTTGTACACACATTTTGTTGTTTATAGTTGTTACTGAACCTAATTTAATTGTTAGAGGAGATTACTTGTTTAATTGTGTTTATTTTTCAACTGTAAAATGTCTCAACATTTCGGCCACAGTTATTCAATTGTCTAATTTAGTGGATTCTTATCAAAAATTGTTCATCTTAACAGATATTAGAGTCAAAAATCTAGTATCAGTTTGTAATCTGTAATTAAAGTTTAATAGCACAAGATTTTTCACCTTCTTTAAACCAACCAAACATGCTTTTTTTTTTTGTTCGTTCCTTAAATTCAAGTTTTCTTTCCGGTCTGGCAGAGATATTATTGATCATTTAAGAATTCCAATGTAAAAGAGCCAAATACCAAATCCTGTAATTTGAGTAAACTGAGTAATCAGTGCTTCCCTCACACTGAACTCAGCTGAACTCTTTGTGGTCGTCAGTGAATCTATGAAATGCAAGAAATTGTTAACGGAAATAAAAAGTAGAAACGGCTGGTTGAGGACAAATTTGTGCACCCAAAGCTTCGTCATCACGATTTGTAACAGTAAACCAGTCGGGCGACATTTTTCGCTTTGTTCGTTCCTCAAAGAACAGAGTACGCTTTAATTCTCGTGGGACTCTTAATGGAGTTGCATTATGTCCCATGTTAATAGAGTCATGCCGACAGTGGCAGGTGGAGTTGGTATCTCGTCGTTTCGGGACAGTACATTAGGTCTGAATTGAGTCTGAAAACTTGGGTCACTTCAGCTCTGCGTTTATTAACCAGACTTATTGAATTATGGTCTGGCTGCGCCGATCCTGTCTGATTCTGACTCGAGCCCAGTTGTGACTGATGGTTTTAGAGCTTTTGTCTTAAATTATGGAGTCTGTTCTCAGCGACTGCTCAGACCCCGCGTACATACAAGAGAGGGAGACGTGGAGAGTTGTGGGGACAGATTCTGTCCTCGGTGATGCTCTTTCTCTCTCCTCCTGCACGTCTTCACTCTGTGTTTCCCCATCGCTACCTCTCCACTTATGAAGATTAATGGGAGCCTGGCCCTGCGCTGACTTATCGCTGCTGTCGTTCTTCTCTATTGCCTTCATCTTTTCTGCTCTCCTCCGTCATCTGAGTGTTTCTAACCCCCTGTTTTTGTCTTCCACAGGTCAGTCTGGCTTTGTCACGCTGAGGCGCATGTGCATTTGCTGAGGCGTCTTAATGTACTGTATGTATGACAGTATGTATATATGGGAGTGAGGCAGTATGTGTGCTGTGACATATGATATGTAATCTGCAAAGTGAAGGCAGTTTTAACACCCGCTGCTGTTAATGCTGAGTTAAACCGCTCCTCTGTCAGTTCAGAGCCTGGGCAAGCTTAATGTAGCTTGTGAGAAGGAGCTGAAGCACAGGATAAGGAGCTGAAAGTGTGTGTGTGTGTGTGCGTGCGCATGAGTGTGTGTGAGTTTTGTGTCAGGGCTGCAGTAATCAGCCCAACACAGCCCATAGTCTCTTTGAAGCTGCTGCAGGCCGATACTGCAGAACATCACACGGCCACTAGAGGGCCAGTTTGACAACCTGAAGTAGAAAAACCTCACATAGAACCACACAGTATACTGGGATTTCATATTCAATTCATAATCTCACCCCTGTTCTCTTTGGAAATCGGGCTCTTTAAAATAGTTCCGCCAATATTGAAGCAACATGAACTTTCTCAGGGAGCAAAGCTGGAAACATTAGAGCCTGAGACCTGCAGCAGACTGTGAGATGGAGGTGTTTGACAGGTGATTTCCATCTGTGCTGCTTTGATGCCCCTATTTTTTTTTTTTTTTTTTTAAGCTATCCTGTTTCATCTGTGTGGTGTTAAAGCAACATTATGCAAGAAGTTGTATTTTCTGCAACTCAGCACCTTTAGTTTCTTGTGTCCCTCCACTGTTGTTCTGAGGTGTTGTGCAGCGGCTCTGACCATGACTCTGATGTGGATCAGACTTTATGGAGGAAATGTTTTTAGATTTTCCCTCCGATATCTTCCAGCTGCACTGCCTCAAATCAGTAACTGGCTAACTGTTGCTGCTGTTAGCCAGTTAGCTTAGTTAGCCATGCAGCTAACCGTCCTGTTAAATGACTCTTCCCTCAGCATACCCACAGGGTCCCCCTTCCTCCTCCTGGCGCTCCAAAGAAGCTCCTGTGCTCGTGGTGTAAACACCACCACTTGGCAGAGGCAGCTAATTAAAACTGCTAGTGGTTACTAAAGCTGTCTATCAGGAAACGCCATAGATCAGCGAAATATTTTATCCAGAAAAAATTAATCCAGTTTCACAATTTTACAAAGTAATAAAGTTATGTTTTTGTACAGTAACCAGTGAGGCTCAGCCCCCAGAAACACTCCACATTAGTATTTATCAGTTCGGTTGTGCTCGTATTAGCAGGAAATTGAATGAATTCAGAGCCCTGTATCACTGTATGCAACTGTCGTATTTGACTGGACCTGCATGAGCGCGAAACAGGTTGGAAAAACAATGGATGCGTACTGAGAATACCAAGCTAGCTTCATCTTAGCTGAAGACTTCTTGCTGGATCGTTCCCGCTCAAACAAAGTTACATAGACAAAAACAGGCGTTCAGGGTGCATGGAAGAGGAACTATATCCCGATTACAAGTTAATGGACCATCACAATGATTTTGAAGCTGTTATTTTAAGGTAAAATAGTTGCATAATGTTTGTTTAAATGTGTGAGAGGCAGTGAGAAGAGGGGCCAGACAAGGGCCAAGAGTCTGACGGTTGAAGAAAGACAGCTGACAGACTATCAGTGTTCATGTTGATTCCTCCCCCACCTTTTCAACTCTAGTCTCTGTTCCCTGAGACATCAAGACATGGGCAATAAACCACCACAAGCAGCACACGTGGACAGCTGTAGCCCTTTATCCTGCCAACAAGAGGGGCTCGACACAGGGAGCAGAGGGCACGTCTGTCCCAAACCTAAATCAGCCCTGTTACAAAACCGGAGTGTGGCCTATGCTTTATAATGACCTGCAGCCTCCCTGAGCCACATGCTGTGATAGGCAGTGAGCCTCAGGAGGAGTTTTCCACAGTATACCAGCATGCATCTCTGCACAACCTGCAGGCCCAATGACTTTCTATGTGCCATGTTCCTCATCTCACCCAAGCATTTTCTGAGGTAAAACAAAAAAAAAAAAGATCAGCCTCAGACTTGTTTTAAGACTTATAATAGTTTGAATAATAATAGTGTCTGATTGGGTTTTTCCACAAAAAAAATTTCTTAAATCTACTCGTTTTCATTCATTGAAAAATCCCAAATCTCTTAATATGCTGCAGGACACAGACTGTCTCTCACTTCTCAGTGTGTGTGCACTGGAGGGTTCAAGTTTCCACATCACACGTATATAAGATGTATACTGGACCACGACCAGCTTCCACACGAGCTGCAGAGTCATAAAACCCTGCTCATGCACGCACGTGTTAAACTTTAAGGCTGCACCAGAGAACGGTCTTCTCGTGAAAACCTCCGTCATCGCTCACTTGATTCTGCCACACCTTTAAGGAGGTCTTATCAATTAGGACCTGATACATTATCATTCTTCCCCTCAGATGAGCTGAGTTACTCTCTGCAGGCTGAGCCAAAGGAGGTTTATGTCAGAAGGGAAGACTTCCAGTCCTCTTTTCGTGGAAGACCACAGGATAATTTGTCATGTCTTCATGGACATTAGTGTCTGTGGTCCCCTGCCCCACATTCTTTGGCAGTGAAGCTCTCATCACTGTCCAAACTTAATACTGTGGAGGGAAGAGGAGAGACGTCCCACGTGATGTTTTTACCCAGGTCACGGTCCAGTGGCACTGAGTAGTGCGTAGCCTTCTTTCTACATTGCCCCCTCCTTCCCCTCTCCTACAAGCATTTATCTCTCTGCATGGTTTTGGCAGCGATGTGCTTTTCCCAGCATTTAGCCAGGAGAGGGAGAGAGGAGGGGAGAGGTAGAGAAAAGGAGGCCTTTTCAAGCAGGGAATGACGGACGCTTTATTAAAAGAGGCAGGGCCTTTTGAGAGGCTGGCCCCTCCGTGCTCCCCCCACCCCGTGTGTCTGGCCCATTGTCACGGGGCGGTGGCAGCAACCCCCCCGCCAGGCGCTTTGTCACTGTAAGTCACCTCACAGACTGAAACAGACCCACTCTGAAAAAACACACCCATTCTCCACAGTAACTCTACGCCATTCTGGTATCGGCCGGTCCGTGAAAAAAAATGATTGTCTGGCTGTCACAAGACATACAGGAGACACAGAGATGGGCGTGACGTGTGGGGAAGAAGGGACAGGAGAAAGGAGGGATAAAGTTAGGGTGACACAGAGTGTTGGGCTCCAACAAAACCTGAAAGGTGGAGAGGATGGATGAGGTGGAGAGCAGAACATAGAGTGTGATGGAGGATAGAAGAAAAAGATGGAGATGAAGGAGAAAAAATAAAAGGAGGTGAAGCAGTTGGGAAAAATTAAGTTAGAGAAAATGGACAAAAAAAAAAAAAAGCCAGAAACGAGCCGGGACGTAGGCAGGAAGCCGTGGCGAGAGCGAGAGGTGGCCATTTGTTTTTGGCCGCGTATGAAATGTGTGTCTTTAGATACAGGCAGCATTCCTCCAGAGATAAACCCCTGGGCCCCCTCAACACCCACCCTCCCCAGTCTCTCCACCCACCATGCTTACTCAAGTGTGTGTGTGTGTGTTTACGTTGGACGGGGGTCTGCGTGCCCTGTACCGCGGCACTTGCAGGGGGCAACAGAAAAGACAGCTGTGTGTTTGAGAGAAACAGCAAACGTAAGAAAGAGAGAGTGGAGGGCCAACAGGCATGCCAGTCAAGACCGTCACTTTTGGAGTGAGTACCACCATCTCTGCTGCTCTCTGTCTCCTCTTCACCCTCCGTCTTCCTCACTTCATCTCTTTTCCTGTCACTCTCTCCTCACATCGTCTCCCTCTGTCTTCTCTGCCACTCTTATTTTATCGCTGTCTTTTTTGCAGTGTTTCGCTCTGTTTACAAAATCCTTGGTTGCATTTTCTCGGATGTGATGCACCTGCCAGCGCTCCCTCTCTTTATCCTTTCACATCAGACAGTAATGGGCCGGTACTTTTGTCAGTGGCTTTGCTCCCAGTCTTAAATCCATTTCTTTTACTTTACTTTGTCTCTCACTCATGAATATTGATGTATTTGTATTTACTCTCTGTCCATTTTGTTCAAACTCTTTTTTTTTTTAATTCAGCACATGCCTCTCTGCGTTTGCTCTCTGCTCGCTAAGTACCGTTTTTGTTCCCCATCTGTCCACATAAACTGTTTTGGAGACTTCCTCCTGGCTCCGCTTTTGCTGCTTCTGCTTGTTTTCAGTCCTGAATGTACCCTCAATGACGAAGAAAAATGAGGGACAGACAGAGGAAGAAAGATGGACAGAGATGCAGGTCATGGAGATGTAAACATCGGCCCTGCTTAATAAGTCATCCGTCAAAATGCAGGCTAACTTGTTTCAAGCGATGGAGCATTTAAAACACAGAGCAACTCACTGCTCACAGACCCAAACATGACCTTTCCTGATCAAAGTCATCAGACCGAGCCTCCCACAGCTACATGGGAGGGAACCTGAGTATCTGTAAGAGTTGTGATGCATGTGCGTGCAAGATTAGTGTAAGTGCGTGTACGTGTGGGTGTGTATCGTGTTCTGTTTTCCTCCTTAATCTTGTTTTTGACTTCATTTGTTGCTCTATTTGATGTTCGGATTGTAGGATGTCAACCAGGATTAGCCGTGGTAAGTAAACTAGAGCTCAGTAAACTGATTAGTGGGTCAATTAATGAGATTCTCTCAGTCCGATTGAAGACTATACACTGTTTAATCCACTGAGCCAGCAGAGGTGATGGCAACGCACGCTCACAAGGCCCTGCCGCCTGCGTGTGTGTGAGTGATAGATTTGCCTCAGCCGCAGTTTACCTGCAGTCGTAGGAGATGAGGTTGTGAGGTGTTACCGTAGATGATGCAACTTGCAGAAATGTGCCTATTTGTGTCTGTTTGACAGTGAACTGAAGTCAATTTTACGATGCTGTCACTAGTTGTCACTAGTTGTGTGTTTTCGCTTCTTGCAGTATTTCATCATTGCATCGTTTAGTAAGCTCCCAAAGATCACAGAATTTTGCAAGTAAACACACCAAGTGGCCAAAAGGGAAAGTAGCCAATGGTGAATTTAAACAGCCAGAACATCCTGGTGCAGCAGGAAATGGCAGTTAGCAGTAATGTGTAGTGTACAAAGACTGTAAAAGTACGGAAGTATTGTGCTTAAAGTATCAAAAGTAACAGTACTCATCATGCAGAATGACCCCTTTCAGAGTACATATATATATAATGATACTATTATAACTGATGCATTAATATATAAGCAGCATTTTAATGAGCTGCATGGAGCTAATTTGACTACTTGTACTGTTGAGTAGTTTAATCTACAACAGAACATATTTTCTAAACCAGTCACATCTTTGTAGGTAAAAGTAACTAGTCATCATACCACTGAAATAAATGTGTGAGTTAAAAATACAGTATTTCACTCTAAAATGGAGAGTAGTAGTGCAAAGTATCATAAAATAGAGACACTCAAGAACAAGTGTCTCAGAGTTTTACTTACATGCAGCACTTTATAGTTATAATAAATGTACTCAGTTGCTTGTGCAATGTGCATGTGTAATACTGAAGCATCATTCAGTTTATATTGTAGATATGCCATCATTTCTGTTGTTAATAACTTTATCATATGAAGTATAAATCTTTAGTTTTACAGTGTTAACAGACGTTGCATATATTCTCCTACGTAATATATTCTTTTGGTCCTTCCAGATGGTCATATTCTGTATAATATTCTGTATAATTACTGTTACTGCGCAGTAAAACACAGGATGTTTACCATATCTTGAGCCTGTCCTCCATAGGTACCAAACCCTATCTCCTCTCTATGGCTTTCACCCTCTTTGTCACCCCCACAAAAGATAACAATAACCATGACAATCTGATCCTCAAGCGCAGAGGCTGCAGCAGGGCCAGATATAAAGAGACAATCAATGAGTACGGCAGGGCCAAACAGTGGGATACAGAGAGGGGGAGGCTGGGAGTGTGAGAAAGTAAATAGTAAAAATGGGACAAGACGTTTCGGCACATACAGGGAGTAGACAGACAGACAGTCAGATTTACATACAGACAGACGGCGTTGAGTGAGGGAATGTAACAGCTTCATCCTGGTGCCCCGCTCGCTGGCTTCCTGTAAATGTGTCCATAGCTGAACGCTCCCACGGGTCTCAGTCTGACTGACTCTACACTTACTACGTCTCTGTAGCCGGAAACAGCCGCTGCCTGCTCAACCTCTTCAAGCAGCCTGAGAGATGAAGGCAGAAGGAAAAAAAAAAAAAAGACAGAGAGGAAAAAAAATCAATTTCTAGAACAAATGCAAGTCAGCAGAAAAGGGGTGATGAAATGGCTGTTTAAGCACTCTGCAGTGATTTCCATATCCGCCGTTCAGTGTTCCCCTCAAATGTATAGAAACCGTCCAATCACGCCGTTGGCTTAAATGCGCCGAGATATTGAGTTCAGCGGGGAGAAAATGGTAAACATTGTCCACAGTTTTGTTGCTTAAAGTTCAGGAAAGTATTGCAAGTAAAGCAGGACGTGTGACATGCTGAACATACGCATGCACCTTATTTTCACCTTTCTGCTGGGTGCACAAATAGCTGTGGTGGCTCTTAAAATATTTATGATTGCACCTGCCGCTGTGTCTGCAAATTCATGTTGTGTGTGTGTGTGTGTGTGTGTGTGTGTGTGTGTGTGTGTGTGGGAGAGAGAGAGAGAGAGACTGTATTGTGAATTTTATGTTAATTCTAATAGAAAAGCTGATATTCTCTGAAGCAGATAATCGGTCCACATCCAAGTAAAATCACCCTCGGCCTTTGGCTGAGAGATTCGCCCATTGCCATTCAGTGGAAGAGCTCCAGGATTTGTCTCTTGATTGCATTAGGACTTGGTCTTAGCTCCCTCATCTGTGGCAGTGAGACCTGTTCAGACATGGACTAACCTGACCGGACCATGCGGAAGGACGTGACAGACTTAAACCAGAGGTCCAGTGGTGGATCCGATGGGTCAAAAGATGATTAAAGGCATTAGAAAAGTAAAACTACATGACAAATATGAAATCCGAGAAGGAAAATTATTCTTTGTTCATATTAGATATTATTTCATATTACGGGGTCACAAGCTATAGCTGCAAGTATGCGACAAGCTCACTTCAGCTTATCAATAGGAAAATAGTGATTGTAGTTGTAATTAAATGCCTTTAGAGCCATTGTAGGCGGCATCATTTCCTAAAATCACAAAAAATTCCCCCTGCAATTTGTCTTCTTGCAGCTGACGCGATGATGGAAACAAATGCTCTAAGCTAAATTCTATAAGCCACATTGCTATTAGATCAACAAAGGCAGATGTTGGAGGGGTTACTGTGACTGCAGTACAGCATTAACTGCATGTAAGCAATCGTGCAACAGTGTGCATACAGAAGGGAGCAGTGTGCATGAAGATTGGATTCAGATGGAGCGACAGTGTGGACGCATAACAGCAAATCCTGAGCTTTACACTGAGATCATGAACACAGATTCAAGACTTTCTGCTCTCCTGCCTCGTGTTGTCTTATGTGTCTCCCTCACACACACAGACGCACACAGTCGATCTGTCGTTAAAATGACGATCGTCAGGTGTAGCATCCGTTACAGCGGATCTTAGTAGCCACGATGTTGGTCTCAGGCATGCCTCCTCTCGCACAGACACACACATGCATTGAGTTTTCAAACACTGCAGTCCACCAGCGAGGGTGGTGATGTCATTCTGTCTGCTGCAGCGCCGGGGAGTCAAGCGAGGGGAGAGAGAGAGAGAGAGAGAGAAGAAACAAGAGATGAAGAAGGGAAAGAAAAGCTGAGATAAAGACGAGGAGAGGGGAGTTCAGGCCAGAGGATTTTCTGTGATGAGATAGGGGAATAATTTGACTTGGTAATTTTTAGCTTCATTATGAGGAGCCTTGCACTGTCACCGCCTGCGGACAGTTGCACACACATTGCACGACAGTGTGCGCTGACATTGCTCGTAGTGTTAACCGCGGAGCTGGCGAGCAGGTTATTGTCTGTTTCTGTTGCTCCGAACAGAGTGATGAATGTGCTCGCTCATTTTGTTGCTCAGCCCCAGAGCCCCGAGCGCCGCTCTCTACGGGGATGATCGGAGAAGACACGTTCCTTGAAACGGACTGGAGTCCGGCAAGATGCAGCGGAGGATTTACCACAGAGCGTTTCTAGAGTGTGACATGTGCACTGCACCTGTTTATGTCTGACTTAGAGGATGGGCGTGGTTCCCCTGCACCCTTATCTCCCCACGCCACACTCTCCTCCTGACGCAAGCAGATACACACAGACTGAACTGCAGGGCTGACCACTGTAACCAGCCACATCTTGCTCGAGTCTCTCCGGACTGCCTCTGTAGTCTTGTAAACTTCAACGGGCTTGTTTCAGGGGGGCAGTGAACTGAGTCCGGGGGGGGGTGGGTCGGAAACCAGCAGAGGGGCCTCAGTCAGGGTTCACCATGGTGTTACCATGCCACCATTTGCTTTGGGACCATCTGTATTGTGTTAGGTTGTGTGTGTCTTTGCATCAGCTGTATTTGCTCCCACTCTGATGAAAAGATTTTTCTTGTGTCACCATGACAGAGCCTGCAAACATTTCATGCAACAGAAGCGATGTACCTGTGCAAAGAGACACAAAACAGAGAGTACAGTACCACTAAGTACGACAGTTTTCAATGATGACACTCGCTATGCATTGATCAGATTCATAGGAAATGCATGTGGCAGCACATGCATGTCTGCACACACTCACAAGATTGATTTGTGGAAACTGCTGTTTTGGGATGGTGTGTGTCCTTATGTTGATCGTAACTCTAGTGACAGGTGTGTGTGTGTGTGTGTGGGTGGGTGTGCAAGGATGGGAGGAGTCCTGGAGTCAGTCTGTTGCTCTGCAGCAGTCCATTGGGAGGAGGTTTGTGGGTTTTAATCTTCTTCAAAGTGAAAGTGAATGAGGGAATCCATGGGAGAGGGAGAACATGGCTTACCAAGACAGCTTGGCAACTGTGAGTAAATCAAACTGAGACCCTGAACACACCAAACTGCAGTCTGGAGACTGTACAGTATGTGCTGCAATGCTCATTTATGTTTTAATACCTTTTACTTTAAGTGTTTTCAGTGCCTTCTTATTAAATTATCTAAATATCATATAGTAGCCTTTTCAAATCTGCTTTTTGCTTTATAGTACACCCTGTGTTTCTGTGTGTGTGTGTGTGTGTGTGTGTGTGTGTGTGTGTGTGTGTGTGTGTGTGTGTGTGTGTGTGGGAATGTCTAATCAGTGTTTAGGCTGTCACCATGTGTGTGAGCGTGACTCACAGGCTTTGTACTGCAGAGTAGTATGCCTCCCAGTTGTCTGTGAGCAAAAGCTAAAAACAAAAACATCTTATGGAGAGAATGACAATGACTCAGAGACAAGTGGCGCTCCACATGAGTCAGTGTACTCACACAAAAGCCCAGGATTTATTACTTTGCACACAGGATGCTGCGCACGGTGTGAAGTTCACCCGGTAAGCAGAAACTTTGCCATTGTAGGAATTTCATCTCCATACCAGATACGAGGAGCAAGACTGTTATGGCTGCTTCAATCAGCTGGAAACAAAGTTTTCCTTTTAAACTTTTCCATTTCCCTGCCATCGCCCCATTGCTACCTTTTTTTTTTAAAGTGACCTCTCTCTTTGCACAGCGCTGTGCCATTGGTGTCATGCTGAGGGTGTGTTGTGTCATTTGTTGCTATGCCTCTACTTCAGGCATGTGGATCCTTTCTCCTTTTCACTCAGGCTCTCTCCCTCTCTGTCAAAAGAGGACCAACAACCCTGTCACAACAATGGACAACACAGCTTAAAGCAGTGTGTTATGAAGTTGAGAAAAGCAGCTTGTTTGGCGTGCATGCGTGTGTGCGCGTGTGTGTGTGATGGCGGTGTTTTTCTTTTGGATCATAAAATGCTCCCGTGTGAGGCTTGTAATGAATTTATTCTGTGCATTCGTGTGAAAACATACGCGGAATGATTGGACGGCTGATTGTTTTCCTGACCAGCATGTTGAGATAGCTGGTTAGATGGAGGGAGGGGATGGGCACGGGGGAGAGGGGAGATTATGTAAATGAAATGAAAAAGTGCAGGGTTTGCCGCAGTCGAGCTTCTCCCTGTGGTTCTCCCTCGGCCGCTCCTGCTTCTCCTCCTCTCCTCTCCTTTCCTCTCCCTCGCTCTCCCCCTCTCCTCTCCTCTCCTCTCCCTCGCTCTCCCCCTGTGCCGCATGAGTGATCCTGTTTCAGCAGCACCCCTGCCTGCCTGGGAGAGGCATGAAGCCCTCAGACACAAACAAAACACAGACAAAAACACTAGACGTGCCATGTGCCGGCCTGTGAGCCAGAGCTCACCAAACTCTCTCTCTCTCTCCTTTCTCCGTTCACACCTTGTGTCTCTTTCTCTCTCTTTCATTCACACACACACAGACTGAGAGTCCAGACAAAGAGCCAACAGTCTGCTGGGCTCAACACAGTAGCTGTCGGCATTATCACAATCGCTTTATCACCTGAGTACAGAGAGGCGGATAGACTTCTGGACACATTTTTAGAGGTTTTGTTGAACCCGAAAGCCCGGTTGACACTCAGAGGGGGAGTTCATGGACTCCACTACACCACCTGCGGCCCCGCCATTTTCAAGGTGCAGATGCAGATTTTCAAACTGCACCGTCCAAAATCTCAAGGGCGGAGTGACATGAGAGGAAAACTGATGGATTGCTAGCGAACGGTTTCAGTCCTTCAAATGCCTCTAAAGAAATATTAACCAAGCTCTGTCTCCCTCTCCATTTCCCTCTCTACTCCTCTACTTTATATGTCTGTCACTTTCTCTCATACCCCTTATCCCCCTCCTCTTTCCCTCGCCCTTTTCCGCTTGCAGGCAGATGCTGGCAACAGTTTCCTCCGAGCGGCCCGTTCTGGCAACCTGGACAAGGCCCTGGAACATATCAAAAACGGCATCGATATAAATACAGCCAATCAGGTGAGAGAGCAGCACATTTCCCCAGTTTGAATCGGCTCAAGTCGTAGCTTCCGGCTGGCGAGCTCATCTAACTACAAGCCAGTTATTTTTATTTCTACCATTCTTGGCTTTTTCTTCACGTCAGGCAGTTTTGCTTATCTGCAAAACTGGTCTTCAGTTGTACTGCCTTACAGTGCTTGGCAGAAACAGAAATATTTGAGTATTCATGCGCCACCATTGGCCCGCAGTCGAATCCTGCCAGGACTTAGTCTTCTATCTTCCTGTCTGCTTTCTACCTGATTAAATGAGATTTCAGGAGGTGGATGGAAAGCCCGCTTCTCATTCAAAGAAAAGCACAGCAATGTGTGAATGGAAAAAGCAGTACAATTTAGCTAAAGGCATCCACAGAACAAGTAATTTTTGCAAATCTGAACAGAAAAATGGCCTGCAGTACTCACACGTTTGTCCTGCAGTCCTCACAGCCCATGTTTACCACCACTGTGTTATTATTTCTATATAAATGTGTTTTCAGTGTCCAGTGTGCATGATGTGTCGGACTCGATCACTGTGCTGTTAATGTGCCCATCTGACTGCCTGTGTGCTCAGTCATGCACTGTGCTGTATGTGCATGCTCAGGTAGACCGTTAATCAGTGGCTGAAGGTGGCAGGTAGAGTTTCCGGGGTCTCCAGGGAAGGTGATAAATGGGGCAGGGGCTTCTCCTTCGCCCTGTCTCTTCCATCCTGCCTCCTTTGCTCTGACGGTTGTTCCCAGAGTGTCCAGGAAGAGGCAGCGTTAGTGGGCTAGGACCGCTGCCCTCAAGATACTGAAACTTGGCCAAAACAGTGTGTGTGCGTGCATGCGTGCGTGTGTGCGTGCGTGTGTGCGCGCATGTGAAAGATTCCTCTGGCTCATTAATCTAACTTAGTCATGGTTTCCCTTCCATTCACTTACGCTGTCCTCCACATTTTGTAATTATTGCTGGTAATGCTTCTGTCAGGATTTCTATGAGGCTTGTTTTTTAGGCCCTGTAACGTAACAACAGATTCATTCATGTGAGGTGACACTGCACAGCAGCCATTAGTGGCAGACTCCTTCACCACGATGAAGGGAGACACCACATGGATTAAAAATATAATTACATGCAGAAATTCAGTCTTGGTCCCGGAAGGTTTTTTGACTTGCTTCATTTATTCTCCTGAATTACATAATTTCATTTCGTCAGTGACGCTGATATTCGTCATATGAAATTGTGTTATTTCCACTGTTTGGTGTTAATTGTGTTGGAGTTAAAGTGATAATCTACAACATTCTTGTTTAATTTGAGTCAGGTGACATGTTTACGCACACCCGGCTTTGTAGTTTTTCACTTAAATTCTATTATTCTATTCTAATAATAGCCTGTATTTTAGCATATGGAAAATTAGCACAGTCGACTGTGTGTGTTGCTTTCAGGCAAGCAACACTGTCTTTTTTATGCTGCCACTGAATGGCAGCAAAGTTAGAAATGGTCAAATTCCACACCTTTAATGCTGCGTGCACTAATGCAGTACAACACCAAATACAGGCTACAGCCTCTAACATTTATTATTAACACATAGAATAAAAGCACCGTTTATTTACCCACTGGATCTGAACGATGATGCAGACAGAAAAGTTGTGGATTGTCACTTGAACACGGTGGTGAGAGCACTGCTGTTCTGGTTGTGTGACTGTTGGTCCTGATGCTGAATGTACGGTCTGCTGGGCCAGGTGGAGGCTTGACTGTGGCAGCTGTCTTTCCTTGTCTGAGTGGGCTCCTCTGCCACTCACCAGGACACTGCCTCACTCCTGCCCTCCCCGTACTGTGTTTTCCCTCCTCTTCTGTCCCTCTCAGCCTAACAACTGTTCCTCTACCTCTCTCCACCTGTTTGTGGACTGTTTTCTAACTCACCACCTTTTTTTTAATTTCTTGCTTTTTTCCTCCTCTATCGCCCCCCTCTCCCCTTCCCTCCCTCTCTCCTCTGTCTGCAGTAGAGTGATGGTGTGCTGTGGTCTCCCCACTCAGAGGAATAATATCAGTGGTGTGGGAAAGGTCCAACCTCACATGTCCTGTGCGGCTGAAGGAAGGCTGTGTGAGGTCAGACCTATCCCACACGGCTCGTATTCTTCCCAGCCACGAGACCAGCGGCCTGCCATCCCCCTCCCGTCCTCCTCCTCCTCCCCCTCCTCCTCCTCTCACCCTCATTAATCAAATGAAAATGTTCACACCCTGATTTTCATCCCTGTAGACATTGTTTTTGCTAATGACCACTCTGAGAGTATTGCATGCGTGGTGTCCAGTGTAAGTATTTGCCTGCTTTGGTTTGTGAGTGCGTCAGTCACTGTGATTTAAAAAAAAAAAAAAACACAAACTTGTATCAGTTGGCATGGCCTACATGTTTGTGTGTGCATATGTGTGGTTCTTTTATTTATTTTCTATTTTTTGGATTAGGAAATATCTGTGTCCATAGTGGGTTTCAGACCCTTCAGTGTGAGGTCTACTCTGCTCTCTCACTCAGAATGGGCTAAACGGGCTGCATCTGGCCTCTAAAGAAGGCCACGTCAAAATGGTGCTGGAGCTACTCCACAATGGAATCGTACTGGAGACCACCACAAAGGTAAAACCCTACAACCTCAACTCCAGAGAACAGGTCTCACTTCCTGTCACCAGCCCAGCCAAGAAATAGTCCTTCACATAATCTTGCTAAAACCACAGTGTGTCGGTTTGTGTGGGGATTCAATAAATTAGATACAACATATATATTAATGAACTTTAAAGGTGTTGGATTTTGCTACTTTTGGATTGAGCACAGCTAGCAGTTTCCCTCTGTTTCCTGTCTTTGTCCTAAGCTAAGCGACTAGCTTCACATTTAGCTTGCAGACATGACAGACATCCAGCCAAAAGTTTCCCCAAATCTTGAACTTAACCAGCTATTTACCTCATTTAAACTAATTAGTTTTTGCTGTGACTGGGTGTCAAACCTCAGTATTTTATGGTACTAACCCAAATGTCACATAGTAAAATCTGTGTGAAAAGTGTTGAAGGCTGGCATGAAATGTTTGCTGAAATATGTACTTTTCTTCACTTATACTAAGATAGTTCCTTATTTAAATCGACATTTTGGTGTTAGCACCCAAAACTAGCATCAACACTGCTTTGACCAAATTCCAAATGATACCCAGCCCCGGTTTTTACAAAGTGGTCACATTTAAACTATTCATGGAGATCTATGTAAAAGCAATTCAATTCAATTCAATTCAATTCAATTCAATTCAATTCAATTCAATTCAATTCAATTCAATTTTATTTGTATAGCGCCAAATCACAACAGAAGTTGTCTCAGGACACTTTCCATATAGAGCTGGTACAGACCAAGCTCTTTTATCTACAAAGAAACCAACAATTCCCCCATGAGCAAGCACTTGGCGACAGTGGCGAGGAAAAACTTCCTTTTAACAGGCAGAAACCTCGAGCAGAACCAGACTCTGGGTGGGCGGCCATCTGCCTCGACCGGTTGACCGATCAGAATACAACATGCACTTGGAATATACATGTGAAATTTGACCTGTATTGTTTGTGCGTGCTTGTTATGACTGTGTACTCTTGCTCTCGTGTATCTGTGTTTAAACAGAAAGGGAACACGGCCCTGCACATTGCAGCCCTGGCAGGGCAGGAGCAGGTGGTCACAGAGCTGGTTAACTACGGGGCCAATGTCAACGCTCAGTCCCAGGTGAGACTCGGTGCTGCCCTCACTGCGGCGACTACAGGACGCGCTACGTGAACTTTACTGCCAAACCATTGTAGTATCTATTGCAATTCCATCTGTTAACACGTGTCTTTGTTCCTATATTTCTGTGTGCTGCTGTTTCCTCTCTGTGTACATCCTTGTGCGTGCATCTGTGACTGTCCTCCTATCTTTCTGTTGCTGTGCTTGTGTCTCCTCCTGCTGCTGTGTGTATGTGTGTGTGTGTCTGCCGTGCGTCTTTCTGAGACAGAAGGGTTTCACTCCACTCTACATGGCTGCACAAGAAAACCATCTAGAGGTTGTGAAGTTTCTTCTGGAGAACGGAGCCAATCAGAGCATTCCAACTGAGGTACTGGAGAACTGAGAGAAGTGTTCAAAGACGAGTCTCCCAAACCCAAAATCTCATCCTTGCTGATCCAGACTCGCTGTGTTTCCATTCTGTTTCGTGCTCATGAGCCTCTCTCCTCACATCTCTCTCATTTTCTGTCCGTGAGTGAACCCGTCTTCTAACGGTCTCCCGTGTGCCGCAGGATGGATTCACTCCTCTCGCCGTGGCTCTTCAGCAGGGACATGAGAACGTCGTAGCCCTGCTCATCAACTACGGCACCAAGGGAAAGGTCCGCCTCCCTGCACTGCACATTGCAGCACGCAACGATGACACACGCACAGCCGCAGTGCTTCTGCAGAATGACCCCAATCCTGATGTTCTCAGCAAGGTATGCATGCATCTGTATGTGAATGGCTGCATGTAAGATATCTGTAGGTACAGATATCTGTGCTTGGTGTCCTTGTTTTCTAAAACACAAAGGTAGTGAGTGAGTGTCATGTTCTCCCCCTGATGTGTCCCTGCAGACTGGATTCACACCCCTCCACATTGCTGCACACTATGAAAACTTGAACGTAGCTCAGCTGCTGCTCAATAGAGGAGCCAATGTCAACTTCACCCCAAAGGTAGGCAATAACTAACGTTTGGAGGTTAATCTCCATCCTTGCTGTGTGTTATCTTTGTGCGTGCCTGTCTAAGTGCAACTGTTTCTCTGCAGAATGGTATCACTCCTCTGCACATTGCATCCAGACGGGGGAATGTGATCATGGTCCGGCTCCTGCTGGACAGAGGGGCTCAGATCGATGCCAAGACCAAGGTGCAGCAGACATCCTTCCTGGAGTTTCACTAAATCTTTGATTTACTTACTGTCTCTAATTTGATGCATCATTAACTAAATCAGTAACAATCCTCTCTCTACAGGATGAGCTGACTCCTCTGCACTGTGCAGCCAGAAATGGTCATGTCAGGATTATAGAGATCCTGCTGGACCATGGAGCCCCCATCCAGGCAAAGACCAAGGTAATCCATCCAGATGCTAGAGAGAAAAGTCTTCACTTGTGTTGAAAATGAGCTGAACATCATCTGGTTTGGGAATGAGTACAAATCAGTGGGTTGTTTTATGTCAATAAAAGTAAAACTTTGTGATCCATCTGCCAAACAGAAGCATAGATTTTTCTCCTGCTGCTGCTTCTGGCTCAGATTGTTTGTTTTCACCACAAGACAAGTTGCTCCCTGTTTTGCAAGGGATGAGAGAGTCAACACATGTCTCTTTTTTTGCAGAATGGCCTGTCTCCAATCCACATGGCAGCACAGGGGGACCACATGGACTGCGTCAAGCAGCTCCTGCAGTACAACGCAGAGATTGATGACATCACACTGGACCACCTCACCCCTCTGCATGTGGCGGCACACTGCGGCCACCACCGCATGGCCAAAGTACTGCTGGACAAAGGGGCCAAACCCAACTCTCGGGCACTGGTCAGTGACAAGCACACACACACACACACACACACACACACACACACACACACACACACACACACACACACACACACACACACACACACACACAGAGTCAGTTAATCAGTTCAGAAGTGGCTGTTAATCTTTGTCGTGATGATAATCATTCTTTTGTTTTCACAGAACGGCTTTACTCCTTTGCATATTGCTTGTAAAAAGAACCACATGCGTGTGATGGATCTCCTGCTTAAACACTCTGCATCATTAGAGGCCGTGACTGAGGTGAGGGAACAGGATTAAAGGTTTGACCAAAGCAGCTCATCACTGTATTGAAAATGATGGATTTCTAATATTCCTGTCCTCTTCTAAACAGTCTGGCCTCACCCCCTTGCATGTGGCATCGTTTATGGGCCATCTCAACATTGTGAAGATCCTCCTGCAGAAAGGAGCTTCTCCCAGCGCCTCTAATGTGGTGAGTTTCCTTCAGAGATGTCCAGACCAGCACAGATGACCAACCCACCTCATGGTGATAAACCTGACTGTGTGTGGTTTGTTTTTCTGTGCATGAATAGAAAGTGGAAACTCCTCTCCATATGGCATCTCGGGCAGGACACTACGAGGTGGCAGAATTTTTGCTGCAGAACGCAGCACCGGTGGACGCCAAGGCCAAGGTAGACATTTCACACACTACACAGTCTCCACATACATGTAGTCATGCATAAAGATTCCTCACAAAAAGCCCTGAAAGTGTCTTTGTTTGACACATAAAGTATTCATTTAGAAAGATGTATTTATTAAAAGACAACACAACCTCAGTTTACTGTTAATGTAACAAGTCAAGATCACGGTGAAGCTGAAACGTTAAAACAAGAGGATTAAGTCACTGGAGATATTTCACACTCCCCCCTCTCTGATTAGGATGATCAAACCCCTCTGCACTGTGCTGCTCGGATGGGCCACAAGGAGCTAGTGAAGCTGCTGCTGGAGCACAAAGCCAACCCCAACTCCACCACCACAGCAGGCCACACACCCCTACACATCGCTGCCCGAGAAGGTCACGTGCAAACTGTACGCATCCTACTGGACATGGAGGCTCAGCAGACCAAGATGACCAAGGTAAACCCCTACAGTTCATTGGATTCTGCTACTGAATCTGCCAGCCTAAATAGCTTCGTTCCCCAACCTGATATTGTGTCCACTTCCTCATTCGTGCCTCTGCAGAAAGGCTTCACTCCGCTCCACGTGGCCTCAAAGTACGGCAAGGTGGATGTAGCAGAGCTGTTGTTGGAGAGAGGTGCCAATCCTAATGCTGCTGGGAAGGTAAGAAACATAAAGAGCCTGACTGTACGGAGTCAAAAGATGAATGAAGCTTTGTTTGATCTACAGTCTGATGAGTCTGTTTTTGCAGAATGGTCTGACTCCACTGCATGTTGCTGTGCATCACAACAACCTGGATGTTGTGAACTTGCTTGTCAGCAAAGGAGGGTCGCCACACAGTGCAGCCAGGGTAAATAAAACAAGTTACACCCATAATTCGTTCTGAATGGCGCAGTATCATTCATGTTCCCTTTTTTTTTCTAACCACAACTCATGCGTGTGCTCCAGAATGGCTACACTGCCCTCCACATAGCATCCAAGCAGAACCAGGTGGAGGTGGCCAACAGCCTGCTGCAGTACGGAGCATCAGCCAATGCTGAGTCACTGCAGGGAGTCACACCTCTCCACCTGGCCTCACAGGAAGGAAGGCCCGACATGGTCTCCCTGCTCATCTCCAAACAAGCTAACGTCAACCTTGGAAACAAGGCAAGAAACCCATAGATGATTACAGGGTGTCGTGAGAGAGGAAGTTTGTTGGATCTGTTTAAACTAAAAATGAAGTGTAACTTGGTCCGGATTTGTTGTGTTTGATGTATTTGACCCTCTGTATCTCGTTCGCCTCAGAGTGGATTAACCCCACTGCACCTGGTGGCACAGGAAGGACATGTTGGCATCGCAGATATCTTGGTGAAGCAAGGGGCTTCGGTCTACGCTGCCACACGGGTGAGACCTCTTCTGTCTCATGGCAAACATAGACAGAACAAAACAACTTGTCAAGTGGAGAGAGCTTCATCTTTAACTGTTGGTTAAGACTCATCACTGTAGAAACTATTTGAGCCATCCGCTCTGAGCCGTAGCAGATCATGTTTATGTGATGTAGCATAAATAGCCTGATGATCGCATAGCAGAGGGTTGTGCCATCAATACATGAACCTTTTTCCGTTTCAATTTTTCTAACATATTTCGAGGGTCATACTAAATTAATGACCACATATATCACACTAACCTCTAATGTGATGGCTGGAACTGCTTCACTTTGGTGAAGTGTTTGATGTCAGATGGTAGTGATGATGATGATGATGATGATGATGATGATGATGATGATGGTGATGGTGATGCTAGCAGCTGTTTTTCCAGGTCCATTTTGAAAAGAGCTGCTCACAGGAGCAGGGTGTCCCAAACAGAGATGCAGCGCATGTCTCCTCAGAATGGGAAAATCCTCAGGACATACAGAGTTTAAAGAACTCTGAGGCTGCTGTGCCTGGATTTGAGCTTGTTGTTGCTCTGCAGCTCAGTGATTTCATGTTGTTCAGGCACATCCACTGGTTCCACATTAAACAGCATATGTTCAGTCCCTTTTGTTTGCTTTTCCTGTCCTGAAACCTCTCGCCAAATGCCTGGAGGAGTTTCCACACTCAGCAGCATATTCATGTGTTCTTGCAGAGCAGGAAAATGCACACCAACGTCTTTCCAGTTGCACTTGCCACAGATTTAAATTGTCTTCAGATGATTTCACATTTGACAGCAGAGAGCTGAGAAGGTGAAAGCTGCAAGCTGCTCGTCGGACAGCCAGACTCTGACGAAGACTGTTAACTTTATCCAAGCACATTTTTCCTTGCAGCTCTTCCAGTTTAACATGTTTCAAGCTGTAATGATGCTAAAGATTGGCCTTTTTCATCACTGCGAGCTCTCCTCTTTAGTCTTGAATTGTAGCCTCAATGCAATCTTTATTCTGTCGTGTGGATTTGAACCATTAGTTTATGTGATATTCATGAACCATTCAATCCCAAATATGATCAAATCTACATAAAGTGTTCAAATTAAAAGCTCATTAAGACACTAAATTAGTGAAGTCATTTTGTGAATTTTTTTCTCTCGCTGTCAGATGGGCTACACCCCTCTCCATGTAGCGTGTCACTATGGCAACATCAAGATGGTGAAGTTCCTCCTGCAGCAACAGGCCAATGTCAACAGCAAAACAAGGGTGAGCGCCTCCCTCTGGTTTCTGATAAAACTACACCAAACTTAGCCAAGGCATGAGTCACGCATTTACACTGTCTCCATCTCAGGTATCAGGAAACACAGTTACGGTGCATTACACTGTTAAAAGCACAAGCTGCGCCTGTGGCAGGGTTCTCCTGGTTGAGAGCTGTTAACACTCGCCTTTTTATATAAAGAGGAATGAGGACGTTTTACCTCTCTGAAGTGTAATGTACTGTACAAGCTTTGGAGACACTGGAAATATTTCATGTCTGAGTTGGAGAAGCAGTGTTTCCTGTAGAGATGGAAGTAACAGACTTTGCATATGCCTCATGAATGCACCACACGTAACACAGACATGGGGGGTAAATGAGGTCTTCTGGTAATACTAGTCCCAAGTGAAAAGGGCTTAAGAGTCCGAAACCCAAAGAGATTCAGTTCATCATCACAGACGACTGAAGAAACAGCAACTTTTTGCATTTCTGCTTTTAAAAATGACCTCAACGGTCAGTCAATTATTGAAATGGTTGCTGATTAATTGTCTCTTCATCCACTAATCATTTTAGCTCTGGTCACATTACAGTTGTCCATTGTACTGACAGTTTAATTGATATGCATTTTGCATTGTTGTTTGATGTACAGGAGCTCTGCTAACGTGTATTTTAATTAAATAAATTGCTATTTGTTAAAAGTTGGATGAAAGGGATTGGCTGTGCTTCATCATTTAGAAATCATATATTATTCTGATGCATCTTAGACATCATTCATACATGAAATGGGTAAGAATAGATTCTTTGTCTCTCTTCCAGCTTGGTTACACTCCTCTGCACCAGGCGGCCCAGCAGGGACACACAGACATTGTGACACTGTTGCTGAAACATGGCGCTCAGCCCAACGAGACAACAACAGTGAGCATGAACGCACCGTCTTCCTCATGACGATCGATAAAGTTTGGTCTTCAGAGATCCGATCAATCTGCTCTTTTCTGTCTGTCAGAACGGTACCTCGGCCCTGGCCATCGCTAAGAGGTTGGGCTACATCTCTGTGATTGACGTCCTGAAGCTCGTCACCGAGGAGACGGTTTCCATGGTGAGAAGTTTAGGAACGTTACTGAGCCCCATTACACGGCCGTGATAATCACAACACTGATAAACACTCGCTGTTGCACCTGTAATCGGTTCCTTCTGCTCCGCTTGTGCCCTGCAGACGACCACAGAGAAACATCGCATGAGTTTCCCCGAAACAGTGGATGAGATACTGGACGTGTCTGAGGATGAAGGTAGAGCATACAGTTATTGTTAATCAGGCAGGAAACAATCCACTGTGATGATTTCATCTAAATAAATAGCACTTTCTTTTTCAAGGCTGATTTTACGATGTTTACGCTGGTCTCAATTTTTTTTTTCCAATTCCTTTTTTTTGCCCTTTTTTAGGAATTGCACAGCTAACATTAGGTATGACGGTCTCTTTCCTTCTTTGTGCAGCATTCATAGGTCGTTGTGATGAAGTGTGTGGCTCCATTTCAAGCTCACTCTCTCCATCTTTATCTCCCTGCCTCTCCCTGTCTCTCTCGTTCCCTGTGTAATGGTGCTCACTGTGATGGTGGCTCTGGTTTTTCATTGGCATGCACCCATAGCACCCGTGTCCGTAACCTTTATATGTCCCTTCAGTAACACCCTCATTCTCTAACTCCCCAGGTGTCTTTTTTCCTCCATGTTATGACGGCAGCCCTTGTTTTTACAGTTACATTCATGGCCAATATGTACATATCACCTATTATTACTATTAAAACTAATTTAATAAAAAAGACCAGTTCTATGAGCTGTAGGAGTTCATGGAGTAATTTTGTCTTTTTGAAATCATTGCTTTGAAGTGTGTGTGTACAGTGTTGTGTCTACATTGTGGTGTCGTCACTCATTGTACCTGCCATGAGAACTGTTTGTTCATGTTATTAACATGGGATCACCGGACTGCTTGTATCTGATAATATCACCCGACACCTTATGAAGGCTTATAGTAACTTTCAGCGGATTATTTAGATTTTTCCAGGCCAAAGCCAACTGTTTCCCACAAAAACACCTCTAAAAACCCACTGGGTGCTACCTCCTAACGGCAGACAGACAAAGGCACCAACTAGCGTGTGAACATGGTGTAGGATTTAGCAGCTGAAAGCCAGATATTTCCCTCAGGAGTTAGAAAAACAGAGCTAAAAGAAGAGTGAATGCTGGACTCAGATTCACAGTAGCGAGTTTGCCTCATTAACTTCACAGTGATGAGCTCTCTCTCTCTCTCCGCTGCCACAGAAACACACGGCAGGTTGAACTCTTAATGCCTGAAGTTTACGACATCACTGACAATGATGTCAGACGACATTATATCTTGATATTTTTAGTCCCTTGATAATTCAACTGACAGATTGTCACCGTTGCTCTAAATATAGACAGTAGCCGAGTCGCCGTCTTAAAGACACATCTCATATCCGGAACGGTAAAGTGATATTGGCATGTTATCTGATGCACACGCTTGAATAAGGTAACGCTTTGGCCAACACATGCACACATGCATGACACACAAGCCAGAGAATATGCAGGACGTGAGCTGCCTCCTATGAACCTGTGGGAAGTGCACTCACAACACAGTCAGACAGTGTAAAGACACCTACGACATCACTTTGGCTCTGGACCGCACACAGACGCCCACTCGCACAAGCTGTGCTGATCACACGCTCGCACGCAGGGAAGACTCTTTTGTTGCTGTGAATTCTTGAAAACTACCACATGGTTTGGGGGGTAAGTAAGCAAAACCCACCTCTGCTCACATGAAGATATACTGTGCGTTAAAGAAGAGAGTCGAGAGCAGCTCGTTCTCGTCTCACCGCGGTTGTTCTGGGCTGATGCTGTTCTGATTGTCTCTGTGTTTGTATTCATGTGTTTTAGAGCTCATACACTGCTCTCTCACACAGTTGATGTCTAAAACCTGCAGCTCAGTATCTGTTTATTCACTAGACAGCAAATGTTTGGGAATGAGATTATGCTGATGCATGCTCTCCCCAGAGATACTGCGATGTGCACATCTATAATGTTGTCGTCTCTGAACTGGGAGACTCCAGACTGCGTTTATGAGGTGTCCTCTCGTACGTTGATGTGGTCATGTTTAGGAGTTCTGAATCAAAGTGTTGGACTCAGCACGCTGCAGCTAATTATAGTGATCCGCTGTATTGTTCCTGTCATCATATCCTATTTTTAAGTGGCGTTCTGTAGAAGTGGCTGCGTTTTAATTTTTTTGCCATTGACTAACAGTGAGAAGGTCAGCGTACAGAGCATCGTCACCAATGCCTCATCTCACCAGTCTAACCCTTAACTCCCAGAGCCATCTCTTAAATCCTGGGTTATCACGTTCTCTAACCCTTCTGGTTAATCATCTTGTTCTTTTCTTTCTCTCTCTCTCTCTTGTGCTGTGTCACCAACCTGACCTCCGTCTGTTCGCTCTCTTTGGCATGTTGTTCTCTGAAGGAGAGGAGCTCTTGGGGACAGAAGGGGCCAGGTACATGAAGATGGATGACATGAAAGACCATGATGACGATTTCCTCTCCCCCAAGAAATCACTGGAGTACGAGAGAGGGCTGGGCACAGCGTAAGGGGGGCTGGTTGGGGAAGCAGGCGGGAGAGCCAAGCTGGTAGCCACACGCTAATAGGTGGACGGATAGAGGGGGATGCACCATAGACACTCACTAAACACCAGGGATGAGCACTTGGGAGGAGATGTAAAGGAGCTTCTTCCATCTGACTTGTGTTTTGCTCTTTTCGTTCAACAGGAATTACTCGCCAGCCATTCCCAGGATCCCCCGAGTCTCTCCGGAGACCGTCATCCTGAAAGAACACGAGATAGATCAGGTACTGTATGAAGAAGCAAGAGTAAGGTACTGCAGGGGTACTCCAGCAATTTAGCATTGCATAAAGTTGGGAGACTTCTAAGAGACAGACTTAGAAAAGAAAGGTCAAAATTGATGCAACAGAGGTGAAGATAACCTGACTTAACTTGTCCCGAGTGCGGTTCAGACTCCAAAAACACTGGACGTTTCAAAGCACAGTTTTTACTCAAACTTAAAAATTGTACATTTGGGTGATTTTCTTTGAAAGCATTTAACACGATGCTGACATTGTAAATCCCTCCTCAGCGACCTTTTGAAGGTTAATGATCTGTCTTCTTCATATCCACTGTAAAAATAGCTCTTTAAAAATGAGTTCAGAGGCGTAATCTTTCATCTTCGCCCTCTGCGTACCGCATTGAGCACATGATAGTGTCAGAAATACACTCCTGGGTTCATATAAACCATTAGGCTAAACAGCCTTCTTTGGAGAACGTCATGAACAGTTTGTCACTCTGTCTGTTGCAGCAACACACTCCACTTCCACTGCCCAAAGAATACGACGAGGACTCACTGATTCCCAGCAGCCCAGCGACCGAGACGTCGGACAACGTCAGCCCAGTCGCCAGTCCCATCCACACAGGGTCCGTGAAGAAAGCCTTTCATTTCACCTCATCTCCATTTAACATCCCATCACACAGCTAACTGTCACAGTCTTTGTCCAACAACAGGTTCCTGGTCAGTTTCATGGTAGATGCTCGGGGCGGCTCAATGCGAGGCAGCAGGCATAACGGTCTGCGTGTCATCATTCCTCCGCGGACCTGTGCGGCGCCCACCCGCATCACCTGCCGCCTGGTGAAGCCGCAGAAGCTGACCAGCCCCCCTCCGCTGGTGGAGGGAGAGGGGCTGGCCAGCAGGATCATCTCCCTGGGTCCAGCCAGCATGCAGTTCCTGGGGTGAGGAAGCAACTGAAACTGGAAATATTATAACTCTTTAATATCGAATATATAAATATAGAAAAGCAATCGTCCTTTAGCTTGTTGTTAATTATATATTTCTGGTAAATAACTCATTCATGTGTCATCCTGTGTGTGTGTGTGTGTGTGTGTGTGTGTTGTGTGGCAGACCGGTGATAGTGGAGATCCCCCACTTTGCTGCTCTGGGTCGAGGTGACCGGGAGCTTGTGGTGCTGAGGAGCGAGAACGGCTCAGTCTGGAAAGAACATCGCAACCGCTACGGTGACGAGGTGCTAGAAACGATCCTCAACGGGATGGATGAGGGTAAGTGTTTGAACGCGTCGCGCTCGATCGCAGGATGGCGCTCAAACGTGTCCTGAGAACTGAAGCCTTCTCTCATCTCCTCAGACTTAGAAAGTCAAGAGGAGCTCGGGAAGAAGCGAATCCGTCGCATCATCTCCACCGACTTCCCCCTTTACTTTGCTGTTGTATCACGAGTGCAGCAGGAGAGCGACCTGATTGGACCAGAGGGAGGCTCGCTGGCAAGTAAGCTGGTGCCGATGGTGCAGGCCACATTCCCTGAGACGGCAGTCACCAAACGAGTCCGCCTGGGGCTGCAGGTGAGATGGGACGATGAGGAGAAGGAAGGAGAAGAAAGACAGAATCGTTAATGCCTGTGTTGCCTGAATAAAAGCATGTTGGATGTACTTTGATTGATCTTGGAATGACTTGATCATATCACTGCTTGTGCCAAGTTTTCCTGATTCAGCTTTTTGTTGTTTATTTTGCCTTTTCACATTTTTAGGACCTTTCTGCCTTTTATGTCACACAGTGCATGCACCTGGCACCTTTATACAACTGTCAACTGCTCGTTTAGTGCAGATATGTCATTGTTTGTTTTATCTATGTATTTATGTCACTGGCAAAGCCCTGTATTTAGAATATTTAACATTGATTTGAGATACCTAACTACAGTTAGTCAGACATTACTTGATAAGAAATCTTCTGCATTCTTCTGCTATAGCCATGAAAGACTGTCTGAGTTTATACTTACTGTCCTCTACTGGCATCATGAATGTCAGGAAAATGTGCTGAAAGACGTTCTGTTCAGAGCAGCTGAAGGGTTTCTCCACACTGCGAGAGGTGACACCTGAGCCCCTTTGTTTGTGCACGGCTACACTGTTCAAGTTTTCTCAAACATACACACCAAAGACAAGAGAAGTATTTTTAGCACACTTTACCAGCTCAGTTATACAGGAAATGCTTGTTTTTAAGAGGACATATTTCTAATCCTTATAAAATATGGAATGGGTCCCACATCAAACTGGCTCTCTTCACACAAGCCCCCACAGGATTTGGCCCTGTCTGATCTCCTGCCCCAGCATTTCAAAAGCAAACCTCAAATCAAGAAATAAATGATATCATTAGATTCGCTTTAAGATCACAATCAGGACATTTTTCAATGTGATTTTTTTTTTTTTCTCTTTGAAACCAACAATCAGATCATCAATCATCAGGTTTTTATTTTGGCACAGTGACTTCTGCTTCTCATTATTTAAAAAATTATTAAGGTTTCTAAACAAAGAGTATATATATCTTTTCCACCTTCGCTTTTTTTTTTAATCATGAGTATGTTTGTTATCTCGTTCTCTCAGATTTGCTGATTTGGGATTTCAAGGCTCCATTTGCATGTGATTTCACTTTGACAGGATGAATATATACCCAGTGATTACAGCCTGTTTTGCAGTGTGTTCTTTCGCCTGACAAGATTTCATTGCAGTTGCATTAATTCCTATTATTTAAACAAACGTTAAAAAATCCAGTTCAAAGTGCTTTATGAATACATAACCTGTGAGTTTTAATAACCAGATGGAAACTTGTGATTCTGTCGTCAGAATATGTTTCAGCAAATCAAATGAAAGGTAGATACAGTATGAATGGACCTTCTGCTGCATGTTTCAGACACGTGAATGAATTCATGACAAGCTTAATACGTCTCCTACACTAACACGCTACCACATGTGCTGTAACTTCCAAGCTGAAAGTCGTGAATGTAACTGAATGTTAACTTTCAGAATTTTCTTATATAGTTTAATTATTTCCTAATTTTTATGAACACATCTATTTAACTAAAATGCTGTAGTAATCATGTCATGAACGGCCTTGTGAAGAGCCACAGTGCCTTTTTCTTTGATATCCGTTCTGTATTAATGATTGTAAAAGCCTCATGTTAACACTTTGCAATAAAAAAAGAGTATTGAGTCTTACAAGTTGTGTTGCTATTGTCTTTCCAAGTGTTTGGACCATGAAGTATTTTATTCACTGTGGACTTCTCTCTCTCTTTCTCTTCATCTTGAATTTTCCCTGTTTGGTTTTACCCTTTATTCCTCATCCATCGCCTCATCATCCACCTCTCATTTCTCTTCCTCCCTGTCGTTTTATCCCTGCATCCTTTTTTAAAATCTCCATGACCCGCTCATACGTTTACCACTTTTGTGTAATTTACCTTTTTTCTACCATATCATCAAACCTGTGCCTGTGTTACGTACCCCTTCTCTCCATCATTTACTCTCAACCTCAGGCTCAGCCAGTTCCGGATGAGCTGGTTGCAAAGCTGCTGGGTAACCAGGCAAACTTTAGCCCTGTGGTCACTGTGGAGCCTCGGCGGCGCAAGTTTCACCGGCCCATCGGCCTGCGTATACCCCTGCCCCCGTCCTGGAAGGAGAGCCCCCGAGATGCCGGGGAGGGCGACACCACCAGTCTGCGTCTGCTTTGCTCTGTCATAGGTACTGCATGCCATGACTGGGAGTTGTGTGGATGGGGGGGGGGTAGGTGTGTGTGTCAACAGGAGCGATTTCCTTCTCTGGCAGGGAAAGATTTATTAAGCAAAAGAGTAGCGACTGAGAGATGTTCCATTGTTGGATAAAGGGTTTTTGTTCTTGTTTTGTAGAAGCACTGTCACCATGAGACTTCTTCTTTATGACCTTGGCTGAAGCTAGATTAACCAGTTTCCCTTCTCTCATCCCGTCTCAGGTGGCACAGCTCCAGCCCAATGGGAAGACATTACTGGCACCACCAAGCTTGTCTATGCTAATGACTGTGCCAGTTTCACAACCAATGTCTCAGCACGGTATGTTCAGTCGGATGAACATATAATACATCATCCATCAGACCTTAAAACGAAGATTAATTTAAGTCTGTCCCATCTCAAGTCAGTCTGGCAAGCAGCTGGACTGTGATTATAAAAGACAAAGACCAGGGTGTGATTACGTGTCTTTGTTTCCTCTCAGATTCTGGCTCGCAGACTGTCCTCGGACAGCTGAGGCCGTCTCTTTCGCCAACCTGCTCTACAGAGAGCTGTCAGCTGTACCCTACATGGCCAAGTTTGTGGTGTTCGCCAAGATGAACGAGCTGCGTGAGGGCCGCCTGCGCTGCTACTGCATGACCGACGATAAGATGGATAAAACCCTGGAACAACATGAGAACTTCACAGAGGTGGCTCGCAGCAGAGACATAGAGGTCAGACACGAGGGATCGCTCTGATGCGGGAGAACTTTTTGTATTACTACATTAGCCACCGTCAAACACCTTGGACTCATCACTTAAAGCGTGGGCTGTTATTTCCACTCTTTCCCATCCTGCAGGTGATGGAGGGAATGCCGCTTCACCTGGAGTGTTCAGGGAATCTGGTGCCAGTGAGGAAGGCCACCCAGCAGCCTCGCTGCTTTAGCTTCCAGGCCTTCAGAGATAACCGACTTCCTGTTTCTGTCAAGGTATCACCATTTGCCTTTCTCTTACAGACCTTTCCTCACTCCACCAGCTTTAGCCCTGCTCTACACGTGTATGTCCTCTGTCTGTGTGTCTAAGGTGAGAGACAGCAGTAAAGAGCCCACTGGATTTCTGTCCTTCCTGCGCAAGTCCACCAAGTATGAGGACAGCCAACATGTGCTCTGTAACCTCAACATTTCCATGCCTCCGTGTATCAAGGTAAAGCTCTGGAAGTGACCTCACATTCGGGAGACACATGAAGTGTGTTTAATCACAGTCATTTTCTCTGATATGACAGACTTCACTCTCGCTTTTTTGTGTCTAGCAGATTGTTGGGAGTGAAGACCGGAGACGAACTCTGACCCCGCTGGCTTTACGAGAAAGATACAGCGCCCTAAATGAACCTGCTATGGGTATGAGGCGCTCACTCTCCCATTTGCAAACAATTATACCTTAAAATGAAATAACAATATAAGGCACAGTATGATTGGTTTTGTTTCCATATATTCCATATTCAGAATCACTGAGTGTTTCAATGCAGGGATGATCTGAGCTTTACAGATGTTAAATTGTCAGCTGTGGTCTGGTTTGTGCAGCATCAATGAGTGCCATGGAGAGGACAGAGCTGAAGATGGCTGTGATTGCAGAACAGTTGGGACTGAGCTGGGCTGGTAAGTGAACAAGAATAAACTGAATCTGTTTTTATTTGCTGTGAACCCTCTATGTTTACCTTATGTCTGACAAGCTTGCCTAGCTCGCTGCTGATTAAACAAAGTTATAACATGGCAACCAGCCAGTGAAACTAATTATTTTCTGTTTTCCTGCCAAGAGCCGTAGCTGTTTGACAGACACGCTGTTCTGCCTCTTGTGGATAGAGCCACAGTGAAGCGGCGAGCGGGACTGTGTGCGCTAGAACAGCATGACTCATAGGTGAAGTGATATAAATATTTCCCTCATTAATGTGTTCTTCTCTGGCTCGTTTTCTACACAGAGTTGGCACGGGAGCTCCAGCTCAGCGTGGATGACATCAATAAGATCCGTGTGGAGAATCCCAACTCGCTGCTGGAGCAGAGCTCTGCGCTGCTCAACCTGTGGGCCACCCGCGAGGGCAAGAGGGCCAAGAGTGAGTCTGAGATCTGAGCTTACTGTGGCTTTCTCTCATCCCCTCATGTCTTTATTTACACTAACTTCTGCCTCTTAAGCTCACATAAAGTCAGATCGTTGTTGTAATGGTGTTGCTGTTTGTGCTGGGAACCCTTCCCCTCCTCCTCTTCCTCCTTGTCTGCTCGTGTCTGTCCTTCACGCGTCTTCACTGCAGTGGAGAGCTTGTACGCAGCTCTGAAGAGTATCGACCGCATGGACATCGTCAACATGTTGGAGGGCCAGCCGCCTCAGCCCGCCAGACAAGGCTCCCGTGATCTCAGCAGGCGCCGACACAACGAGAGAGAGCACCTCTCCCCTGGTATGACCAATGGTAAGCCCCCCTCCCCAAACCCCACAATGCAGCCCCTTCCCTGTGTCCCTTTTGCCTTGACCCTGAGCCACCTTTTCCAATAAACTTACCTCCTCATTCCCAAAAATGCCGTGACGGTGAAGTGAAGTTTGTTCCCTCTGAATTCTCTGTTTTCCCCATGTGTTTATTCGCTGTGATGCTGTTGTGTATGAAAGCTGCCACAAACGTCAAACCTTTGCAGGACTTTACCCCAGCAACATGCAGAGGGACTCAGGACACTCCTACTGTACTACAGCCACTGCAGTGCATCTCAACATTCATTCAGTGTAACGGAAAGTAGAGTGAAGCACACAAAAAGTGTGATTAAATGCTGAAGTTTGCAAGGATCCCCTACTGAATAGCTAAGCACTCCACACAGAAATAAAAAAGAAAAGAAAAGTATCCCATCATTAGTAGTAATAGTAGTGTTATTATTGTTGTCACTGATGTTATTTTGTGTTCTCATGTCAAAGAATCAGACCAGTCATTAATATATGAGTATATGAAGAGTTTTTATTGCCCATTATTACTTTAGAGAGATTTTAGTGTGATATTTTGTCTATAAAACAACACATTGTCATACATGATCAGTCCACATAGATCATACTGTAAGTACAGCCTAGCTTAACTGACCTCCTTACCAACTGTCAGTCCTCAGTCTTTTACTCCTTTTACTCATGGTTTCCTTCACACATGCATAATCTACATCTTATTGACTCCATTTTCACCTCTGGACTGGTGTGAGCTCCGCTTCTTACTGGGACTGGCTTCTCTTCTCTGTATCCAGTGCAGACGATGAGTCAGTCCGACAGGCGACGGGTCCTGTCCTGTGAAAACTGGAGCAATACTCAGAGATGTAACAATGCATAGAGATA